>NW_026577934.1:600000-900000 GCF_029407905.1 Bubalus kerabau
CCCACTGGATGCCGATCCTTGGGGACCCAGGAGCGCACGAAATGGGCGTGCCCAGCCGCAATGGTGACCCCCGAGAGCACAACTGGGAAGCCCTCCCCCACCCCCGCCAGGAGCCGACCCCAGCCGAGACCGGACCCCGCCCCGCGCCGCCCGGGTTCGCCCCGCCCCTGCCGCGCTCCCGTTGCCTTCCCAGCCGCAGTGGGGACCCCGGAGAACACAACTGAGACCGCCCCCCACCCCCTCCCGACCGGAACCCCGACCCACGCCGCCAGGGTTCGCCCCACTCCTGGCGCGGCGCGCTGCTCACCTTCACCGGGGGCTCCCGGTGAGCCCCGCCCCCACGCCCGGTTCCAGGAGAGGCTCTGGCTACTGCCGCCAGTTCAAACACGAGGACAATACATCCGCCCCACAGGGACAATCCAAGCTGTCTATGATTTAGGGATCAAACGAGGACTACAGCAAGGCAAGGTGACCTGACCTAGGAGGGCCATGAGAGTCTATAGAACCAGACAAAGTTGGTTACCAAGGAAACTTTTTTCCTTGGAACCGGGAAAGCTGGTTCTTTGCATATGCAATGACCAACAATTAGCTTGTTACCCAAGCCTGCCTCGCTGCCACCCCCACCCCCACCCCCATCCCCCACTCCCCAGGAGACCGGCTCAAAGAAATATTTTAAATCTCAGGCGGAAAACTGGAAGATGTCTTGTCTGTCTCTCTGGATTTAGGTATGTGTCAGTGTGAGCCTTGTGGTTTTTGATAATATTGCTCAAGTTCTGAGTTCTGATTTCAATGGTCTCAAGACAAGGCAGCGCTTCCAAATCAAACTGCTGGAAATACAAGAAAACATTGACCTAAATGAACGTCAGAGTCCCGTGAACTGGGAACTAGTCAATATGAAATATCTAGTATTTTTGGTTTTGCTCCTCCACTATAGACATGTCTAAGAGTCAACAACATTAAGCACAACATGTTCATAGTGCCTAGGTTTCCTTTGAGGTAAAAATTGCTCTATTGTTATATCTGTCACAAGCCTGTCAGCAAGAAAGGACCTGGAAACGACAACATCAAAAGAAAAAAACGTAAATGTGATATGAGCTTTTAGACAAACTCTTAACAATGATTATACTCTAAAATATCTGCCTCTCATAGTCTTGACTGAAGGCAGAGGAGAAGGGGACGACAGAGGATAAAATGGTTGGATGGCATCACTGACCTGATGGAGATGAGTTTGAGCAAGCCCCTGGAGTTGGTGACGGACACGGAAGCCTGGCATCCTGCAGGCCACCGGGTCCCAAAGAGTCAGACACGACTGAGCAACTGAACTGAACTGAACTGAAAAACGTTTCTCCAGGTGTTTTGGTTCCCCGAGTTTCTATCCTTGTGCTAAACTAAGTGACGACAGTGTATTTCATAGCTAGGTCATTTCCAAAGAAATGAAAGTTCTGAAACACTCACGACTTGAACGGACCTCCCTTTTACACAGAAACAAAAGAGATTTTTGACTCTCCATGAATAGTGTCTGGCACCTTCCTGGCATGTTAAATGTAAGAAAGCAATTGTTTTGTTTTGTTCTCTTCTGTTCTTGTTGGTGGGGGGTGGCGCGCTATATCGAATGCCAGTATAAAAGTCAGTTCTTGGTTGCTGAAGGGAAATGTATGACTTGTTATTACAAGAAGGTATGTGGAATGCAATGGCACTTGAGGAAGGAAAACGAAGTAGTTCGGTCTTACAGGTGGCAGTTTCAGGATGGGAGAAGCAAAGGAATGGGTACAGAATGGGATAAGGAGGTGGTAGGGAAAGTGGACCCCCAGAAAAGAGTTCTGTGCCTAGCACAAGTTTTCTTGAGATGTGGAACTGCCTTTGCTAATGGAGTTTCAGTTTTTTACCTCCTAAGTGATCTCTTCTAGGTGGACCTAGAACAGAAATCTTTGGCTAGCTTTGGCTACGTGGAGAAGTAGTGTTTCACGGTGACATATGTGATCCTACCTGACTGTTCTCAACCCTTTTGATATCGATGCACTGCTTCTGCTGCTGCTGCTGCTGCCGCCGCCGCCGCCGCCGCCGCCGCTAAGTCGTTTCAGTTGTGTCCGACTCTGTGCGACCCCGTAGACGGCAGCCCACCAGGCCCCGCAGTTCCTGGGGTTCTCTAGGCAAGAACACTGGAGTGGGTTGCCATTTCCTCCTCCCATGCATGAAAGTGAAAAGTGAACGTGAAGTCGCTCAGTGGTGTCGGACTCTTAGCGACCCCATGGACTGCAGCCTACCAGGCTCCCCCGTCCATGGGATTTTCCACGCAAGAGTACTGGAGTGGGGTGCCATTGCCTTCTCCCATATCTATGCACAAGCCTGCCTAAATAATTGACTTCTAGCTAGCTTTGGGATGCCAATGACCATCCACCCTTACCAGGCAACAGAGAAGAGAAAACACTTACCACAGGAGGTCCTGGTAAGGAACAAGGAACTAACAAGCTCCCACCAACCAGGATTCTGCAGAGGTCAACAAGAGGTCAGGAAGAGATGGCAGACTGCAGTCCAGAGGTCCTAGCGACTTCCATCTTGCAGCAGAGACCCAGCATAGTCCAAACGAATTCAATGTTGCAACAAATCAATAAACAAATAAAAGGACAGAAGTTCTTTGCACACATGACTGAGATTAGGGGTGAGGCAGTACATGTATGTGCCCGGAAAATCCTAAAGTATAAGAAAGGAAAGAAATTAAAGACAACTATCAAGCTGTCCAAACTGATAAAAACGAATGATTCCACAGTGTTCTCTGTATACATTAGCAGATAATAATCTGAAAAGGAAATTAAAAAAATTCCCTTTCAATAATGTCAACATGAATACCACACTTTGCCATGGATGTAATGACGATGACAAGACCGGCACGCTGGAACTTATACACCCTGGCTGAAAACTATCCTGAATACATGGACAGATATTCCATAACGATGGAAAGACTTAGGATGGCAATCCCATGGAATGCATCTTCAATCTGAAATGAAGATTCGATATGAGTTGATCGCTCAGAGCTTTTGTGCCATCAACTGTTATTAAAGTATAAAAGAGATAGAGAAAGCTGCTGACTTAGACTTGAGGCGGGGTGTACGCCCTGCTGGGCTCTAGCCAGATATTCTACAGGCACTAGCAGTCAGCTCAGGAAAGAAAGGCACTGTCTCAGGGAATGGCACCAGGCCCCTCCCCCACGACATGCCTTGAGGTCACATTGGCAGCAGGTGAGTCCTCCGGGGCCAAAAACTGATTGACATGAATCTTGAAGAAAGGCAGTATTCCAGGCAACTATATCATTTCCTTAACATAGATGAGGAGAACAAGGTAGGGGGAAAACATACTGTTTTGTTCAAGTCGTTTCTGAGCCTATTGGGGGAACCGACCTGAAGCCAGAGTCCAGCGGAAATCCATAGGATATGTACATCGCTTAAGACAAACATTTCCTTAGGAACAAAGGCATTGCGTAGCTCAAGGTTTGTCTGCGAAATGCTTACACATCAGGAGATGGCTCCGAGTTGGGTCTCCACACACAAGAACATGCATGCAAAGGACAAGCCTGCACAGCCCATCTGCCCCCCTTCCCCACAGCCAGCAGCATTTCCAAGTGACCTCCTAAGGCCTTCCCCAAACTACAGGGGCACCTCTGGGTTTCCTGTTTCCCTCACTTCGAACACTTTTCTTTAAAAAAAAAAAAATCCCGCACACTTCTTGATAGAATGCCACAGTGGAAGGAAAACAGGCCTTCAATATTGAAACCTCCCTGTGCCAAACACTTGGAGCTTGGTTTGGTTTTGTTTTGTGTTGAATTACACCACCACATAATTTAAACTGGTTACAAGTTCTAATCATTCAGTTCCAAAATACCAAACTTTTATTGCACAAGGTCCCCTTGAAAAGGCCCACGCAGCAGGACAGCCACAGATTCGGCCATGAAAGGGCAGCAAGATGCCCTCCCCCCTTCTTTGCTCCCTGGGCGGCCACCAGGGTTTGAAATCCATGCACCCTACTAAGTTTCTAGGGTGCAATTCGTGGACCCTTCCCTTTCCCATCCCAGCAGGTGCTCCAGGGCCCGCTGGCCTACAAAGTGCCAGAAGCAGGGCTGGGCCAGCCAGCCAAGATTCAGGGTTCTGTCCCTTGGACTTCCAGCGGACCCTAGGCTGCTTGGGAAACCCGCGCAGACTCGGAGATTTTTCAGCAGAGGGGTGGAGCGGTAAAGGCCTTGACCCCAAAGGCGAGGCCTTTCTGCGACCGCCAGGTGGGGGAGCTCCAAGAATGTGCCAACAGAGGGCGGAATACGTGGTTCCCTGCTCCACGCAGTCCCAGTGCCCTGACCCGTGGTCCGCACCCCTCCGCTGCGCCCACTGGATGCCGATCCTTGGGGACCCAGGAGCGCACGAAATGGGCGTGCCCAGCCGCAATGGTGACCCCCGAGAGCACAACTGGGAAGCCCTCCCCCACCCCCGCCAGGAGCCGACCCCAGCCGAGACCGGACCCCGCCCCGCGCCGCCCGGGTTCGCCCCGCCCCTGCCGCGCTCCCGTTGCCTTCCCAGCCGCAGTGGGGACCCCGGAGAACACAACTGAGACCGCCCCCCACCCCCTCCCGACCGGAACCCCGACCCACGCCGCCAGGGTTCGCCCCACTCCTGGCGCGGCGCGCTGCTCACCTTCACCGGGGGCTCCCGGTGAGCCCCGCCCCCACGCCCGGTTCCAGGAGAGGCTCTGGCTACTGCCGCCAGTTCAAACACGAGGACAATACATCCGCCCCACAGGGACAATCCAAGCTGTCTATGATTTAGGGATCAAACGAGGACTACAGCAAGGCAAGGTGACCTGACCTAGGAGGGCCATGAGAGTCTATAGAACCAGACAAAGTTGGTTACCAAGGAAACTTTTTTCCTTGGAACCGGGAAAGCTGGTTCTTTGCATATGCAATGACCAACAATTAGCTTGTTACCCAAGCCTGCCTCGCTGCCACCCCCACCCCCACCCCCATCCCCCACTCCCCAGGAGACCGGCTCAAAGAAATATTTTAAATCTCAGGCGGAAAACTGGAAGATGTCTTGTCTGTCTCTCTGGATTTAGGTATGTGTCAGTGTGAGCCTTGTGGTTTTTGATAATATTGCTCAAGTTCTGAGTTCTGATTTCAATGGTCTCAAGACAAGGCAGCGCTTCCAAATCAAACTGCTGGAAATACAAGAAAACATTGACCTAAATGAACGTCAGAGTCCCGTGAACTGGGAACTAGTCAATATGAAATATCTAGTATTTTTGGTTTTGCTCCTCCACTATAGACATGTCTAAGAGTCAACAACATTAAGCACAACATGTTCATAGTGCCTAGGTTTCCTTTGAGGTAAAAATTGCTCTATTGTTATATCTGTCACAAGCCTGTCAGCAAGAAAGGACCTGGAAACGACAACATCAAAAGAAAAAAACGTAAATGTGATATGAGCTTTTAGACAAACTCTTAACAATGATTATACTCTAAAATATCTGCCTCTCATAGTCTTGACTGAAGGCAGAGGAGAAGGGGACGACAGAGGATAAAATGGTTGGATGGCATCACTGACCTGATGGAGATGAGTTTGAGCAAGCCCCTGGACTTGGTGACGGACACGGAAGCCTGGCATCCTGCAGGCCACCGGGTCCCAAAGAGTCAGACACGACTGAGCAACTGAACTGAACTGAACTGAAAAACGTTTCTCCAGGTGTTTTGGTTCCCCGAGTTTCTATCCTTGTGCTAAACTAAGTGACGACAGTGTATTTCATAGCTAGGTCATTTCCAAAGAAATGAAAGTTCTGAAACACTCACGACTTGAACGGACCTCCCTTTTACACAGAAACAAAAGAGATTTTTGACTCTCCATGAATAGTGTCTGGCACCTTCCTGGCATGTTAAATGTAAGAAAGCAATTGTTTTGTTTTGTTCTCTCCTGTTCTTGTCGGTGGGGGGTGGCGCGCTATATCGAATGCCAGTATAAAAGTCAGTTCTTGGTTGCTGAAGGGAAATGTATGACTTGTTATTACAAGAAGGTATGTGGAATGCAATGGCACTTGAGGAAGGAAAACGAAGTAGTTCGGTCTTACAGGTGGCAGTTTCAGGATGGGAGAAGCAAAGGAATGGGTACAGAATGGGATAAGGAGGTGGTAGGGAAAGTGGACCCCCAGAAAAGAGTTCTGTGCCTAGCACAAGTTTTCTTGAGATGTGGAACTGCCTTTGCTAATGGAGTTTCAGTTTTTTACCTCCTAAGTGATCTCTTCTAGGTGGACCTAGAACAGAAATCTTTGGTTAGCTTTGGCTACGTGGAGAAGTAGTGTTTCACGGTGACATATGTGATCCTACCTGACTGTTCTCAACCCTTTTGATATCGATGCACTGCTTCTGCTGCTGCTGCTGCTGCCGCCGCCGCCGCCGCCGCCGCCGCTAAGTCGTTTCAGTTGTGTCCGACTCTGTGCGACCCCGTAGACGGCAGCCCACCAGGCCCCGCAGTTCCTGGGGTTCTCTAGGCAAGAACACTGGAGTGGGTTGCCATTTCCTCCTCCCATGCATGAAAGTGAAAAGTGAACGTGAAGTCGCTCAGTGGTGTCGGACTCTTAGCGACCCCATGGACTGCAGCCTACCAGGCTCCCCCGTCCATGGGATTTTCCACGCAAGAGTACTGGAGTGGGGTGCCATTGCCTTCTCCCATATCTATGCACAAGCCTGCCTAAATAATTGACTTCTAGCTAGCTTTGGGATGCCAATGACCATCCACCCTTACCAGGCAACAGAGAAGAGAAAACACTTACCACAGGAGGTCCTGGTAAGGAACAAGGAACTAACAAGCTCCCACCAACCAGGATTCTGCAGAGGTCAACAAGAGGTCAGGAAGAGATGGCAGACTGCAGTCCAGAGGTCCTAGCGACTTCCATCTTGCAGCAGAGACCCAGCATAGTCCAAACGAATTCAATGTTGCAACAAATCAATAAACAAATAAAAGGACAGAAGTTCTTTGCACACATGACTGAGATTAGGGGTGAGGCAGTACATGTATGTGCCCGGAAAATCCTAAAGTATAAGAAAGGAAAGAAATTAAAGACAACTATCAAGCTGTCCAAACTGATAAAAACGAATGATTCCACAGTGTTCTCTGTATACATTAGCAGATAATAATCTGAAAAGGAAATTAAAAAATTCCCTTTCAATAATGTCAACATGAATACCACACTTTGCCATGGATGTAATGACGATGACAAGACCGGCACGCTGGAACTTATACACCCTGGCTGAAAACTATCCTGAATACATGGACAGATATTCCATAACGATGGAAAGACTTAGGATGGCAATCCCATGGAATGCATCTTCAATCTGAAATGAAGATTCGATATGAGTTGATCGCTCAGAGCTTTTGTGCCATCAACTGTTATTAAAGTATGAAAGAGATAGAGAAAGCTGCTGACTTAGACTTGAGGCGGGGTGTACGCCCTGCTGGGCTCTAGCCAGATATTCTACAGGCACTAGCAGTCAGCTCAGGAAAGAAAGGCACTGTCTCAGGGAATGGCACCAGGCCCCTCCCCCACGACATGCCTTGAGGTCACATTGGCAGCAGGTGAGTCCTCCGGGGCCAAAAACTGATTGACATGAATCTTGAAGAAAGGCAGTATTCCAGGCAACTATATCATTTCCTTAACATAGATGAGGAGAACAAGGTAGGGGGAAAACATACTGTTTTGTTCAAGTCGTTTCTGAGCCTATTGGGGGAACCGACCTGAAGCCAGAGTCCAGCGGAAATCCATAGGATATGTACATCGCTTAAGACAAACATTTCCTTAGGAACAAAGGCATTGCTTAGCTCAAGGTTTGTCTGCGAAATGCTTACACATCAGGAGATGGCTCCGAGTTGGGTCTCCACACACAAGAACATGCATGCAAAGGACAAGCCTGCACAGCCCATCTGCCCCCCTTCCCCACAGCCAGCAGCATTTCCAAGTGACCTCCTAAGGCCTTCCCCAAACTACAGGGGCACCTCTGGGTTTCCTGTTTCCCTCACTTCGAACACTTTTCTTTAAAAAAAAAAAAAATCCCGCACACTTCTTGATAGAATGCCACAGTGGAAGGAAAACAGGCCTTCAATATTGAAACCTCCCTGTGCCAAACACTTGGAGCTTGGTTTGGTTTTGTTTTGTGTTGAATTACACCACCACATAATTTAAACTGGTTACAAGTTCTAATCATTCAGTTCCAAAATACCAAACTTTTATTGCACAAGGTCCCCTTGAAAAGGCCCACGCAGCAGGACAGCCACAGATTCGGCCATGAAAGGGCAGCAAGATGCCCTCCCCCCTTCTTTGCTCCCTGGGCGGCCACCAGGGTTTGAAATCCATGCACCCTACTAAGTTTCTAGGGTGCAATTCGTGGACCCTTCCCTTTCCCATCCCAGCAGGTGCTCCAGGGCCCGCTGGCCTACAAAGTGCCAGAAGCAGGGCTGGGCCAGCCAGCCAAGATTCAGGGTTCTGTCCCTTGGACTTCCAGCGGACCCTAGGCTGCTTGGGAAACCCGCGCAGACTCGGAGATTTTTCAGCAGAGGGGTGGAGCGGTAAAGGCCTTGACCCCAAAGGCGAGGCCTTTCTGCGACCGCCAGGTGGGGGAGCTCCAAGAATGTGCCAACAGAGGGCGGAATACGTGGTTCCCTGCTCCACGCAGTCCCAGTGCCCTGACCCGTGGTCCGCACCCCTCCGCTGCGCCCACTGGATGCCGATCCTTGGGGACCCAGGAGCGCACGAAATGGGCGTGCCCAGCCGCAATGGTGACCCCCGAGAGCACAACTGGGAAGCCCTCCCCCACCCCCGCCAGGAGCCGACCCCAGCCGAGACCGGACCCCGCCCCGCGCCGCCCGGGTTCGCCCCGCCCCTGCCGCGCTCCCGTTGCCTTCCCAGCCGCAGTGGGGACCCCGGAGAACACAACTGAGACCGCCCCCCACCCCCTCCCGACCGGAACCCCGACCCACGCCGCCAGGGTTCGCCCCACTCCTGGCGCGGCGCGCTGCTCACCTTCACCGGGGGCTCCCGGTGAGCCCCGCCCCCACGCCCGGTTCCAGGAGAGGCTCTGGCGACTGCCGCCAGTTCAAACACGAGGACAATACATCCACCCCACAGGGACAATCCAAGCTGTCTATGATTTAGGGATCAAACGAGGACTACAGCAAGGCAAGGTGACCTGACCTAGGAGGGCCATGAGAGTCTATAGAACCAGACAAAGTTGGTTACCAAGGAAACTTTTTTCCTTGGAACCGGGAAAGCTGGTTCTTTGCATATGCAATGACCAACAATTAGCTTGTTACCCAAGCCTGCCTCGCTGCCACCCCCACCCCCACCCCCATCCCCCACTCCCCAGGAGACCGGCTCAAAGAAATATTTTAAATCTCAGGCGGAAAACTGGAAGATGTCTTGTCTGTCTCTCTGGATTTAGGTATGTGTCAGTGTGAGCCTTGTGGTTTTTGATAATATTGCTCAAGTTCTGAGTTCTGATTTCAATGGTCTCAAGACAAGGCAGCGCTTCCAAATCAAACTGCTGGAAATACAAGAAAACATTGACATAAATGAACGTCAGAGTCCCGTGAACTGGGAACTAGTCAATATGAAATATCTAGTATTTTTGGTTTTGCTCCTCCACTATAGACATGTCTAAGAGTCAACAACATTAAGCACAACATGTTCATAGTGCCTAGGTTTCCTTTGAGGTAAAAATTGCTCTATTGTTATATCTGTCACAAGCCTGTCAGCAAGAAAGGACCTGGAAACGACAACATCAAAAGAAAAAAACGTAAATGTGATATGAGCTTTTAGACAAACTCTTAACAATGATTATACTCTAAAATATCTGCCTCTCATAGTCTTGACTGAAGGCAGAGGAGAAGGGGACGACAGAGGATAAAATGGTTGGATGGCATCACTGACCTGATGGAGATGAGTTTGAGCAAGCCCCTGGAGTTGGTGACGGACACGGAAGCCTGGCATCCTGCAGGCCACCGGGTCCCAAAGAGTCAGACACGACTGAGCAACTGAACTGAACTGAACTGAAAAACGTTTCTCCAGGTGTTTTGGTTCCCCGAGTTTCTATCCTTGTGCTAAACTAAGTGACGACAGTGTATTTCATAGCTAGGTCATTTCCAAAGAAATGAAAGTTCTGAAACACTCACGACTTGAACGGACCTCCCTTTTACACAGAAACAAAAGAGATTTTTGACTCTCCATGAATAGTGTCTGGCACCTTCCTGGCATGTTAAATGTAAGAAAGCAATTGTTTTGTTTTGTTCTCTCCTGTTCTTGTTGGTGGGGGGTGGCGCGCTATATCGAATGCCAGTATAAAAGTCAGTTCTTGGTTGCTGAAGGGAAATGTATGACTTGTTATTACAAGAAGGTATGTGGAATGCAATGGCACTTGAGGAAGGAAAACGAAGTAGTTCGGTCTTACAGGTGGCAGTTTCAGGATGGGAGAAGCAAAGGAATGGGTACAGAATGGGATAAGGAGGTGGTAGGGAAAGTGGACCCCCAGAAAAGAGTTCTGTGCCTAGCACAAGTTTTCTTGAGATGTGGAACTGCCTTTGCTAATGGAGTTTCAGTTTTTTACCTCCTAAGTGATCTCTTCTAGGTGGACCTAGAACAGAAATCTTTGGTTAGCTTTGGCTACGTGGAGAAGTAGTGTTTCACGGTGACATATGTGATCCTACCTGACTGTTCTCAACCCTTTTGATATCGATGCACTGCTTCTGCTGCTGCTGCTGCTGCCGCCGCCGCCGCCGCCGCCGCCGCTAAGTCGTTTCAGTTGTGTCCGACTCTGTGCGACCCCGTAGACGGCAGCCCACCAGGCCCCGCAGTTCCTGGGGTTCTCTAGGCAAGAACACTGGAGTGGGTTGCCATTTCCTCCTCCCATGCATGAAAGTGAAAAGTGAACGTGAAGTCGCTCAGTGGTGTCGGACTCTTAGCGACCCCATGGACTGCAGCCTACCAGGCTCCCCCGTCCATGGGATTTTCCACGCAAGAGTACTGGAGTGGGGTGCCATTGCCTTCTCCCATATCTATGCACAAGCCTGCCTAAATAATTGACTTCTAGCTAGCTTTGGGATGCCAATGACCATCCACCCTTACCAGGCAACAGAGAAGAGAAAACACTTACCACAGGAGGTCCTGGTAAGGAACAAGGAACTAACAAGCTCCCACCAACCAGGATTCTGCAGAGGTCAACAAGAGGTCAGTAAGAGATGGCAGACTGCAGTCCAGAGGTCCTAGCGACTTCCATCTTGCAGCAGAGACCCAGCATAGTCCAAACGAATTCAATGTTGCAACAAATCAATAAACAAATAAAAGGACAGAAGTTCTTTGCACACATGACTGAGATTAGGGGTGAGGCAGTACATGTATGTGCCCGGAAAATCCTAAAGTATAAGAAAGGAAAGAAATTAAAGACAACTATCAAGCTGTCCAAACTGATAAAAACGAATGATTCCACAGTGTTCTCTGTATACATTAGCAGATAATAATCTGAAAAGGAAATTAAAAAAATTCCCTTTCAATAATGTCAACATGAATACCACACTTTGCCATGGATGTAATGACGATGACAAGACCGGCACGCTGGAACTTATACACCCTGGCTGAAAACTATCCTGAATACATGGACAGATATTCCATAACGATGGAAAGACTTAGGATGGCAATCCCATGGAATGCATCTTCAATCTGAAATGAAGATTCGATATGAGTTGATCGCTCAGAGCTTTTGTGCCATCAACTGTTATTAAAGTATAAAAGAGATAGAGAAAGCTGCTGACTTAGACTTGAGGCGGGGTGTACGCCCTGCTGGGCTCTAGCCAGATATTCTACAGGCACTAGCAGTCAGCTCAGGAAAGAAAGGCACTGTCTCAGGGAATGGCACCAGGCCCCTCCCCCACGACATGCCTTGAGGTCACATTGGCCGCAGGTGAGTCCTCCGGGGCCAAAAACTGATTGACATGAATCTTGAAGAAAGGCAGTATTCCAGGCAACTATATCATTTCCTTAACATAGATGAGGAGAACAAGGTAGGGGGAAAACATACTGTTTTGTTCAAGTCGTTTCTGAGCCTATTGGGGGAACCGACCTGAAGCCAGAGTCCAGCGGAAATCCATAGGATATGTACATCGCTTAAGACAAACATTTCCTTAGGAACAAAGGCATTGCTTAGCTCAAGGTTTGTCTGCGAAATGCTTACACATCAGGAGATGGCTCCGAGTTGGGTCTCCACACACAAGAACATGCATGCAAAGGACAAGCCTGCACAGCCCATCTGCCCCCCTTCCCCACAGCCAGCAGCATTTCCAAGTGACCTCCTAAGGCCTTCCCCAAACTACAGGGGCACCTCTGGGTTTCCTGTTTCCCTCACTTCGAACACTTTTCTTTAAAAAAAAAAAAAAAATCCCGCACACTTCTTGATAGAATGCCACAGTGGAAGGAAAACAGGCCTTCAATATTGAAACCTCCCTGTGCCAAACACTTGGAGCTTGGTTTGGTTTTGTTTTGTGTTGAATTACACCACCACATAATTTAAACTGGTTACAAGTTCTAATCATTCAGTTCCAAAATACCAAACTTTTATTGCACAAGGTCCCCTTGAAAAGGCCCACGCAGCAGGACAGCCACAGATTCGGCCATGAAAGGGCAGCAAGATGCCCTCCCCCCTTCTTTGCTGCCTGGGCGGCCACCAGGGTTTGAAATCCATGCACTCTACTAAGTTTCTAGGGTGCAATTCGTGGACCCTTCCCTTTCCCATCCCAGCAGGTGCTCCAGGGCCCGCTGGCCTACAAAGTGCCAGAAGCAGGGCTGGGCCAGCCAGCCAAGATTCAGGTTTCTGTCCCTTGGACTTCCAGCGGACCCTAGGCTGCTTGGGAAACCCGCGCAGACTCGGAGATTTTTCAGCAGAGGGGTGGAGCGGTAAAGGCCTTGACCCCAAAGGCGAGGCCTTTCTGCGACCGCCAGGTGGGGGAGCTCCGAGAATGTGCCAACAGAGGGCGGAATACGTGGTTCCCTGCTCCACGCAGTCCCAGTGCCCTGACCCGTGGTCCGCACCCCTCCGCTGCGCCCACTGGATGCCGATCCTTGGGGACCCAGGAGCGCACGAAATGGGCGTGCCCAGCCGCAATGGCGACCCCCGAGAGCACAACTGGGAAGCCCTCCCCCACCCCCGCCAGGAGCCGACCCCAGCCGAGCCCGGACACCGCCCCTGCCGCGCTCCCATTGCCTTCCCAGCCGCAGTGGGGACCCCGGAGAACACAACTGAGACCGCCCCCCACCCCCTCCCGACCGGAACCCCGACCCACGCCGCCAGGGTTCGCCCCACTCCTGGCGCGGCGCGCTGCTCACCTTCACCGGGGGCTCCCGGTGAGCCCCGCCCCCACGCCCGGTTCCAGGAGAGGCTCTGGCTACTGCCGCCAGTTCAAACACGAGGACAATACATCCACCCCACAGGGACAATCCAAGCTGTCTATGATTTAGGGATCAAACGAGGACTACAGCAAGGCAAGGTGACCTGACCTAGGAGGGCCATGAGAGTCTATAGAACCAGACAAAGTTGGTTACCAAGGAAACTTTTTTCCTTGGAACCGGGAAAGCTGGTTCTTTGCATATGCAATGACCAACAATTAGCTTGTTACCCAAGCCTGCCTCGCTGCCACCCCCACCCCCACCCCCATCCCCCACTCCCCAGGAGACCGGCTCAAAGAAATATTTTAAATCTCAGGCGGAAAACTGGAAGATGTCTTGTCTGTCTCTCTGGATTTAGGTATGTGTCAGTGTGAGCCTTGTGGTTTTTGATAATATTGCTCAAGTTCTGAGTTCTGATTTCAATGGTCTCAAGACAAGGCAGCGCTTCCAAATCAAACTGCTGGAAATACAAGAAAACATTGACCTAAATGAACGTCCGAGTCCCGTGAACTGGGAACTAGTCAATATGAAATATCTAGTATTTTTGGTTTTGCTCCTCCACTATAGACATGTCTAAGAGTCAACAACATTAAGCACAACCTGTTCATAGTGCCTAGGTTTCCTTTGAGGTAAAAATTGCTCTATTGTCATATCTCTCACAAGCCTGTCAGCAAGAAAGTACCTGGAAACGACAACAACAAAAGTAAAAAATGTAAATGTGATATGAGCTTTTAGACAAACCCTTAACAATAATTATACTCCAAAATATCTGCCTCTCATAGTCTTGATTGAAGGCAGAGGAGAAGGGGACGACATAGGATTAGATGTTTGGATGGCTTCACTGACTCGATGGACATGAGTTTGAGCAAGCCCCTGGAGTTGCTGAGGGACTCGGAAGCCTGGCATCCTGCAGGCCACCGGGTCCCAAAGAGTCAGACACGTCTGAGCAACTGAACTGAACTGAACTGAAAAACGTTTCTCCAGGTGTTTTGGTTCCCCGAGTTTCTATCCTTGGGCTAAACTAAGTGACGACAGTGTATTTCATAGCTAGGTCATTTCCAAAGTAATGAAAGTTCTGAAAGGACCTCCCTTTTACACAGAAACAAAAGAGATTTTTGACTCTCCATGAATCTTGTCTGGCACCATCCTGACATGTTAAATGTAAGAAAGCAATTGTTTTGTTTTGTTTTGTTCTATTCTTGGGGGTGGGGGAAGGGAGTGCGCTATATCGAACGCCAATATAAAAGTCAGTTCTTGGTTGCTGAAGTGAAATGTATGACTTGTTTTTATAAGAAGGTATGTGGAATGCATTGACACTTGAGGAAGGAAAACGAAGTAGTTCTGTCTTACAGGTGGAAGTTTCAGGATGGGAGAAGCAAAGGAATGGGTACAGAATGGGATAAGGAGGTTGTAGCGAAAGTGGACCCCCAGAAAAGGGTTCTGTGCCTAGCAGAAGTTTTCTTGAGATGTGGAACTGCCTTTGCTAATGGAGTTTCAGTTTCTTTACCTCTTAAGTGATGTCTTCTAGGTTGACCTAGAACAGAAATCTTTGGTTAGCTTTGGCTAAGTGGAGAAGTAGTGTTTCACGGTGACATATGTGATCCTACCTGACTGTTCGCAACCCTTTTGATATCGATGCACTGCTTCTGCTACTGCTGCTGCTGCCGCCGCCGCAGCCGCTGCTAATTCGTTTCAGTCGTGTCCGACTCTGTGCGACCTCGTAGACGGCAGCCCACCAGGTCCCGCAGTCCCTGGGTTTCTCTAGGCAAGAACACTGGAGTGGGTTGCCATTTCCTCCTCCCATGCATGAAAGTGAAAATGAACGTGAAGTCGCTCAGTGGTGTCCGACTCTTGGCGACCCCATGGACTGCAGCCTACCAGGCTCCTCTGTCCGTGGGATTTTCCACGCAAGAGTACTGGAGTGGGGTGCCATTGCCTTCTCCCATATCTATGCACAAGCCTGCCTAAATAATTGACTTCTAGCTAGCTTTGGGATGCCAATGACCATCCACCCTTACCAGGCAACAGAGAAGAGAAAACACTTACCACAGGAGGTCCTGGTAAGCAACAAGGAACTAACAAGCTCCCTCCAAGCAGGATTCTGCAGAGGTCAACAAGAGGTCAGTAAGAGATGGCAGACTGCAGTCCAGAGGTCCTAGCGACTTCCATCTTGCAGCAGAGACCCAGCATAGTCCAAACGAATTCAATGTTGCAAAAAATAAGGACAGAAGTCTTTGAGCACATGACTGAGTTTAGGGGTGAGGTAGTACATGTATGTGCCTGGAAAATCTTAAATATGAGAAAGGAAAGAAATGAAAGAAACTATCAAGCTGTCCAAACTGATAAAAGCGAATGATTACACAGTTTTCTCTGTATACATTAGCAGATAATAATCTGAAAAGGAATTTTAAAAAATTCCCTTTCAATAATGTCCACATGAATACAACACTTTGCCATGTATTAACGATGATGACAAGACTGGCACACTGGAAATTATACACCCTGGCTGAAAACTATCCTGAATACATGGACAGATATTCCATAATGATGGAAAGACTTAAGATGGCAATCACATGGAATGCATCTTCAATCTGAAATAAATATTCGATATGGTTTGATCGCTCAGAGCTTTTGTGTCATCAATTGTTATTAAAGTATAAAAGAGATAGAGAAAGCTGCTGACTTAGTCTTGAGGCTGGATGTACACCCTGCTGGGTTCTAGCCAGGTATTCTACAGGCACTAGCAGTCAGCTAAGGAAAGAAAGGCACTGTCTCAGGTAATTGCAGCAGGCCCCTCCCCCACGATATGCCTTGAGATAACATTGGCAGCAGGTGAGTCATCCCGGGCCAAAATTTGATAGACCTGAATCTTGAAGAAAGGCAGTATTCAAGGCAAATATATCATTTCCTTAATATAGATAAGGAGAACAAGCTAGGAGGAAAACATACTGTTTTTTTCAAGTTGCTTCTGAGCCTTTTGGGGGAACCGACCTGAAGCCAGAGTCTAGCGGAAATACATAGGATATTTATATCACTTAAGACAAACATTTCCTCAGGAAAAAAAAAGCATTGCTTAGCTCAAGGTTTGTCTGCGAAATGCTTACACATCAGGAGATGGCTCGAGCTGGGTTTCCACACACAAGAACATGCATGCAAAGGACAAGCCTGCACAGCCAATCTGCCCCACCCCACAGCAAGCAGCATTTCCAAGTGACCTCCTTAGGCCTTCCCCAAACTACAGGGGCACCTCTGGGTTTCCTGTTTCCCTCACTTCAAACACTTTTCTTAAAAAAAAAAAAAATATCCCGCACACTTCTTGATAAATGCCACAGTGGAAGGAAAAAGGCCTTCAATATTAGGAACTCCATTTGAAAAACACTTGTAGCTTGGTTTTGTTTTAATTACACCACCACATAATTTAAACTTTTTACACGTTCTAATTATTCAGTTCCAAAACACCAAACTTTTCTTCCACAGGGTCCCCATGAAAAGGCCCACGCAGCAGGACAGCCACAGATTCTGACATGAAAGTGCAGCAAGGTACCCTCCCCCCTTCTTTGCTGCCTGGGCGGCCACCAGGGTTGGAAATCCATGCACCCTACTAAGTTTCTAGGGTGCAATCCGTGGACCCTTCCCTTTCCCATCCCAGTAGGTGCTCAAGGGCCCGCTGGCCTACAAAGTGCCAGAAGCAGGGCTGGGCCAGCCGGCCAGAGTTCAGGGTTCTGTCCCTTGGACTTCTAGCGGACACTAGGCTGCTTGGGAAACCCGCGCAGACTCGGAGATTTTTCAGCAAAGGGGTGGAGCGGTAAAGGCCTTGACCCCAAAGGCGAGGCCTTTCTGCGACCGCCAGGTGGGGGAGCTCCGAGAATGTACCAACAGACGGCGGAATACGTGGTTCCCTGCTCCACGCAGTCCCAGTGCCCTTACCAGTGGTCCGCAGCCCTCCGCTGCACCCACGGGATGGCGATCCTTGGGGACCCAGGAGCGGACGAAATGGGTGTTCCCAGCCTCAGTGGAGACCCCTGAGAGCACAACTGGGAAGCCCTCCCCATCCCCGCCAAGAGCCAACCCCGCCACAACCGGACCCCCTCCCCTCGCGCCAGGGTTCGCCCCGCCCCTGCCGCGCTCCCGGCGCGTTCCTAGCCGCAGTGGCGACCCCCGGGAGCACAACTGGGACCGACCCCCACCTACAGCCATCGTAATCTCCACCCGCGCAGCCGGAGTTTACCCCGCCCCGGTGCGGTCCCGGCGCGTTTCCAGCCGCAGTGGCCACTTCCGAGAGCACTACTGGGACTGCTTCCCACCCCCTCCCGACCGGAAAACGGCCCCGCGCCGCCCGGTTTCGCCCCGCCCCTGCCTCGCTCCCGGTACATTTCCAGCCGCAGTGGGGACCCCGGAGAGCACAACTGGGACCGCTTCCCACCCCCTCCCGACCGGAAACCCGCCCCGCGCCGCCCTGTTTCGCCCCGCCCCTGCCACGCTCCCGGTACCTTACCAATTTCTAGCGTTCACGCCCGGATAGGAGCAGGATGTAGGAGTGTGGGAGATGTGTCTGGAGCCTGACAGCCTCAGCTGCGCTCTGGCCTGCCCTTTGGACCTAGGAGCCAGGCCAACTTGCAGAGGGCTTATTGCCCTATTGTATGCAAACTACCAAGGCCTACCGCAAGGAGAGCTCTGTCGGAGGGAAGGGAAGTGCCCCAGGCTGCGTTCCCAAGCTGTTGCTAGGCAACCCAGACTCAGCGCTAAACGGAGGGAATCAGGGTCCTAGTGCCCCAGTCTTGGGGAGGGAGCTCCACAGCCAGAGTGTTCCTCCGTTTGTGCCCAGAAAGCGCCTGCCAGACTGGGCTTCCCTGGAGCTCTGTTGCAGAGCAGAGACGTGTGGATGTGTTTTGGGGCCTTGACTTGTGCGTTTGGGCTCCCTAGCACAGCCCCAGCGTAGGGGAACCAGCCCCTTAGCAAAGAGCTCCAGGCAGTGCTTTGTGCCCAGGCCTGGATGCCCAGTCCCAGCACGCGGGAGAGATGAGTTAGACCGTTGGAGGGTTCTTGCAAGCCTGTATTGGAAAGGACCGAATGAGCTTCACACCGGCGGAGCTGCAGATCTGTGCCCAGGCGCGATAGGACAGAGCCCCTGTCGAGATGCTGCTCTGCCTGAGCGAGCCTCGCCAAGCCCTTCCCAGCTTCTAGCTTTCGCGCAGGGGAAGGAACAGACTGCGGAAGTGGGGGAGACGTGACTGGCGGGCGCCTCACTGGCCTCAGCTCCGCTCTTCCCTTCCCTTTGCACCTATGATCCATGCCTCCTTGCAGAGGGCTTAGGTCCCGAAGGAGAGCTCTGTCAGAGGGAAGGGAAGCGCCCCAGGCTGCATTCCCAGCTGTTGCTTAGCTGCCCAGACTCAGCGCTGCACAGGGGGAATCAGGCTCTCTGTGCCCCTATGTTGGGCATGCAGCTTCACACACAGGTGTGTCTCCGTAGGAATCAAGAAAGTTCCTGACAGAGTGAGGTTCACTAGAGCTATACTAAAGAGCAAAGACTTGTCCATGTGGTCTTGCCTTCTCCTGTGCGTTTGGGTCTCCGGGCTCGCCCCCAGCTCCGTGGAAACAACCCCTGAGAAAATATCTTCAAGATCTGCTTTTCCCAGTGTCTGGGAACTGGGGTTCGTAGGAGGAGAGAAAAGCACGCCTCCATCGGGAATGAAAGGCAGCCAACCTGCCTGTGATTTGAAGCCTCTATTTGGAAGGAATGGGTTAGCTTCTCCTAAAGGAGACCTCCAGATCTGCTCAGAAGTCGGTAATTCCAGAGGCAGGGTGCTGGTTCCTGATTGCCCTTTGCTAGCCTTGCAAAGACATTCCTAGGTTCTAGAGTTATTTTCCATGAAGGAGCAGGCTTCGGGAATGTGTCAGACGGGACTGGCTCCTTATTGGCCTCAGCTCAGCTATTGCCTTTCCATTCAAACTAGGACAAGGGCCTACTTTATGAAGGGTAAGGGTCTTCTTCTTTGCCAACTGCCAAGGGCTACAGCAATGAGACCTCTGTCAAGGCGAGGGAAGCCTAAGAGGATGGATTCTCAAGCAGGTGCTTTGCCACAAAGCATCAGCACCCCACGGAGAGAATCAAGCTCCCTGTGCCCCAATGTTGGGAGTGTAGCTTCACACACAGAGTTGTCTCTATAGGAGCCAAGAATGTTCCTGAGAGATTAGGTTCACTAAACCTCTCCTACAGAGCATAGACCTGTCCATGTGGTTTTGCCTTCCCCTGTGAGTTGGGTCCCCGAGGTCCGCCACACATCCGGGGAAACTGTGCCTGAGAAAAGATCTCCAGGAACCGCTTCACTGAGGCTGGGAAACGCTGTTCACAGGAAGTAAGGCAAGCGAATCTCCTGCAGAGAAAAAGAGGCCTTACTGTCCCTGGAGGAGCAGGCTGCCAGAGTGTGTGAAACCTGACTGCTGCCTTACTGGCCTCAGCTCCGCCATTGCCTGTTCATCCGAGCTAGGACCCAGGCCTACTTGGAGAAGCGTTTGGGTGCGGATTTCTACAAAGTGCCAAGGGCTATAGCAGTGAGAATTCTCTCAGCGGTAAGGGAGAGCATTGTATGGATTCTCAAGCTGTTTTCTGAACGACAGCATCAAAATGAACAGAGAGAATCAGGCTCTCTGTCCCCCTATGTTAGGTATGCAGCTTCACACACAGAGGTGTCTCTATAGGAGCCAAGAATGCTCCTGAGAGATGAGGTTCACTAGAGGTCTGCTGCAGAGCATAGACGTCTCCATGTGGTCTTGCCTTCCCCTGTGGCTTTGGGTCTCCGGGCTCGGCCCCAGCTCCGTGGAAACAACCCCTGAGAAAATATCTTCAAGATCTACTTTTCCCAGAGGCTGGGAACTGGGGTTCATAGGAGGAGAGAAAAGCAAGCCTCCTTCGGGCACGAAAGGCAGCCAACCTGCCTGTGTTTTGAAGCCTCTATTTGGAAGGAATGGGTTAGCTTCTCCTAAAGGAGACCTCCAGATCTGCTCAGAAGTCGGTAATTCCAGAGGCAGGGTGCTGGTTCCTGACTGCCCTTTGCCAGCCTTGCAAAGACATTCCTAGATTCTAGAGTTATATTCCATGAAGGAGCAGGCATCGGGAATGTGTCAGACGGGACTGGCTCCTTATTGGCCTCAGCTCAGCTATTTCCTTTCCATTCAAACTAGGACAAGGGCCTACTTTATGAAGGGTAAGGGTCTTCTTCTTTGCCAGCTGCCAAGGGCTACAGCAATGAGACCTCTATCAAGGCGAGGGAAGCCTAAGAGGATGGATTCTCAAGCAGGTGCTTTACTACAAAGCATCAGCACCCCACGGAGAGAATCAAGCTCCCTGTGCCCCAATGTTGGGAGTGTAGCTTCACACACAGAGTTGTCTCTATAGGAGCCAAGAATTTTCCTGAGAGATTAGGTTCACTAAACCTCTCCTACAGAGCATAGACCTGTCCATGTGGTTTTGCCTTCCCCTGTGAGTTGGGTCCCCGAGGTCCGCCACACATCCGGGGAAACTGTGCCTGAGAAAAGATCTCCAGGAACCGCTTCGCTGAGGCTGGGAAACGCTGTTCACAGGAAGTAAGGCAAGCGAATCTCCTGCAGAGAAAAAGAGGCCTTACAGTCCCTGGAGGAGCAGGCTGCCAGAGTGTGTGAAACCTGACTGCTGCCTTACTGGCCTCAGCTCCGCCATTGCCTGTTCATCCGAGCTAGGACCCAGGCCTACTTGGAGAAGCATTTGGGTGCGGATTTCTACAAAGTGCCAAGGGCTATAGCAGTGAGAATTCTCTCAGCGGTAAGGGAGAGCATTATGTGGATTCTCAAGCTGTTTTCTGAATGACAGCGTCAAAATGAAGAGAGAGAATCAGGCTCTCTGTGCCCCTATGTTAGTTACGCAGCTTCACACACAGAGGTGTCTCTATAGGAGCCAAGAATGTTCCTGAGAGATGAGGTTCACTAGAGGTTTGCTACAGAGCATAGACCTGTCCATATGGTTTTGCCTTGCCCTGTGAGTTGGGTCCCCGAGGTCCGCCCCAGCTCAGGGAAAGGAGCCCCTGAGAAAAGATCTCCTGGGACCGCTATTCCCCCAGGCTGGCAAACGCAGTTCACAGGAGGTAATGCAAGAGAGCCTCCTGCAGGGCACAACAGGCCTTACTGTCCCTGGACGATCAGGCTGCAAGAGTGTGTGAGACCTGACTGGTGCCTTACTGACCTCAGCTCCGCCATTGCATGTTCCTCCGAACTAGGACCCAGGCCTACTAGGAGAAGGGTTTGTGTATGGATTTCTAAATACTGCCAAGGGGTATAGCAATGAGAACTGTGTCACGGGTAAGGAAGGGCATTGTATGGATTTTCAAGCTGTTGTTTGAACGACAGCTTCAAAGCTGCACAGATAGAATCAGACTCTGTGTCTCCATGTTCGGTACACAGCTTCACAGACAGGGGTGTCTCCATAGGAAACAAGAACGTTCCTGACAGAGTGAGGTTCACTAGAGCTCTCCTAGAGAGCAAAGACTTGTCCATGTGGTTTTTCTTCCCCTGTGCGTTTGGGGCTCCAGGCTCGGCCCCAGCTCCGTGGAAACAAACCCTGAGAAAAGATCTTCAAGATCCGCTTTTCCCAGAGGCTGGGATGTGGGGTTCATAGGAGGCGGGAAAAGCAGGTCTCCTTCAGACAGCAAGAGGCAGCCAAGCGGCCTGCGTTTGGAAGCCCCTATTTGGAAGAATGGGTTAGCTTCTCCCAAAGGAGACCTCCAGATCTGCTCAGAAGTCGGTAATTCCAGAGGCAGTGTGCAGGGTCCTGACTGCCCTTTGCCAGACTTGCAAAGACATTCCTAGATTCTACCGTTATCTTCCTGAAGAAGCAGGCTTCAGGAATATGTCAGACTTGACTGGCGCCTTATTGGCCTCAGCTCAGCTATTGCCTTTCCATTCAAACTAGGACAAGGCCCTATTTTATGAAGGGTAAGGGTCTTCTTCTTTCCAAACTGCCGAGGGCTACAGCAATGAGACCTCCGTAAATGCGAGGGAAGTGTAAGCGGATGGATTCTCAAGAAGGTTCTTTGCCACCAAGCATCAGCACCCCACGGAGAGAATCAGGCTCCATTTGCCCCTATGTGGGGGTGTGTAGCTTCACACACAGTGGTGTCTCTACAGGAGCCAAGAATGTTCCTGAGAGATGAGGTTCACAAGAGCTCTCCTACAGAGTGCTCACCTATCCATGTGGTTTCGCCTTCCCCTGTGAGTTGGGTCCCCGAGGTCCGCCCCAGCTCCGGGAAAACAGCCCCTCAGGAAAGATCTCCAGGAACAGCTTTTCGCCCAGGCTGGGAAAAGCTGTTCACAGGAAGTAAGGCAAGTGAGCCTCCTGCAGAGAAAAAGAAGCCTTACTGTCCCTGGAGGAGCAGGCTGCCAGAGTGTGTGAAAACTGACTGGTGCCATACTGGTCTCAGCTCCGCCATTGCTTGTTCCTCCGAACTGGGACTCAGGCCTACTTGGAGAAGGGTTTAGGTGCAGATTTCTACAAACTGCCAAGGGCTACTGCAATGAGAACTCTCTCAGAGGTAAGAGCGAGAATTGTATGGATTCTCAAGCTGTTTTCTGAACGACAGCATTAAACCTTCACAGAGAGAATCAGGCTCTCTGCCGCCATGTTGGGTACGCAGTTTCACACACAGAGGTGTGCCCACAGGAGCCAAGAACGTTCGTCAAAGACTGAGGTTCACTAGAGCTCTCTTAGAGAGCAAAGACTTGTTCATGTGGTTTTGCCTTCCCCTGTACGTGTGGGTCTCCGGGCACAACCCCAGCTCCGTGGAAACAACCCCTGAGCAAAGATCTCCAAGATCTGCTTTCCCCCCATGCTGGGAACCAGGGATCATAGGAGGCAGGAAAAGCAAGCCTCCTTCGGGCAAGAAGAGGCAGCCAACCGGCCTGTGTTTGGAAGCCTATATTTGCAAGGAATGGGTTAGCTTCTCCAGAACGAGACCTCCAGATCTGCTCAGAAGATAGATATTCCAGAGGCAGGGTCGAGGTTCCTGACTGCCCTTTGCCAGCCTTGCAAAGACATTCCTAGATTCTAGCGTTATTTTCCATGAAGGAGCAGGCATCGGGAATATGTCAGAGTTGACGGGTGCCTTACTGGCCTCAGCTCAGCTATTGCCTTTCCTTTCAAACTAGGATCAGGGCTTACTTGGTAAAGGGTAAGGGTCTGCTGCTTTCCAAACTGCCAAGAGACACAGCAATGAGACCTCTGTCAAGGCGAGGGAAGCGTAAGCGGATGGCTTCTCAAACAGGTGCTTTGCCACAAAGCATCAGCACCCCACGGAGAGAATCAGGCTCCCTGTGCCCCTATGTTCGGTGTGTAGCTTTACACACAGAGGTGTCTCTGTACGAGCCAGGAATGTTCCTAAGAGATGGGACTCACTAACGTCTCCTACAGAGCATAGACCTGTCCATGTGGTTTTGCCTTCCCCTGTGAGATGGGTCCCCGAGGTCCACCCCAGCTCTGGGGATAGAGCCCCCGAGAAAAGATCTCCAGGAACCGCTTTTCGCCCAGGCTGGGAAACGCAGTTCACAGGAGGCAAGGCAAGCGAGCCTCCTGCAAGGAAAAAGAGGCCTTACTGTCCCTGGAGGAGCAGGCTGCCAGAGTGTGTGACACCTGACTGGTGCCTTATTTGCCTCAGCTCCGCCATTGCATGGCCATCCAAACCAGGACCCAGGCCTACTTGGAGAAGGGTTTGGGTGCGGATTTGTAAAAACTGCCAAGGGCTACAGCAATGAGAACTCTCTCAGAGGTAAGGGAGAGCATTGTATGGATTCTCAAGCTGTTGTTTGAACGACAGCTTCAAAGCTGCAAAGAGAGAATCAGGCTCTGTGTGCCCCCTTGTTGGGTACGCAGCTTCACACACAGAGGTATCCCCTTAGAATCCAAGACTTTCCTCACATACTGAGGTTAACTAGAGTTCTCCTACAGAGCAAAGACTTGTCCATGTGGTTTTGCCTTCCTCTGTGCGTGTGGGTCTCCAGGCTCGGCTCCAACTCAGTTGAAATAGCCCCTGAAAAAAGATCTCCAAGAACCACTTTTCCCACAGGCGGGAAGCAGAGTTCACAGGAAGCGGAACAAGCAAGCCTCCTTCGGGCAAGTAGAGGCAGCCAACTAGCCTGTGTTTGGAAGCCTCTATTTGGAAGGAATGGGTTAGCTTCTCCTAAAGGAGACCTCCAGATCTGCTCAGAAGTCAGTAATTCCAGAGGCAGGGTGCTGGTTCCTGACTGCCCTTTGCCAGCCTTGCAAAGACATTCCCAGATTGTAGAGTTATTTTCCATGAAGGTGCAGGCTACGGGAGTATGTCAGACTTGACAGGCGCCTTATTGGCCTCAGCTCAGCTATTACCTTTCCATTCAAACTAGGACAAAGGCCTACTTTATGAAGGGTAAGGGTCTTCTTCTTTCCAAACTGCCAAGGGCTACAGCAATGAGACCTCTGTCAAGGCGAGGGAAGCCTAGGTGGACGGATTCTCAAGCAGGTGCTTTGCCACAAAGCCTCAGCACCTCAGGGAGAGAATCAGGCTCCATTTGCCCCTATGTTGGGTGTGTAGCTTTACACACAGAGGTGTCTCTATAGGAGCCCAGAATGTTCCTGAGAGATGAGGTTCACTAGAGCTCTCCTACAGAGCATAGACCTGTCCATGTGGTTTTGCCTTCCCCTGTGAGTTGGGTCCTCGTGGTCCTCCCCAGCTCCGGGGAAGGAGCCCCTGAGAAAAGATCTCCAGGGACCACTTTTCCCCCAGGTTGGGAAACGCAGCTCACAGGAGGCAAGTCAAGTGAGCCTCCTGCAGGGAAAAAGAGGCCTTACTGTCCCTGGACGATCAGGCTGCCAGAGTGTGTGACACCTGACTGGTGCCTTATGGCCTCAGCTTCGCCATTGCATGTTCCTCCGAACTAGGACCCAGGACTACTAGGAGAAGGGTTTGGGTGCAGATTTCTAAAAACTGCCAAGGGCTACAGGAATGAGAACTCTGTCACGGGTAAGGAAGAGCATTGTATGGATTTTCAAGGTGTTTTTTGAACGACAGCTTTAAAGCTACACAGAGAGAATCAGGCTCTCTGTGCCCCCATGTTGGGTACGCAGCTTCACACACAGGGGTGTCTCCATATGAATCAAGAATGTTCCTGACAGACTGAGGTTCACTAGAGCTCTCCTAGAGAGCAAAGACTTGTCCATGTAGTTTTTCTTCCCCTGTGCGATTGGGTCTCCGGGCTTAGCCCCAGCTCCGTGGAAACAACCCCTGAGAAAAGATCTTCAAGATCCGCTTTTCCCAGAGCCTGGGAAGCTGGGTTCATAGGAGGCAGGAAAAGCAAGCCTCCTTCGGGCACGAAGTGGCAGCCTACCGGCCTGTTTTTGGAAGTCTCAATATGGAAGGAATGAGTTAGAGTCTCCTAAAGGAGACCTCCAGATCTGCTCAGAAATCGGTAATTCCAGAGGCAGGGTGCAGGCTCCTGACTGCCCTTTGCCAGCCTTGCAGAGACATTCCTAGATTCCAGCCTTATTTTCCATGAAGGAGCAGGCTTCGGGAATATATCAGACTTGACTGGCGCCTTATTGGCCTCAGCTCAGCTCTTGCGTTTCCTTTCAAACTAGGACAAGGGCCCACTTTATGAAGGGTAAGGGTCCTCTTCTTTCCAAACTGCCAAGGGCCACAGCAATGAGACCTCTGTGAAGGCAAG
Source organism: Bubalus kerabau (assembly GCF_029407905.1). Lineage (NCBI taxonomy): Eukaryota > Metazoa > Chordata > Mammalia > Artiodactyla > Bovidae > Bubalus > Bubalus kerabau. The sequence goes on from NW_026577934.1 coordinate 626,173, forward strand.
GGAAGCCTAAGTGGATGGATTCTCAAGCAGGTGCTTTGCCACAAAGCATCAGCACCCCAAGGAAAGAATCTGGCTCCATTTGCCCCTATGTTGGGTGTGTAGCTACACACACAGAGGTGTCTCGATAGGAGCCAAGAATGTTCCTGAGAGAGGAGGTTCACTAGAGATCTCCTACAGAGCATAGACCTGTCCATTTGGTTTTGCCTTCCCCTGTGAGTTGGGTCCCCGAGGTCCGCCCCAACTCCGGGGAAACAGCCCCTGAGAAAACATCTCCAGGATCAGCTTTCTGCCCAGGCTGGGAAATGCTGTTCACAGGAAGTAAGGCAAGCGAGCCTCCTGTAGGGAAATAGAGGCCTTACTGTCCCTGGAGGAGCAGGCTGCCAGAGTGTGTGACACCTGACTGGTGCCTTACTGGCCTCAGCTCCGCCATTGCATGTTCATCTGAACTTGAACCCAGGCCTACTTGGAGAAGTGTTTGTGTGCCGATTTCCAGAACCTGCCAAGGGCTACAGCAATGATAACTCTCTCAGTGGTAAGGGAGAGCATTCTATGGATTTTCAATTTGTTGTTTGAATGACAGCGTCAAAGCTGCACAGAGAGAATCAGGTCTCTGTGTCTCTATGTTGGCTATGCAGCTTCCCACACAGAGATGTCCCCGTTGGAGCCAAGAACATTCCCCATACACTGAGGTTCACTAGAGCACTCCTAGAGAGCAAAGACTTGTCCATGCGGTTTTCCCTTCCCCTGTGCGTGTGGGTCTCCGGGATCGGCCCCTGCTCCGTGGAAACAGCCTCTGGGAAAAGATCTCCAAGAACCTCTTATCCCCCAGGCTGGGAAGCGGAGTTCGCAGGAGGTGGGATAAGCAAGCTTCCTTCGGCAAGAAGAGACAGCCAACCGGCCTGTGTTTGGAAGCCTATATTTGCAAGGAATGGGTTAGTTTCTCCTGACCGAGACCGCCAGATGTGCTGAGAAGATAGAAATTCCAGAGGCAGGGTCGAGGTTCCTGACTGCCCTTTGCCAGCCTTGCAAAGACATTCCCAGATTCTAGCGTTATTTTCCTTGAAGGAGCAGGCATCGGGAATATGTCAGACTTGACTGGCGCCTTACTGGCCTCAGCTCAGCTATTGCCTTTCCATTCAAACTAGGACAAGGGCCTACTTGGTGAAAGGTAAGGGTCTGCTTCTTTCCAAACTGCCAAGGACTACAGCAATGAGACCTCTGTCAAGGTGAGGGAAGCCTATGCGGATGGATTCTTAGCAGGTGCTTTGCCACAAAGCATCAGCACCCCACGGAGAGAATCAGACTCCCTTTGCCACTATGTTGGGTGTGTAGCTTCACGCACAGAGGTGTCTCTGTAGAAGCCAAGAATGTTCCTGAGAGATGAGGTTCACTAGAGCTCTCCTACAGAGCACAGACCTGTCCATGTGGTTTTGCCTTCCCCTGTGAGTTGGGCCCCTGAGGTCCGACCCAGCTCCAGGGAAACAGCCCCTGAGAAAAGATCTCCAGGAACAGCTTTTCGCCCAGGCTGGGAAACGCAGTTCACAGGAGGCAAGGCAAGCGAGCCTCCTGCAGGGAAAAAGAGGCCTTACTGCTCCTGGACGATCAGGCTGCAAGAGTGTGTGAGACCTCACTTGTGCCTTACTGGCCTCAGCTCCGCCATTGCCTGTTGTTCCGAGCTAGGACCCAGGACTACTCGGAGAAGGGTTAGGGTGCGGATTTCTACAAACTGTCAAGGACGACAGCAATGAGAATTCTCTTAGCGGTAAGGGAGAGCATTGTATGGATTCTCAAGCTGTTGTTTGAATGACAGTTTCAAAGCTACACAGAGAGAATCAGGCTCTCTGTTCCCCTATTTTGGCTGTGCAGCTTCACACTCAGAATTTGACTCTGTTGGAGCCAGAAATATTCCTGAAAGACTTAGGCTCACCAAAGCTGTCCTCCAGAGCAAAGACATTGGATGTGGTTTTGCCTTCCCTTGTCAGTATGGGACCCCTAGCTTGGCCCCAGCTCCGGGGATACAGCCTCTGAAAAAAAATCTTCCAAGAAGCGATTTTCCTCCAGGCTGTTAAGCGGAATTCGCAGTTTGCAAGTTAAGGAAGCCTGCTTCGTGGAAGAGCAAGCAGCCAACTGGCCCTGTGTTAGGAAGCCTGTATTTGGAAGGAATGGGTTAGTTTCTACAGCGGGAGAACCTCAGATCTGCTCAGGGGACTGAAATACTAGAGTCAGGGTCGAGGTTCTCCCCTGTCCTTTGGGCTCCTTGCAAAGACATTCCTAGCTTCTAGCGTTAGTGTCCCTGTAGTAGCAGGCTGCGGGAGCGTGTGATAAATGACTGCCTCGTTCCTGTCCTCAGCTCCGCTATTGACTTTCTATTCGAACTAGAACCCAGGCCTACTTTGAGAGGGGTTAGGGTCCAGTGTTTCCAAACTGCCAAGGGCTACGGCAATGCGAGCTCTGTCAGAGGTAAGAAAAGAGCAATTGGTTGGATTCTTCAGCTGCTGCGTGGCTGCACAGCTTCTGCGCTGCATGGAGAGCATGAGGCTCCTTGTGGCCCTATTTTGGGTATGCAGCAACACGCACACAGAGTGTCTGTGTTCGCTTATGTACAGGCTTATGTACACTAGAGCTCACCTACAGAGCAAAGACATGTGGATGTGGTTTTGCCTTTCCCTATGAGTTTGGGTCTCTTACCTCGGCCCCAGCCCCGGGGAAACAGCCCCTGAGAAAATACTTACAATAAGTGTTTTGTCCATCAGCTGGAAAGCGAAGTTCACAGAATGCGTGTAAATGAAGCCTCCCTTGTGGAAGGAGAGGCAGCCAACTGGTGTGTGTTTGCAAGCATGTATTTGGAAGGAACGGGTTAGCTTCTACAATGGGAGACGTCCAGATCTACTCAGAGGACCGAAACTCAGAGTCAGGGCTGAGCATCTCGCATGTCATCTGTGAACCATGTAATGACATTCCTAGGTTATAGTGGCATTGCCCATGAAGGAGCAGGCTGCGGCACTGTGTCAGACATGTTTGGGCGCATTACTCTGGTCAGCTCCACTATTTCCTTTCATGTACATTTTGGTCTCTAGGCCCGGTATCAAGGGGTGCACACAGGGTGTTTTCTCGCAGGATCCAAGAATGTTCCAGACAGTCCTAGGCTCACTAGCTGTTGCTAGGTCGCACATTATGCTATACTTATTGTTAACAGTAAAAATACTATTGGAGCTCTAATTATTTTTTTTCTTTTTACTTGCAATGCTAGTGATAGAACCAAAGGCTGCTATCTATATCAAACAAGAGAAACGTAAAGGAAACTAAACAATTTTATGGAATCACATTGCCATGGTCCTATACAGTAAACTAGAAATTCAAGGGACATGATCTTTCTGAATGCAGGAGACTCCAGTTTCATTCCTGGGTCCGGAAGATTCCCTGGAGAAGGTACAAGCTACCACTCCAGTATTCTGGCCTAGAGAATGCCATGGGCTGTATAGTCCATGGGGTCACAGAGTCAGGCACCACTGAGCCACTTTCACTTTCACATGCGGATATTATATAAAAAAATGTGGTAACAGATCTAGAACCTTTGGCAAGCTAACGAATGAGTAATCTAAATATGGATAATCAACTTTGTCCTGCATGGTGATTACTGTCCGGTATTTGCTTTGAGAGCAGTTGAACTCCTCATTATTAAAGAGAAGTAATCCTTTCCTCTTTGAAACATTTGTGAACCATTCAGTTGGGTGTGGTGAATAAAATACTTAAGGATCTAATACATAAAAATGCAATAGACAAAGCACATTATATTTTCGCTCCCTTTCTCAAAGGATGGAATATTTTGTATTTGCCCTGATTTTATGTCTTGACTTCATGCACCATTGTATAGTGACATTTTTAGTTGAAATACAGTAGGACTAAAAATATTGATAGAATACTAATAAACCATGTTGGTATGTGTGGTTGTCACATAGGATTCACAGGAGATTTAAATTCACAGTTGTCAACGTAAAGGATTCATGCTATTTAGCTTCTTCATGAATCTATACCACAAAGGAAGAGCTTTTCGCAACATATTTCATGGAGGGAACTACAAGGATGATAGGCATAATACTATGTGTCAACTCAGGGATTTCTAAGCATTGCTCACAATACAGATCTGCTTTTCAACATCAGGGTTCTTTCAGTGTCCTTGAACAGCATTTGTTTTTCTGTTCAGTTCAGTTCAGTCGCTTGATCGTGTCCGACTTTTTGCAACCCCCATTGAACCGCAGCACGCCAGACCTCCCTGTCCATCCCCAGAGTTTACCCAAACTCATGACCATTGGGTCGCTGATCCGCTGTCGTCCCCTTCTCCTCCTGTCTTCAATCTTTCCCAACATCAGGGTCTTTTCAAATGAGTCAGCTCTCCAAAAACTGGAGTTTCAGCTTCACTATCAGTCCTTCCGATGAACACCCAGAACGGATTTCCTTTAGGATGGACTGGTTGGATTTCCTTGAAACCCAAGGGACTCTCAAGAGTTTTCTCCAACACCACAGTTCGAAAGCATCCATTCTTCTGCGCTCAGCTTTCTTTATAGTTCACCTATATATTCTGTATACAGAAGAAAAACACTCATGAGTATAAAACTTGTTCACATAATACGAGTGTATGAATTGTTATCTTCCCGACCCAGGGATCAAACCCACATCACTTCCATATCCTGCACTGGTAGGCAGAGTATTTACTGACCGTGCCGCCTAGGAATCGATACACATTTCAAGAACCACTGCCATCAGCTTCTCCTGTTCATGACCGAAGTAGGAGAAAGAACGCTGGAAGAAGTACCCATAAGCATATTATTTAGTCAAGGAACTGTTGTTATGCTGGATACTCCAGTTATTACTGGGACAAGTCAGTTCCTCCAATGATGATCGGTATACCTGAAAAATTCTTACAAATTCATGGGATGCGATGTCTCTATGATCAATGTGTTCATCTTATCCTACTGCTTCAGGTAGACCTGCTTCAGCATGAAGGACTGCACTTGAAGGGATGCCTACTATTCCAGCTCAAGCAACAGATACTGACGTGCAGATCACTGTCCTTTGTTGAACAGGATCAGCAGTTTGTCAACATAGGTAACACGCCAGAGCAAGCCTTGGGATGCAACTCTGAAAACAGGCTAGGCCCTCTTTTTCCCAAGCCCTGCGATAAAATACGAATCCAAAAAAGAAAAATAGCAACGATTTTGTCAGGACTTCCTCGCTTTTGCGTTCTGGATGGCAGGAAGCACACACTGAGGCCAGATGACTGCAGGATTTAATTGTGAGCTAACATTGGGTGGGGTGGAAGCTCATCACTCTAGGAAGAATGTGGCTAAACTAAACCGTTTGACTTTCATTCACTTCATGTGCATAGAGTTCCATAATCCTTCGTTAAGGAATTCAGTAAGTTGTACTTCCTTACCCCTTCACCATCTCTTGGTTTACACGAATGTAAGTTCCTAGTCCAGCACTTATTTATACAACGCGTGTTACAGGTAGTAATAGTGCATAAATGATGATGAGCAATGACAGGAAGTTTATTTCTTCTCTGTTCGACTTCTCTATTTTTATACAACCAAGCAGTGAAATATACTTACGAATGTGAATATTTTAGTGGTGTGTAGAAATACACAGTGTTGGCACAATAATTATCAGGGTATTGTGTCTTTTTCATATATTCCTTTGGAGATTCTGTTCCATTATACGCTATCATAAGACATTCAATACAGTTTCTGAAACTATAGAGTAGGACCTTGTGGTTTCTTTCATACGTAGTACTATGTAGTTGTTAATACTTCAAACAAAAACTGGTACACAAATATTCATAGCGACCTTATTCACAATAGCCCAAAGGTAGAACCTATTCAAGTGTCCATCGGTGGGTGAATGAATATGCATCACAGGGTATATTCAAAAGCTTGAACAGTATTCTACCATACAAAAAGATAAACTGAAATGGTTCTGCCACTGCACAAGACACTACAGAAATTACTCCAAAACTAACGCATGGAACAAACAGATATTTCAATTCTAATTCATGCTATGTACCCAAAAGGTTTGGAAAAGGGGCTGAAAAATGCATATTTCTGCAGTCATAGTCACAACAGCGTGATTCACACTGGCCAACAAACGGAGGCAATCTGAGTGTCCATGGACAGCCAGTTCCATAAACAAACTGTGGTAGACACACAATGGAATCTGATTCAGCCCTTCAAAGTCGGTAATTCTGACAATGCCACAATGTGGACGAACCTTATGGTCATTATATTACGTGAAATAAACCAGACCAAAATAGGAGAAACGTTCTGTGATTCCACTAGTATGACATATCCAAACAAGTCAAGTCCAAAGCCAGAAAAACAGAAAGTGATTCCCAGGGATCCAAGACAGTTCATGTTTCACAGAACCCGCCCAGTTTCCCTTGGGGAAACTGACTTCTCATGACATCTCCAAAACCGATTATACAAATAATTGGAAGTCATATCCAGTCAAATGAATGTAGATATAATTTTACAATGTATACCAACCTCACTCAAACGTCTCAACAGACAAAAGGCAAAATTGTATCTATGGTACCTCAGCTTTGCTTAAAACTGTATCTACAGTACCTTAGTTCTGCTTATGAAATTTAATAATAAAAAAAAACACACTAAAGTCTATCCAAAAACGGACATAAAAATTATAACATGAACTTTAAAAAATTATAAATTTAAACTGTGAAAAACCTTTTTCACACAACTTAAACGCAAGCCACAGAAAAATGTATTGACAAAATACATATATGATAAAGGATCGTACTCCAAATATACCAAAATATCTGGAACAAACAACATCATTAAAAGTGTGTAAATCTGAACTCCTGGTCAAATGAAAGATACAGATAGTAAATCAGCATATCAAAAATACTCAAAATCATATGTCATTAGGAAATTACAAGGTAAAACAGCAGTGAAGTAGCACTGCACACCTATTAGATCCAGTAAGCTCAAAAAGGGGAAGGGGGCACGGGGCTTCTCTGGTGGCTCAGTGGTAAAGAATCTGCGTGACGATGCAAGACACTCAAGTTCGATCCCTTACCCAGGAAGATCCCACGTGCCAGAGAAACTTAGCTGGATTTTTCCACAGCTAAACAAGGCTCACCTGTGACCTGAACACTACACGCCTAGCACTTACTAAACAGCTTTGAAAAAGTGTCCAGACAAAAAGTATCACACAATTACACACAGCTCTACTTCTAAGAGCTAAAGACTTTCAAATATCAGGATGTCTTCGGGCGATGACTGTGTAAGCAAATTGGGATACATCCAAAGTGAAGGGAAGCAAATACTACCCCAAAATATACCACTTCAGCATGAAAATTAGTTGGACCTAATTAACTTTTTTTTAAGAGGACACATGCTCATCTCTCACACCCAAGTTCAAGACGGCTCTTCTGTGAGTCACATTTACAAGAGAAATCTCATTTCAAAGGAATCCTTGGCATATACCAGATAGAAGGATGACAGTCTTGTGAAACTCTTTTTTTTTTTTTAAATCAATAGGAAAACCTAAGATGTAAATCTGTAGAACGACCATATCCTTCCTTTCCTTTGGTTTTATTTTTATTAATATTGATTTTTTTTTTTTTTTTTGTATTTGGCTGCACCAGATCGACCTTCATTGAAGCCAGCCAGATATTTAGGTAAAGGATGCAACTCTGCGTTGTGGCATGGGAGATCTAGTTCTCGGAAAAGGGGTTGAACCTGGTCACCTTCTTTGGGAGTGTCCAGTCTTAGCTACTGGACCACCAGGAAGCCCCTGGTTTGGTTTTAGATGAAGATGGTATCTAACATGATATCTTGGGCCATTTCAGTCACTGACTCAGTTTCCTGAGTTTCTTCAAAGCACGCACGAGGTACACATAATAAACCGGTGTGCAAAACAAGGAAAGGGAGTTCATACTACAACACTGTATGCTTACAAATAGCTAAATGGTAAATGGCATGTTATTTATTTTTAATTACTATGGAGAAAAAAAAAGAATGCAGGATTCACACATTTTATAACATGAATAAACATTAAAACCATCTTTAGCGAAAAATATCCATATAGAAAAGGCCACACAGATCCCATATTCACCGTCTGCTCTAAGTCCATCAAGTTTGTCCAAATCAACGTACATCTCCATAGCATTCCTAAAAAAAAGGGGGGGGGGGTGGGAAGAAAAGATATATTCATACAATTGAACAATTGCTGAAAGGGAAGTGGGGCTGTGGATTACATTATAGTGCAGAAACCAAATGATGTCCTGATTTTGGAGATTATGTGGAGGTTCTGCAGGAGAATGCACCCACTTTGAATAAAACACATAGAGTGATTTAGATGATGTGGCAAATGCGAGCACTTTTTCCCTTTGCTAGGAGTTTTCTGTACATTTTACCCAGAAAGGAAATTATGTTTCAAAACAAACAAGTCGATACCATAAAAGAAAATCGAATTAGACAGGCAGAAAATTTTCTATAGAGTTCAGACTTACCCAGGCGAAGTTCAAGGGAAGCTGTGATGCTCCACTGTCCTTGTAGGAGTCCACATGGAATGAAGAAGTACTGTGGGAAGTCTATTAGTAACCACTGTGCCTTGGGTCTGCAGAACAAACAGATTTTGCAAATAAAATGTTCCCCATAACTTCACAAAAAGTTGTTAGACTACATTCAGTAAAGTTGAATAATTTTCGATCAATTTACAATCATATAAACTACTACAACTTACAATCCCAATCAATACATAAAAATCACTTGCATTTCTATAAACTAATAACAAACAGAAACAAACATTAAGAAAATCTCACTTATAATTGCACCCAAAAGAATAAAACATCTAGCAACAAACTTAATCAAGGACATAAAAGACCAGTAGTCAGAAAACTAGAAAGCACTGATAAAGAAACCAAAGAAAACACAAATAAACAGAAAACGACACCACGCTCAAACACTGGAACAAGAGGAATTCAAATGCCCATTTCAAACAAAGCCATCAACAAATACACTGACTGCCATCACAAAATGATATTCAATGGCCTTTTCACAGAAACAGAAATACTCCTACTAGTAGGCTGCTAATATTGAACAGGACCTTAAAGGGCCAAGAAGACTCTGAGAAAGAAGATCACTGCTGGAGATATCTTCCTCTCCGGCTTCAAACTACAGCACGGCCCTGTAGTAACCACCACAGTGAGGAACTGGCAGGAACACAGACACAGGGACTCCAGGAAAGAAGAGAGAGCCCAGGAGTGAACCCACATGGACGTGGTCAGTTCATGAAAATCAAACCAGGAATGAGCCAAGAGGAAAGGACACTCTTCTGAAGAAACAGGGACAGGAAAACTGGCCAACTACTCAGAAGAACATCTGCGAAGGTCATCCTCTAGGCCATCGAACAGAAATCGAACTGAAAACCTGCCATTTGTACATGGAGCTCTCCCCACCCCCCCCACCCCCCGAGTGCTCTGAGATGGACCTCCGGTCAGCACTCAGCTGGACACAGGAAACATCTACTTCGTCCTCATTTTCCCCTCTTGCAGCGTCTCCCTGCTGGCGGGCACTGAGGCAACCCCTCTCCTCTCAGCTGGGATGCAGCCCCATAACCCCGGAGCCCGAGTCCTGAGGGTCCTGAGGAGACAGAGCTCCCACCAGGGAAGAGCGGGCAGCCCCATGCTCACAGACCTCAGAGGGCTCACTCACAAGCAGCTCTGCTGTGAGCACTCAGACTGGAAGCCCAAACTGAAATGGAGCACAATGGCTCCATGACCCTCCTCAAAACACGGCTAAGGAACAGTCAGAGCCTGGATGGAATGCAGCCATAAAAAGGAACATATTTGAGTCCGCTCTAAGGAAGGGGATGAACCGAGAGCGTATTAAACAGGCAAGTCAGTCAGAAAGAGGAAAACATGGAATCGAGAAGGATGGGTCTGACGAATCTGTTCACATAGCAGCACCGGAGATGCAGACATAGAGGACAGACTTACGGACCAGGGTGGGGAATGGAGAGAGCAACATGGATGCATGTACACCAACATTTGTAAGTAGACAACCAGTGGGATTTGCTGTTAGGACTCAGGGAACTCAAACTGGGGCTCTGTAATAACCTAGAGAGGTGGGGATGGATGGGATGTGGGAGGGAGTTTCCAGAGCGAGGGGACACGAGTACGTCTATGGTTCGTTCGCGTGGATGTATGACAAATCAAACCGATATTGTAAAGCAGTGATCAATCAACTAGAAATAAATAACTATTTATTAAAAAAAATGAAATGAACAGAAGCACAAACTTTGCAACTAACACCGGAATTCCATTTAAAAAACTATACAGTTTGAGAAAACAACAAAAGCTCTCCATGACTTTTGGTCTGGTGATGAGTTCTAACACACAACAAAAAAGCCAAATTACCAAATAGGAATATACATTATTTCAAATATTGACTTTTACAATTTTATACATTGACTGTGTGAAGGACCTTATTCCAGAGAACCAAAAGACACTCTGTTAACTGAACCAGTGACCACCCAACCTTCCAGGCAAAATAGAAGAGAAAACACCTGCAGGAGTCACCTTACCACCGGAGGTCCTGGTAAGGAACAAGGAACTAACAAGCTCCCACCAACCAGGATTCTGCACAGGTCAGCAAGAGGTCACCAAGAGATGGGAGAGACTGCAGACCAGAGGTCTAGCAACTTCCATCTAGCAACAAAACACAGCACAGTTAAAATTATTTCAATGTCCTCTTTGATTTCTTTCACCAGTGTTTTATAGTTTTCTATATATAGGTCTTTAGATTCTTTAGGTAGATGTATTCCTAAGTATTTTATTCTTTCCGTTGCAATGGTGAATGGAATTGTTTCCTTAATTTCTCTTTCTGTTTTCTCATTATTAGTGTATAGGAATGCAAGGGATTTCTGTGTGTTGATTTTATATCCTGCAACTTTACTATAGTCATTGATTAGTTCTAGTAATTTTCTGGTGGAGTCTTTAGGGTTTTCTATGTAGAGGATCATGTCATCTGCAAACAGTGAGAGCTTTACTTCTTCTTTTCCAATTTGGATTCCTTTTATTTCTTTTTCTGCTCTGATTGCTGTGGCCAAAACTTCCAAAACTATGTTGAATAGTAATGGTGAAAGTGGGCACCCTTGTCTTGTTCCTGACTTTAGAGGAAATGCTTTCAATTTTTCACCATTGAGGATAATGTTTGCTGTGGGTTTGTCATATATAGCTTTGATTATGTTGAGGTAGGTTCCTTCTATTCCTGCTTTCTGGAGAGTTTTGATCATAAATGGATGTTGAATTTTGTCAAAGGCTTTCTCTGCATCTATTGAGATAATCATATGGTTTTTATTTTTCAATTTGTTAATGTGGTGTATTACATTGATTGATTTGCGGATATTGAAGAATCCTTGCATCCCTGGGATAAAGCCCACTTGGTCATGGTGTATGATCTTTTTAATGTGTTGTTGGATTCTGATTGCTAGAATTTTGTTAAGGATTTTTGCATCTATGTTCATCAGTGATATTGGCCTGTAGTTTTCTTTTTTTGTGGGATCTTTGTCAGGTTTTGGTATTAGGGTGATGGTGGCCTCACCCTAAAATGCTGGAGAGGGTGTGGAGAAAAGGGAACCCTCTTACACTGTTGGTGGGAATGCAAACTAGTGCAGCCACTATGGAGAACAGTGTGGAGATTCCTTAAAAAACTGGAAATAGACATGCCTTATGATCCAGCAATCCCACTGCTGGGCATACACACTGAGAAAACCAGAAGGGAAAGAGACACGAGTACCCCAATGTTCATCGCAGCACTGTTTATAATAGCCAGGACATGGAAGCAACCTAGATGTCCATCAGCAGATGAATGGATAAGAAAGCTGTGGTACATATACACAATGGAGTATTATTCAGCCATTAAAAAGAATACATTTGAATCAGTTCTAATGAGGTGGATGAAACTGGAGCTTATTATACAGAGTGAAGTAAGCCAGAAAGAGAAACACCAATACAGTATACTAACGCATATATATGGAATTTAGAAAGATGGTAACAATAACCCTGTGTACGAGACAGCAAAAGAGACACTGATGTATAGAACAGTCTTATGGACTCTGTGGGAGAGGGAGAGGGTGGGAAGATTTGGGAGAATGGCATTGAAACATGTAAATATCATGTATGAAATGAGTTGCCAGTCCAGGTTCGATGCACGATACTGGATGCTTGGGGCTGGTGCACTGGGACGACCCAGAGGGATGGAATGGGGAGGGAGGAGGGAGGAGGGTTCAGGATGGGGAACACATGTATACCTGTGGCGGATTTATTTTGATATTTGGCAAATCTAATACAGTTATGTAAAGTTTAAAAATAAAATTAAATTAAAAAAAAAATAAAAAAAAAAAATTATTTCAATGTTACAAAAATAAATAAATAAATAAAAGGACAGAAGTTCTTTGAACACATGACTGAGGTTAGGGATGAGGCAGTACATGTATGTGCCCGGAAAATCTTAAAGTATAAGAAAGGAAAGAAATTAAAGACAACTATCAAGCTGTCCAAACTGATAAAAACGAATGATTACACAGTGTTCTCTGTATACATTAGCAGATAATAATCTGAAAAGGAAATTAAAAAAATTCCCTTTCAATAATGTCAACATGAATACCACACTTTGCCATGGATGTAATGACGATGACAAGACCGGCACGCTGGAACTTATACACCCTGGCTGAAAACTATCCTGAATACATGGACAGATATTCCATAACGATGGAAAGACTTAGGATGGCAATCCCATGGAATGCATCTTCAATCTGAAATGAAGATTCGATATGAGTTGATTGCTCAGAGCTTTTGTGCCATCAACTGTTATTAAAGTATAAAAGAGATAGAGAAAGCTGCTGACTTAGACTTGAGGCGGGGTGTACGCCCTGCTGGGCTCTAGCCAGATATTCTACAGGCACTAGCAGTCAGCTCAGGAAAGAAAGGCACTGTCTCAGGGAATGGCACCAGGCCCCTCCCCCACGACATGCCTTGAGGTCACATTGGCAGCAGGTGAGTCCTCCGGGGCCAAAAACTGATTGACATGAATCTTGAAGAAAGGCAGTATTCCAGGCAACTATATCATTTCCTTAACATAGATGAGGAGAACAAGGTAGGGGGAAAACATACTGTTTTGTTCAAGTCGTTTCTGAGCCTATTGGGGGAACCGACCTGAAGCCAGAGTCCAGCGGAAATCCATAGGATATGTACATCGCTTAAGACAAACATTTCCTTAGGAACAAAGGCATTGCGTAGCTCAAGGTTTGTCTGCGAAATGCTTACACATCAGGAGATGGCTCCGAGTTGGGTCTCCACACACAAGAACATGCATGCAAAGGACAAGCCTGCACAGCCCATCTGCCCCCTCCCCCACAGCCAGCAGCATTTCCAAGTGACCTCCTAAGGCCTTCCCCAAACTACAGGGGCACCTCTGGGTTTCCTGTTTCCCTCACTTCGAACACTTTTCTTTAAAAAAAAAAAAAAATCCCGCACACTTCTTGATAGAATGCCACAGTGGAAGGAAAACAGGCCTTCAATATTTAAACCTCCCTGTGCCAAACACTTGGAGCTTGGTTTGGTTTTGTTTTGTGTTGAATTACACCACCACATAATTTAAACTTGTTACAAGTTCTAATCATTCAGTTCCAAAATACCAAACTTTTATTGCACAAGGTCCCCTTGAAAAGGCCCACGCAGCAGGACAGCCACAGATTCGGCCATGAAAGGGCAGCAAGATGCCCTCCCCCCTTCTTTGCTCCCTGGGCGGCCACCAGGGTTTGAAATCCATGCACCCTACTAAGTTTCTAGGGTGCAATTCGTGGACCCTTCCCTTTCCCATCCCAGCAGGTGCTCCAGGGCCCGCTGGCCTACAAAGTGCCAGAAGCAGGGCTGGGCCAGCCAGCCAAGATTCAGGGTTCTGTCCCTTGGACTTCCAGCGGACCCTAGGCTGCTTGGGAAACCCGCGCAGACTCGGAGATTTTTCAGCAGAGGGGTGGAGCGGTAAAGGCCTTGACCCCAAAGGCGAGGCCTTTCTGCGACCGCCAGGTGGGGGAGCTCCAAGAATGTGCCAACAGAGGGCGGAATACGTGGTTCCCTGCTCCACGCAGTCCCAGTGCCCTGACCCGTGGTCCGCACCCCTCCGCTGCGCCCACTGGATGCCGATCCTTGGGGACCCAGGAGCGCACGAAATGGGCGTGCCCAGCCGCAATGGCGACCCCCGAGAGCACAACTGGGAAGCCCTCCCCCACCCCCGCCAGGAGCCGACCCCAGCCGAGACCGGACCCCGCCCCGCGCCGCCCGAGTTCGCCCCGCCCCTGCCACGCTCCCTTTGCCTTCCCAGCCGCAGTGGGGACCCCGGAGAACACAACTGAGACCGCCCCCCACCCCCTCCCGACCGGAACCCCGACCCACGCCGCCAGGGTTCGCCCCACTCCTGGCGCGGCGCGCTGCTCACCTTCACCGGGGGCTCCCGGTGAGCCCCGCCCCCACGCCCGGTTCCAGGAGAGGCTCTGGCTACTGCCGCCAGTTCAAACACGAGGACAATACATCCACCCCACAGGGACAATCCAAGCTGTCTATGATTTAGGGATCAAACGAGGACTACAGAAAGGCAAGGTGACCTGACCTAGGAGGGCCATGAGAGTCTATAGAACCAGACAAAGTTGGTTACCAAGGAAACTTTTTTCCTTGGAACCGGGAAAGCTGGTTCTTTGCATATGCAATGACCAACAATTAGCTTGTTACCCAAGCCTGCCTCGCTGCCACCCCCAACCCCACCCCCATCCCCCACTCCCCAGGAGACCGGCTCAAAGAAATATTTTAAATCTCAGGCGGAAAACTGGAAGATGTCTTGTCTGTCTCTCTGGATTTAGGTATGTGTCAGTGTGAGCCTTGTGGTTTTTGATAATATTGCTCAAGTTCTGAGTTCTGATTTCAATGGTCTCAAGACAAGGCAGCGCTTCCAAATCAAACTGCTGGAAATACAAGAAAACATTGACCTAAATGAACGTCAGAGTCCCGTGAACTGGGAACTAGTCAATATGAAATATCTAGTATTTTTGGTTTTGCTCCTCCACTATAGACATGTCTAAGAGTCAACAACATTAAGCACAACATGTTCATAGTGCCTAGGTTTCCTTTGAGGTAAAAATTGCTCTATTGTTATATCTGTCACAAGCCTGTCAGCAAGAAAGGACCTGGAAACGACAACATCAAAAGAAAAAAACGTAAATGTGATATGAGCTTTTAGACAAACTCTTAACAATGATTATACTCTAAAATATCTGCCTCTCATAGTCTTGACTGAAGGCAGAGGAGAAGGGGACGACAGAGGATAAAATGGTTGGATGGCATCACTGACCTGATGGAGATGAGTTTGAGCAAGCCCCTGGAGTTGGTGACGGACACGGAAGCCTGGCATCCTGCAGGCCACCGGGTCCCAAAGAGTCAGACACGACTGAGCAACTGAACTGAACTGAACTGAAAAACGTTTCTCCAGGTGTTTTGGTTCCCCGAGTTTCTATCCTTGGGCTAAACTAAGTGACGACAGTGTATTTCATAGCTAGGTCATTTCCAAAGAAATGAAAGTTCTGAAACACTCACGACTTGAACGGACCTCCCTTTTACACAGAAACAAAAGAGATTTTTGACTCTCCATGAATAGTGTCTGGCACCTTCCTGACATGTTAAATGTAAGAAAGCAATTGTTTTGTTTTGTTCTCTTCTGTTCTTGTTGGTGGGGGGTGGCGCGCTATATCGAATGCCAGTATAAAAGTCAGTTCTTGGTTGCTGAAGGGAAATGTATGACTTGTTATTACAAGAAGGTATGTGGAATGCAATGGCACTTGAGGAAGGAAAACGAAGTAGTTCTGTCTTACAGGTGGCAGTTTCAGGATGGCAGAAGCAAAGGAATGGGTACAGAATGGGATAAGGAGGTGGTAGGGAAAGTGGACCCCCAGAAAAGAGTTCTGTGCCTAGCACAAGTTTTCTTGAGATGTGGAACTGCCTTTGCTAATGGAGTTTCAGTTTCTTTACCTCTTAAGTGATCTCTTCTAGGTGGACCTAGAACAGAAATCTTTGGTTAGCTTTGGCTACGTGGAGAAGTAGTGTTTCACGGTGACATATGTGATCCTACCTGACTGTTCTCAACCCTTTTGATATCGATGCACTGCTTCGGCTGCTGCTGCCGCTGCCGCCGCCGCCGCCGCCGCTAAGTCGTTTCAGTCGTGTCCGACTCTGTGCGACCCCGTAGACGGCAGCCCACCAGGCCCCGCAGTTCCTGGGGTTCTCTAGGCAAGAACACTGGAGTGGGTTGCCATTTCCTCCTCCCATGCATGAAAGTGAAAAGTGAACGTGAAGTCGCTCAGTGGTGTCCGACTCTTAGCGACCCCATGGACTGCAGCCTACCAGGCTCCCCCGTCCATGGGATTTTCCACGCAAGAGTACTGGAGTGGGGTGCCATTGCCTTCTCCCATATCTATGCACAAGCCTGCCTAAATAATTGACTTCTAGCTAGCTTTGGGATGCCAATGACCATCCACCCTTACCAGGCAACAGAGAAGAGAAAACACTTACCACAGGAGGTCCTGGTAAGGAACAAGGAACTAACAAGCTCCCACCAACCAGGATTCTGCAGAGGTCAACAAGAGGTCAGGAAGAGATGGCAGACTGCAGTCCAGAGGTCCTAGCGACTTCCATCTTGCAGCAGAGACCCAGCCTAGTCCAAACGAATTCAATGTTGCAACAAATCAATAAACAAATAAAAGGACAGAAGTTCTTTGCACACATGACTGAGATTAGGGGTGAGGCAGTACATGTATGTGCCCGGAAAATCCTAAAGTATAAGAAAGGAAAGAAATTAAAGACAACTATCAAGCTGTCCAAACTGATAAAAACGAATGATTACACAGTGTTCTCTGTATACATTAGCAGATAATAATCTGAAAAGGAAATTAAAAAAATTCCCTCTCAATAATGTCAACATGAATACCACACTTTGCCATGGATGTAATGACGATGACAAGACCGGCACGCTGGAACTTATACACCCTGGCTGAAAACTATCCTGAATACATGGACAGATATTCCATAACGATGGAAAGACTTAGGATGGCAATCCCATGGAATGCATCTTCAATCTGAAATGAAGATTCGATATGAGTTGATCGCTCAGAGCTTTTGTGCCATCAACTGTTATTAAAGTATAAAAGAGATAGAGAAAGCTGCTGACTTAGACTTGAGGCGGGGTGTACGCCCTGCTGGGCTCTAGCCAGATATTCTACAGGCACTAGCAGTCAGCTCAGGAAAGAAAGGCACTGTCTCAGGGAATGGCACCAGGCCCCTCCCCCACGACATGCCTTGAGGTCACATTGGCCGCAGGTGAGTCCTCCGGGGCCAAAAACTGATTGACATGAATCTTGAAGAAAGGCAGTATTCCAGGCAACTATATCATTTCCTTAACATAGATGAGGAGAACAAGGTAGGGGGAAAACATACTGTTTTGTTCAAGTCGTTTCTGAGCCTATTGGGGGAACCGACCTGAAGCCAGAGTCCAGCGGAAATCCATAGGATATGTACATCGCTTAAGACAAACATTTCCTTAGGAACAAAGGCATTGCTTAGCTCAAGGTTTGTCTGCGAAATGCTTACACATCAGGAGATGGCTCCGAGTTGGGTCTCCACACACAAGAACATGCATGCAAAGGACAAGCCTGCACAGCCCATCTGCCCCCCTTCCCCACAGCCAGCAGCATTTCCAAGTGACCTCCTAAGGCCTTCCCCAAACTACAGGGGCACCTCTGGGTTTCCTGTTTCCCTCACTTCGAACACTTTTCTTTAAAAAAAAAAAAAATCCCGCACACTTCTTGATAGAATGCCACAGTGGAAGGAAAACAGGCCTTCAATATTGAAACCTCCCTGTGCCAAACACTTGGAGCTTGGTTTGGTTTTGTTTTGTGTTGAATTACACCACCACATAATTTAAACTGGTTACAAGTTCTAATCATTCAGTTCCAAAATACCAAACTTTTATTGCACAAGGTCCCCTTGAAAAGGCCCACGCAGCAGGACAGCCACAGATTCGGCCATGAAAGGGCAGCAAGATGCCCTCCCCCCTTCTTTGCTCCCTGGGCGGCCACCAGGGTTTGAAATCCATGCACCCTACTAAGTTTCTAGGGTGCAATTCGTGGACCCTTCCCTTTCCCATCCCAGCAGGTGCTCCAGGGCCCGCTGGCCTACAAAGTGCCAGAAGCAGGGCTGGGCCAGCCAGCCAAGATTCAGGGTTCTGTCCCTTGGACTTCCAGCGGACCCTAGGCTGCTTGGGAAACCCGCGCAGACTCGGAGATTTTTCAGCAGAGGGGTGGAGCGGTAAAGGCCTTGACCCCAAAGGCGAGGCCTTTCTGCGACCGCCAGGTGGGGGAGCTCCAAGAATGTGCCAACAGAGGGCGGAATACGTGGTTCCCTGCTCCACGCAGTCCCAGTGCCCTGACCCGTGGTCCGCACCCCTCCGCTGCGCCCACTGGATGCCGATCCTTGGGGACCCAGGAGCGCACGAAATGGGCGTGCCCAGCCGCAATGGTGACCCCCGAGAGCACAACTGGGAAGCCCTCCCCCACCCCCGCCAGGAGCCGACCCCAGCCGAGACCGGACCCCGCCCCGCGCCGCCCGGGTTCGCCCCGCCCCTGCCGCGCTCCCGTTGCCTTCCCAGCCGCAGTGGGGACCCCGGAGAACACAACTGAGACCGCCCCCCACCCCCTCCCGACCGGAACCCCGACCCACGCCGCCAGGGTTCGCCCCACTCCTGGCGCGGCGCGCTGCTCACCTTCACCGGGGGCTCCCGGTGAGCCCCGCCCCCACGCCCGGTTCCAGGAGAGGCTCTGGCGACTGCCGCCAGTTCAAACACGAGGACAATACATCCACCCCACAGGGACAATCCAAGCTGTCTATGATTTAGGGATCAAACGAGGACTACAGCAAGGCAAGGTGACCTGACCTAGGAGGGCCATGAGAGTCTATAGAACCAGACAAAGTTGGTTACCAAGGAAACTTTTTTCCTTGGAACCGGGAAAGCTGGTTCTTTGCATATGCAATGACCAACAATTAGCTTGTTACCCAAGCCTGCCTCGCTGCCACCCCCACCCCCACCCCCATCCCCCACTCCCCAGGAGACCGGCTCAAAGAAATATTTTAAATCTCAGGCGGAAAACTGGAAGATGTCTTGTCTGTCTCTCTGGATTTAGGTATGTGTCAGTGTGAGCCTTGTGGTTTTTGATAATATTGCTCAAGTTCTGAGTTCTGATTTCAATGGTCTCAAGACAAGGCAGCGCTTCCAAATCAAACTGCTGGAAATACAAGAAAACATTGACCTAAATGAACGTCAGAGTCCCGTGAACTGGGAACTAGTCAATATGAAATATCTAGTATTTTTGGTTTTGCTCCTCCACTATAGACATGTCTAAGAGTCAACAACATTAAGCACAACATGTTCATAGTGCCTAGGTTTCCTTTGAGGTAAAAATTGCTCTATTGTTATATCTGTCACAAGCCTGTCAGCAAGAAAGGACCTGGAAACGACAACATCAAAAGAAAAAAACGTAAATGTGATATGAGCTTTTAGACAAACTCTTAACAATGATTATACTCTAAAATATCTGCCTCTCATAGTCTTGACTGAAGGCAGAGGAGAAGGGGACGACAGAGGATAAAATGGTTGGATGGCATCACTGACCTGATGGAGATGAGTTTGAGCAAGCCCCTGGAGTTGGTGACGGACACGGAAGCCTGGCATCCTGCAGGCCACCGGGTCCCAAAGAGTCAGACACGACTGAGCAACTGAACTGAACTGAACTGAAAAACGTTTCTCCAGGTGTTTTGGTTCCCCGAGTTTCTATCCTTGTGCTAAACTAAGTGACGACAGTGTATTTCATAGCTAGGTCATTTCCAAAGAAATGAAAGTTCTGAAACACTCACGACTTGAACGGACCTCCCTTTTACACAGAAACAAAAGAGATTTTTGACTCTCCATGAATAGTGTCTGGCACCTTCCTGGCATGTTAAATGTAAGAAAGCAATTGTTTTGTTTTGTTCTCTTCTGTTCTTGTTGGTGGGGGGTGGCGCGCTATATCGAATGCCAGTATAAAAGTCAGTTCTTGGTTGCTGAAGGGAAATGTATGACTTGTTATTACAAGAAGGTATGTGGAATGCAATGGCACTTGAGGAAGGAAAACGAAGTAGTTCGGTCTTACAGGTGGCAGTTTCAGGATGGGAGAAGCAAAGGAATGGGTACAGAATGGGATAAGGAGGTGGTAGGGAAAGTGGACCCCCAGAAAAGAGTTCTGTGCCTAGCACAAGTTTTCTTGAGATGTGGAACTGCCTTTGCTAATGGAGTTTCAGTTTTTTACCTCCTAAGTGATCTCTTCTAGGTGGACCTAGAACAGAAATCTTTGGTTAGCTTTGGCTACGTGGAGAAGTAGTGTTTCACGGTGACATATGTGATCCTACCTGACTGTTCTCAACCCTTTTGATATCGATGCACTGCTTCTGCTGCTGCTGCTGCTGCCGCCGCCGCCGCCGCCGCTAAGTCGTTTCAGTTGTGTCCGACTCTGTGCGACCCCGTAGACGGCAGCCCACCAGGCCCCGCAGTTCCTGGGGTTCTCTAGGCAAGAACACTGGAGTGGGTTGCCATTTCCTCCTCCCATGCATGAAAGTGAAAAGTGAACGTGAAGTCGCTCAGTGGTGTCGGACTCTTAGCGACCCCATGGACTGCAGCCTACCAGGCTCCCCCGTCCATGGGATTTTCCACGCAAGAGTACTGGAGTGGGGTGCCATTGCCTTCTCCCATATCTATGCACAAGCCTGCCTAAATAATTGACTTCTAGCTAGCTTTGGGATGCCAATGACCATCCACCCTTACCAGGCAACAGAGAAGAGAAAACACTTACCACAGGAGGTCCTGGTAAGGAACAAGGAACTAACAAGCTCCCACCAACCAGGATTCTGCAGAGGTCAACAAGAGGTCAGGAAGAGATGGCAGACTGCAGTCCAGAGGTCCTAGCGACTTCCATCTTGCAGCAGAGACCCAGCCTAGTCCAAACGAATTCAATGTTGCAACAAATCAATAAACAAATAAAAGGACAGAAGTTCTTTGCACACATGACTGAGATTAGGGGTGAGGCAGTACATGTATGTGCCCGGAAAATCCTAAAGTATAAGAAAGGAAAGAAATTAAAGACAACTATCAAGCTGTCCAAACTGATAAAAACGAATGATTCCACAGTGTTCTCTGTATACATTAGCAGATAATAATCTGAAAAGGAAATTTAAAAAATTCCCTTTCAATAATGTCAACATGAATACCACACTTTGCCATGGATGTAATGACGATGACAAGACCGGCACGCTGGAACTTATACACCCTGGCTGAAAACTATCCTGAATACATGGACAGATATTCCATAACGATGGAAAGACTTAGGATGGCAATCCCATGGAATGCATCTTCAATCTGAAATGAAGATTCGATATGAGTTGATCGCTCAGAGCTTTTGTGCCATCAACTGTTATTAAAGTATAAAAGAGATAGAGAAAGCTGCTGACTTAGACTTGAGGCGGGGTGTACGCCCTGCTGGGCTCTAGCCAGATATTCTACAGGCACTAGCAGTCAGCTCAGGAAAGAAAGGCACTGTCTCAGGGAATGGCACCAGGCCCCTCCCCCACGACATGCCTTGAGGTCACATTGGCAGCAGGTGAGTCCTCCGGGGCCAAAAACTGATTGACATGAATCTTGAAGAAAGGCAGTATTCCAGGCAACTATATCATTTCCTTAACATAGATGAGGAGAACAAGGTAGGGGGAAAACATACTGTTTTGTTCAAGTCGTTTCTGAGCCTATTGGGGGAACCGACCTGAAGCCAGAGTCCAGCGGAAATCCATAGGATATGTACATCGCTTAAGACAAACATTTCCTTAGGAACAAAGGCATTGCTTAGCTCAAGGTTTGTCTGCGAAATGCTTACACATCAGGAGATGGCTCCGAGTTGGGTCTCCACACACAAGAACATGCATGCAAAGGACAAGCCTGCACAGCCCATCTGCCCCCCTTCCCCACAGCCAGC
The DNA here is from genome assembly GCF_029407905.1 of Bubalus kerabau. Classification (NCBI taxonomy): domain Eukaryota; kingdom Metazoa; phylum Chordata; class Mammalia; order Artiodactyla; family Bovidae; genus Bubalus; species Bubalus kerabau. Next base: position 648,346 of record NW_026577934.1, read on the forward strand.
AGCATTTCCAAGTGACCTCCTAAGGCCTTCCCCAAACTACAGGGGCACCTCTGGGTTTCCTGTTTCCCTCACTTCGAACACTTTTCTTTAAAAAAAAAAAAAATCCCGCACACTTCTTGATAGAATGCCACAGTGGAAGGAAAACAGGCCTTCAATATTGAAACCTCCCTGTGCCAAACACTTGGAGCTTGGTTTGGTTTTGTTTTGTGTTGAATTACACCACCACATAATTTAAACTGGTTACAAGTTCTAATCATTCAGTTCCAAAATACCAAACTTTTATTGCACAAGGTCCCCTTGAAAAGGCCCACGCAGCAGGACAGCCACAGATTCGGCCATGAAAGGGCAGCAAGATGCCCTCCCCCCTTCTTTGCTCCCTGGGCGGCCACCAGGGTTTGAAATCCATGCACCCTACTAAGTTTCTAGGGTGCAATTCGTGGACCCTTCCCTTTCCCATCCCAGCAGGTGCTCCAGGGCCCGCTGGCCTACAAAGTGCCAGAAGCAGGGCTGGGCCAGCCAGCCAAGATTCAGGGTTCTGTCCCTTGGACTTCCAGCGGACCCTAGGCTGCTTGGGAAACCCGCGCAGACTCGGAGATTTTTCAGCAGAGGGGTGGAGCGGTAAAGGCCTTGACCCCAAAGGCGAGGCCTTTCTGCGACCGCCAGGTGGGGGAGCTCCAAGAATGTGCCAACAGAGGGCGGAATACGTGGTTCCCTGCTCCACGCAGTCCCAGTGCCCTGACCCGTGGTCCGCACCCCTCCGCTGCGCCCACTGGATGCCGATCCTTGGGGACCCAGGAGCGCACGAAATGGGCGTGCCCAGCCGCAATGGTGACCCCCGAGAGCACAACTGGGAAGCCCTCCCCCACCCCCGCCAGGAGCCGACCCCAGCCGAGACCGGACCCCGCCCCGCGCCGCCCGGGTTCGCCCCGCCCCTGCCGCGCTCCCGTTGCCTTCCCAGCCGCAGTGGGGACCCCGGAGAACACAACTGAGACCGCCCCCCACCCCCTCCCGACCGGAACCCCGACCCACGCCGCCAGGGTTCGCCCCACTCCTGGCGCGGCGCGCTGCTCACCTTCACCGGGGGCTCCCGGTGAGCCCCGCCCCCACGCCCGGTTCCAGGAGAGGCTCTGGCGACTGCCGCCAGTTCAAACACGAGGACAATACATCCACCCCACAGGGACAATCCAAGCTGTCTATGATTTAGGGATCAAACGAGGACTACAGCAAGGCAAGGTGACCTGACCTAGGAGGGCCATGAGAGTCTATAGAACCAGACAAAGTTGGTTACCAAGGAAACTTTTTTCCTTGGAACCGGGAAAGCTGGTTCTTTGCATATGCAATGACCAACAATTAGCTTGTTACCCAAGCCTGCCTCGCTGCCACCCCCACCCCCACCCCCATCCCCCACTCCCCAGGAGACCGGCTCAAAGAAATATTTTAAATCTCAGGCGGAAAACTGGAAGATGTCTTGTCTGTCTCTCTGGATTTAGGTATGTGTCAGTGTGAGCCTTGTGGTTTTTGATAATATTGCTCAAGTTCTGAGTTCTGATTTCAATGGTCTCAAGACAAGGCAGCGCTTCCAAATCAAACTGCTGGAAATACAAGAAAACATTGACCTAAATGAACGTCAGAGTCCCGTGAACTGGGAACTAGTCAATATGAAATATCTAGTATTTTTGGTTTTGCTCCTCCACTATAGACATGTCTAAGAGTCAACAACATTAAGCACAACATGTTCATAGTGCCTAGGTTTCCTTTGAGGTAAAAATTGCTCTATTGTTATATCTGTCACAAGCCTGTCAGCAAGAAAGGACCTGGAAACGACAACATCAAAAGAAAAAAACGTAAATGTGATATGAGCTTTTAGACAAACTCTTAACAATGATTATACTCTAAAATATCTGCCTCTCATAGTCTTGACTGAAGGCAGAGGAGAAGGGGACGACAGAGGATAAAATGGTTGGATGGCATCACTGACCTGATGGAGATGAGTTTGAGCAAGCCCCTGGAGTTGGTGACGGACACGGAAGCCTGGCATCCTGCAGGCCACCGGGTCCCAAAGAGTCAGACACGACTGAGCAACTGAACTGAACTGAACTGAAAAACGTTTCTCCAGGTGTTTTGGTTCCCCGAGTTTCTATCCTTGTGCTAAACTAAGTGACGACAGTGTATTTCATAGCTAGGTCATTTCCAAAGAAATGAAAGTTCTGAAACACTCACGACTTGAACGGACCTCCCTTTTACACAGAAACAAAAGAGATTTTTGACTCTCCATGAATAGTGTCTGGCACCTTCCTGGCATGTTAAATGTAAGAAAGCAATTGTTTTGTTTTGTTCTCTTCTGTTCTTGTTGGTGGGGGGTGGCGCGCTATATCGAATGCCAGTATAAAAGTCAGTTCTTGGTTGCTGAAGGGAAATGTATGACTTGTTATTACAAGAAGGTATGTGGAATGCAATGGCACTTGAGGAAGGAAAACGAAGTAGTTCGGTCTTACAGGTGGCAGTTTCAGGATGGGAGAAGCAAAGGAATGGGTACAGAATGGGATAAGGAGGTGGTAGGGAAAGTGGACCCCCAGAAAAGAGTTCTGTGCCTAGCACAAGTTTTCTTGAGATGTGGAACTGCCTTTGCTAATGGAGTTTCAGTTTTTTACCTCCTAAGTGATCTCTTCTAGGTGGACCTAGAACAGAAATCTTTGGTTAGCTTTGGCTACGTGGAGAAGTAGTGTTTCACGGTGACATATGTGATCCTACCTGACTGTTCTCAACCCTTTTGATATCGATGCACTGCTTCTGCTGCTGCTGCTGCTGCCGCCGCCGCCGCCGCCGCCGCCGCTAAGTCGTTTCAGTTGTGTCCGACTCTGTGCGACCCCGTAGACGGCAGCCCACCAGGCCCCGCAGTTCCTGGGGTTCTCTAGGCAAGAACACTGGAGTGGGTTGCCATTTCCTCCTCCCATGCATGAAAGTGAAAAGTGAACGTGAAGTCGCTCAGTGGTGTCGGACTCTTAGCGACCCCATGGACTGCAGCCTACCAGGCTCCCCCGTCCATGGGATTTTCCACGCAAGAGTACTGGAGTGGGGTGCCATTGCCTTCTCCCATATCTATGCACAAGCCTGCCTAAATAATTGACTTCTAGCTAGCTTTGGGATGCCAATGACCATCCACCCTTACCAGGCAACAGAGAAGAGAAAACACTTACCACAGGAGGTCCTGGTAAGGAACAAGGAACTAACAAGCTCCCACCAACCAGGATTCTGCAGAGGTCAACAAGAGGTCAGGAAGAGATGGCAGACTGCAGTCCAGAGGTCCTAGCGACTTCCATCTTGCAGCAGAGACCCAGCATAGTCCAAACGAATTCAATGTTGCAACAAATCAATAAACAAATAAAAGGACAGAAGTTCTTTGCACACATGACTGAGATTAGGGGTGAGGCAGTACATGTATGTGCCCGGAAAATCCTAAAGTATAAGAAAGGAAAGAAATTAAAGACAACTATCAAGCTGTCCAAACTGATAAAAACGAATGATTCCACAGTGTTCTCTGTATACATTAGCAGATAATAATCTGAAAAGGAAATTAAAAAAATTCCCTTTCAATAATGTCAACATGAATACCACACTTTGCCATGGATGTAATGACGATGACAAGACCGGCACGCTGGAACTTATACACCCTGGCTGAAAACTATCCTGAATACATGGACAGATATTCCATAACGATGGAAAGACTTAGGATGGCAATCCCATGGAATGCATCTTCAATCTGAAATGAAGATTCGATATGAGTTGATCGCTCAGAGCTTTTGTGCCATCAACTGTTATTAAAGTATAAAAGAGATAGAGAAAGCTGCTGACTTAGACTTGAGGCGGGGTGTACGCCCTGCTGGGCTCTAGCCAGATATTCTACAGGCACTAGCAGTCAGCTCAGGAAAGAAAGGCACTGTCTCAGGGAATGGCACCAGGCCCCTCCCCCACGACATGCCTTGAGGTCACATTGGCAGCAGGTGAGTCCTCCGGGGCCAAAAACTGATTGACATGAATCTTGAAGAAAGGCAGTATTCCAGGCAACTATATCATTTCCTTAACATAGATGAGGAGAACAAGGTAGGGGGAAAACATACTGTTTTGTTCAAGTCGTTTCTGAGCCTATTGGGGGAACCGACCTGAAGCCAGAGTCCAGCGGAAATCCATAGGATATGTACATCGCTTAAGACAAACATTTCCTTAGGAACAAAGGCATTGCTTAGCTCAAGGTTTGTCTGCGAAATGCTTACACATCAGGAGATGGCTCCGAGTTGGGTTTCCACACACAAGAACATGCATGCAAAGGACAAGCCTGCACAGCCCATCTGCCCCCCTCCCCCACAGCCAGCAGCATTTCCAAGTGACCTCCTAAGGCCTTCCCCAAACTACAGGGGCACCTCTGGGTTTCCTGTTTCCCTCACTTCGAACACTTTTCTTTAAAAAAAAAAAAATCCCGCACACTTCTTGATAGAATGCCACAGTGGAAGGAAAACAGGCCTTCAATATTGAAACCTCCCTGTGCCAAACACTTGGAGCTTGGTTTGGTTTTGTTTTGTGTTGAATTACACCACCACATAATTTAAACTGGTTACAAGTTCTAATCATTCAGTTCCAAAATACCAAACTTTTATTGCACAAGGTCCCCTTGAAAAGGCCCACGCAGCAGGACAGCCACAGATTCGGCCATGAAAGGGCAGCAAGATGCCCTCCTCCCTTCTTTGCTCCCTGGGCGGCCACCAGGGTTTGAAATCCATGCACCCTACTAAGTTTCTAGGGTGCAATTCGTGGACCCTTCCCTTTCCCATCCCAGCAGGTGCTCCAGGGCCCGCTGGCCTACAAAGTGCCAGAAGCAGGGCTGGGCCAGCCAGCCAAGATTCAGGGTTCTGTCCCTTGGACTTCCAGCGGACCCTAGGCTGCTTGGGAAACCCGCGCAGACTCGGAGATTTTTCAGCAGAGGGGTGGAGCGGTAAAGGCCTTGACCCCAAAGGCGAGGCCTTTCTGCGACCGCCAGGTGGGGGAGCTCCAAGAATGTGCCAACAGAGGGCGGAATACGTGGTTCCCTGCTCCACGCAGTCCCAGTGCCCTGACCCGTGGTCCGCACCCCTCCGCTGCGCCCACTGGATGCCGATCCTTGGGGACCCAGGAGCGCACGAAATGGGCGTGCCCAGCCGCAATGGTGACCCCCGAGAGCACAACTGGGAAGCCCTCCCCCACCCCCACCAGGAGCCGACCCCAGCCGAGACCGGACCCCGCCCCGCGCCGCCCGGGTTCGCCCCGCCCCTGCCGCGCTCCCGTTGCCTTCCCAGCCGCAGTGGGGACCCCGGAGAACACAACTGAGACCGCCCCCCACCCCCTCCCGACCGGAACCCCGACCCACGCCGCCAGGGTTCGCCCCACTCCTGGCGCGGCGCGCTGCTCACCTTCACCGGGGGCTCCCGGTGAGCCCCGCCCCCACGCCCGGTTCCAGGAGAGGCTCTGGCTACTGCCGCCAGTTCAAACACGAGGACAATACATCCACCCCACAGGGACAATCCAAGCTGTCTATGATTTAGGGATCAAACGAGGACTACAGCAAGGCAAGGTGACCTGACCTAGGAGGGCCATGAGAGTCTATAGAACCAGACAAAGTTGGTTACCAAGGAAACTTTTTTCCTTGGAACCGGGAAAGCTGGTTCTTTGCATATGCAATGACCAACAATTAGCTTGTTACCCAAGCCTGCCTCGCTGCCACCCCCACCCCCACCCCCATCCCCCACTCCCCAGGAGACCGGCTCAAAGAAATATTTTAAATCTCAGGCGGAAAACTGGAAGATGTCTTGTCTGTCTCTCTGGATTTAGGTATGTGTCAGTGTGAGCCTTGTGGTTTTTGATAATATTGCTCAAGTTCTGAGTTCTGATTTCAATGGTCTCAAGACAAGGCAGCGCTTCCAAATCAAACTGCTGGAAATACAAGAAAACATTGACCTAAATGAACGTCAGAGTCCCGTGAACTGGGAACTAGTCAATATGAAATATCTAGTATTTTTGGTTTTGCTCCTCCACTATAGACATGTCTAAGAGTCAACAACATTAAGCACAACATGTTCATAGTGCCTAGGTTTCCTTTGAGGTAAAAATTGCTCTATTGTTATATCTGTCACAAGCCTGTCAGCAAGAAAGGACCTGGAAACGACAACATCAAAAGAAAAAAACGTAAATGTGATATGAGCTTTTAGACAAACTCTTAACAATGATTATACTCTAAAATATCTGCCTCTCATAGTCTTGACTGAAGGCAGAGGAGAAGGGGACGACAGAGGATAAAATGGTTGGATGGCATCACTGACCTGATGGAGATGAGTTTGAGCAAGCCCCTGGAGTTGGTGACGGACACGGAAGCCTGGCATCCTGCAGGCCACCGGGTCCCAAAGAGTCAGACACGACTGAGCAACTGAACTGAACTGAACTGAAAAACGTTTCTCCAGGTGTTTTGGTTCCCCGAGTTTCTATCCTTGTGCTAAACTAAGTGACGACAGTGTATTTCATAGCTAGGTCATTTCCAAAGAAATGAAAGTTCTGAAACACTCACGACTTGAACGGACCTCCCTTTTACACAGAAACAAAAGAGATTTTTGACTCTCCATGAATAGTGTCTGGCACCTTCCTGGCATGTTAAATGTAAGAAAGCAATTGTTTTGTTTTGTTCTCTTCTGTTCTTGTTGGTGGGGGGTGGCGCGCTATATCGAATGCCAGTATAAAAGTCAGTTCTTGGTTGCTGAAGGGAAATGTATGACTTGTTATTACAAGAAGGTATGTGGAATGCAATGGCACTTGAGGAAGGAAAACGAAGTAGTTCGGTCTTACAGGTGGCAGTTTCAGGATGGGAGAAGCAAAGGAATGGGTACAGAATGGGATAAGGAGGTGGTAGGGAAAGTGGACCCCCAGAAAAGAGTTCTGTGCCTAGCACAAGTTTTCTTGAGATGTGGAACTGCCTTTGCTAATGGAGTTTCAGTTTTTTACCTCCTAAGTGATCTCTTCTAGGTGGACCTAGAACAGAAATCTTTGGTTAGCTTTGGCTACGTGGAGAAGTAGTGTTTCACGGTGACATATGTGATCCTACCTGACTGTTCTCAACCCTTTTGATATCGATGCACTGCTTCTGCTGCTGCTGCTGCTGCCGCCGCCGCCGCCGCCGCCGCCGCTAAGTCGTTTCAGTTGTGTCCGACTCTGTGCGACCCCGTAGACGGCAGCCCACCAGGCCCCGCAGTTCCTGGGGTTCTCTAGGCAAGAACACTGGAGTGGGTTGCCATTTCCTCCTCCCATGCATGAAAGTGAAAAGTGAACGTGAAGTCGCTCAGTGGTGTCGGACTCTTAGCGACCCCATGGACTGCAGCCTACCAGGCTCCCCCGTCCATGGGATTTTCCACGCAAGAGTACTGGAGTGGGGTGCCATTGCCTTCTCCCATATCTATGCACAAGCCTGCCTAAATAATTGACTTCTAGCTAGCTTTGGGATGCCAATGACCATCCACCCTTACCAGGCAACAGAGAAGAGAAAACACTTACCACAGGAGGTCCTGGTAAGGAACAAGGAACTAACAAGCTCCCACCAACCAGGATTCTGCAGAGGTCAACAAGAGGTCAGGAAGAGATGGCAGACTGCAGTCCAGAGGTCCTAGCGACTTCCATCTTGCAGCAGAGACCCAGCATAGTCCAAACGAATTCAATGTTGCAACAAATCAATAAACAAATAAAAGGACAGAAGTTCTTTGCACACATGACTGAGATTAGGGGTGAGGCAGTACATGTATGTGCCCGGAAAATCCTAAAGTATAAGAAAGGAAAGAAATTAAAGACAACTATCAAGCTGTCCAAACTGATAAAAACGAATGATTCCACAGTGTTCTCTGTATACATTAGCAGATAATAATCTGAAAAGGAAATTAAAAAAATTCCCTTTCAATAATGTCAACATGAATACCACACTTTGCCATGGATGTAATGACGATGACAAGACCGGCACGCTGGAACTTATACACCCTGGCTGAAAACTATCCTGAATACATGGACAGATATTCCATAACGATGGAAAGACTTAGGATGGCAATCCCATGGAATGCATCTTCAATCTGAAATGAAGATTCGATATGAGTTGATCGCTCAGAGCTTTTGTGCCATCAACTGTTATTAAAGTATAAAAGAGATAGAGAAAGCTGCTGACTTAGACTTGAGGCGGGGTGTACGCCCTGCTGGGCTCTAGCCAGATATTCTACAGGCACTAGCAGTCAGCTCAGGAAAGAAAGGCACTGTCTCAGGGAATGGCACCAGGCCCCTCCCCCACGACATGCCTTGAGGTCACATTGGCAGCAGGTGAGTCCTCCGGGGCCAAAAACTGATTGACATGAATCTTGAAGAAAGGCAGTATTCCAGGCAACTATATCATTTCCTTAACATAGATGAGGAGAACAAGGTAGGGGGAAAACATACTGTTTTGTTCAAGTCGTTTCTGAGCCTATTGGGGGAACCGACCTGAAGCCAGAGTCCAGCGGAAATCCATAGGATATGTACATCGCTTAAGACAAACATTTCCTTAGGAACAAAGGCATTGCTTAGCTCAAGGTTTGTCTGCGAAATGCTTACACATCAGGAGATGGCTCCGAGTTGGGTCTCCACACACAAGAACATGCATGCAAAGGACAAGCCTGCACAGCCCATCTGCCCCCCTTCCCCACAGCCAGCAGCATTTCCAAGTGACCTCCTAAGGCCTTCCCCAAACTACAGGGGCACCTCTGGGTTTCCTGTTTCCCTCACTTCGAACACTTTTCTTTAAAAAAAAAAAAAATCCCGCACACTTCTTGATAGAATGCCACAGTGGAAGGAAAACAGGCCTTCAATATTGAAACCTCCCTGTGCCAAACACTTGGAGCTTGGTTTGGTTTTGTTTTGTGTTGAATTACACCACCACATAATTTAAACTGGTTACAAGTTCTAATCATTCAGTTCCAAAATACCAAACTTTTATTGCACAAGGTCCCCTTGAAAAGGCCCACGCAGCAGGACAGCCACAGATTCGGCCATGAAAGGGCAGCAAGATGCCCTCCCCCCTTCTTTGCTCCCTGGGCGGCCACCAGGGTTTGAAATCCATGCACCCTACTAAGTTTCTAGGGTGCAATTCGTGGACCCTTCCCTTTCCCATCCCAGCAGGTGCTCCAGGGCCCGCTGGCCTACAAAGTGCCAGAAGCAGGGCTGGGCCAGCCAGCCAAGATTCAGGGTTCTGTCCCTTGGACTTCCAGCGGACCCTAGGCTGCTTGGGAAACCCGCGCAGACTCGGAGATTTTTCAGCAGAGGGGTGGAGCGGTAAAGGCCTTGACCCCAAAGGCGAGGCCTTTCTGCGACCGCCAGGTGGGGGAGCTCCAAGAATGTGCCAACAGAGGGCGGAATACGTGGTTCCCTGCTCCACGCAGTCCCAGTGCCCTGACCCGTGGTCCGCACCCCTCCGCTGCGCCCACTGGATGCCGATCCTTGGGGACCCAGGAGCGCACGAAATGGGCGTGCCCAGCCGCAATGGTGACCCCCGAGAGCACAACTGGGAAGCCCTCCCCCACCCCCGCCAGGAGCCGACCCCAGCCGAGACCGGACCCCGCCCCGCGCCGCCCGGGTTCGCCCCGCCCCTGCCGCGCTCCCGTTGCCTTCCCAGCCGCAGTGGGGACCCCGGAGAACACAACTGAGACCGCCCCCCACCCCCTCCCGACCGGAACCCCGACCCACGCCGCCAGGGTTCGCCCCACTCCTGGCGCGGCGCGCTGCTCACCTTCACCGGGGGCTCCCGGTGAGCCCCGCCCCCACGCCCGGTTCCAGGAGAGGCTCTGGCGACTGCCGCCAGTTCAAACACGAGGACAATACATCCACCCCACAGGGACAATCCAAGCTGTCTATGATTTAGGGATCAAACGAGGACTACAGCAAGGCAAGGTGACCTGACCTAGGAGGGCCATGAGAGTCTATAGAACCAGACAAAGTTGGTTACCAAGGAAACTTTTTTCCTTGGAACCGGGAAAGCTGGTTCTTTGCATATGCAATGACCAACAATTAGCTTGTTACCCAAGCCTGCCTCGCTGCCACCCCCACCCCCACCCCCATCCCCCACTCCCCAGGAGACCGGCTCAAAGAAATATTTTAAATCTCAGGCGGAAAACTGGAAGATGTCTTGTCTGTCTCTCTGGATTTAGGTATGTGTCAGTGTGAGCCTTGTGGTTTTTGATAATATTGCTCAAGTTCTGAGTTCTGATTTCAATGGTCTCAAGACAAGGCAGCGCTTCCAAATCAAACTGCTGGAAATACAAGAAAACATTGACCTAAATGAACGTCAGAGTCCCGTGAACTGGGAACTAGTCAATATGAAATATCTAGTATTTTTGGTTTTGCTCCTCCACTATAGACATGTCTAAGAGTCAACAACATTAAGCACAACATGTTCATAGTGCCTAGGTTTCCTTTGAGGTAAAAATTGCTCTATTGTTATATCTGTCACAAGCCTGTCAGCAAGAAAGGACCTGGAAACGACAACATCAAAAGAAAAAAACGTAAATGTGATATGAGCTTTTAGACAAACTCTTAACAATGATTATACTCTAAAATATCTGCCTCTCATAGTCTTGACTGAAGGCAGAGGAGAAGGGGACGACAGAGGATAAAATGGTTGGATGGCATCACTGACCTGATGGAGATGAGTTTGAGCAAGCCCCTGGACTTGGTGACGGACACGGAAGCCTGGCATCCTGCAGGCCACCGGGTCCCAAAGAGTCAGACACGACTGAGCAACTGAACTGAACTGAACTGAAAAACGTTTCTCCAGGTGTTTTGGTTCCCCGAGTTTCTATCCTTGTGCTAAACTAAGTGACGACAGTGTATTTCATAGCTAGGTCATTTCCAAAGAAATGAAAGTTCTGAAACACTCACGACTTGAACGGACCTCCCTTTTACACAGAAACAAAAGAGATTTTTGACTCTCCATGAATAGTGTCTGGCACCTTCCTGGCATGTTAAATGTAAGAAAGCAATTGTTTTGTTTTGTTCTCTCCTGTTCTTGTTGGTGGGGGGTGGCGCGCTATATCGAATGCCAGTATAAAAGTCAGTTCTTGGTTGCTGAAGGGAAATGTATGACTTGTTATTACAAGAAGGTATGTGGAATGCAATGGCACTTGAGGAAGGAAAACGAAGTAGTTCTGTCTTACAGGTGGCAGTTTCAGGATGGGAGAAGCAAAGGAATGGGTACAGAATGGGATAAGGAGGTGGTAGGGAAAGTGGACCCCCAGAAAAGAGTTCTGTGCCTAGCACAAGTTTTCTTGAGATGTGGAACTGCCTTTGCTAATGGAGTTTCAGTTTTTTACCTCCTAAGTGATCTCTTCTAGGTGGACCTAGAACAGAAATCTTTGGTTAGCTTTGGCTACGTGGAGAAGTAGTGTTTCACGGTGACATATGTGATCCTACCTGACTGTTCTCAACCCTTTTGATATCGATGCACTGCTTCTGCTGCTGCTGCTGCTGCCGCCGCCGCCGCCGCCGCCGCCGCTAAGTCGTTTCAGTTGTGTCCGACTCTGTGCGACCCCGTAGACGGCAGCCCACCAGGCCCCGCAGTTCCTGGGGTTCTCTAGGCAAGAACACTGGAGTGGGTTGCCATTTCCTCCTCCCATGCATGAAAGTGAAAAGTGAACGTGAAGTCGCTCAGTGGTGTCGGACTCTTAGCGACCCCATGGACTGCAGCCTACCAGGCTCCCCCGTCCATGGGATTTTCCACGCAAGAGTACTGGAGTGGGGTGCCATTGCCTTCTCCCATATCTATGCACAAGCCTGCCTAAATAATTGACTTCTAGCTAGCTTTGGGATGCCAGTAACCATCCACCCTTACCAGGCAACAGAGAAGAGAAAACACTTACCACAGGAGGTCCTGGTAAGGAACAAGGAACTAACAAGCTCCCACCAACCAGGATTCTGCAGAGGTCAACAAGAGGTCAGGAAGAGATGGCAGACTGCAGTCCAGAGGTCCTAGCGACTTCCATCTTGCAGCAGAGACCCAGCATAGTCCAAACGAATTCAATGTTGCAACAAATCAATAAACAAATAAAAGGACAGAAGTTCTTTGCACACATGACTGAGATTAGGGGTGAGGCAGTACATGTATGTGCCCGGAAAATCCTAAAGTATAAGAAAGGAAAGAAATTAAAGACAACTATCAAGCTGTCCAAACTGATAAAAACGAATGATTCCACAGTGTTCTCTGTATACATTAGCAGATAATAATCTGAAAAGGAAATTAAAAAAATTCCCTTTCAATAATGTCAACATGAATACCACACTTTGCCATGGATGTAATGACGATGACAAGACCGGCACGCTGGAACTTATACACCCTGGCTGAAAACTATCCTGAATACATGGACAGATATTCCATAACGATGGAAAGACTTAGGATGGCAATCCCATGGAATGCATCTTCAATCTGAAATGAAGATTCGATATGAGTTGATCGCTCAGAGCTTTTGTGCCATCAACTGTTATTAAAGTATAAAAGAGATAGAGAAAGCTGCTGACTTAGACTTGAGGCGGGGTGTACGCCCTGCTGGGCTCTAGCCAGATATTCTACAGGCACTAGCAGTCAGCTCAGGAAAGAAAGGCACTGTCTCAGGGAATGGCACCAGGCCCCTCCCCCACGACATGCCTTGAGGTCACATTGGCCGCAGGTGAGTCCTCCGGGGCCAAAAACTGATTGACATGAATCTTGAAGAAAGGCAGTATTCCAGGCAACTATATCATTTCCTTAACATAGATGAGGAGAACAAGGTAGGGGGAAAACATACTGTTTTGTTCAAGTCGTTTCTGAGCCTATTGGGGGAACCGACCTGAAGCCAGAGTCCAGCGGAAATCCATAGGATATGTACATCGCTTAAGACAAACATTTCCTTAGGAACAAAGGCATTGCTTAGCTCAAGGTTTGTCTGCGAAATGCTTACACATCAGGAGATGGCTCCGAGTTGGGTCTCCACACACAAGAACATGCATGCAAAGGACAAGCCTGCACAGCCCATCTGCCCCCCTTCCCCACAGCCAGCAGCATTTCCAAGTGACCTCCTAAGGCCTTCCCCAAACTACAGGGGCACCTCTGGGTTTCCTGTTTCCCTCACTTCGAACACTTTTCTTTAAAAAAAAAAAAAAAAATCCCGCACACTTCTTGATAGAATGCCACAGTGGAAGGAAAACAGGCCTTCAATATTGAAACCTCCCTGTGCCAAACACTTGGAGCTTGGTTTGGTTTTGTTTTGTGTTGAATTACACCACCACATAATTTAAACTGGTTACAAGTTCTAATCATTCAGTTCCAAAATACCAAACTTTTATTGCACAAGGTCCCCTTGAAAAGGCCCACGCAGCAGGACAGCCACAGATTCGGCCATGAAAGGGCAGCAAGATGCCCTCCCCCCTTCTTTGCTGCCTGGGCGGCCACCAGGGTTTGAAATCCATGCACTCTACTAAGTTTCTAGGGTGCAATTCGTGGACCCTTCCCTTTCCCATCCCAGCAGGTGCTCCAGGGCCCGCTGGCCTACAAAGTGCCAGAAGCAGGGCTGGGCCAGCCAGCCAAGATTCAGGGTTCTGTCCCTTGGACTTCCAGCGGACCCTAGGCTGCTTGGGAAACCCGCGCAGACTCGGAGATTTTTCAGCAGAGGGGTGGAGCGGTAAAGGCCTTGACCCCAAAGGCGAGGCCTTTCTGCGACCGCCAGGTGGGGGAGCTCCGAGAATGTGCCAACAGAGGGCGGAATACGTGGTTCCCTGCTCCACGCAGTCCCAGTGCCCTGACCCGTGGTCCGCACCCCTCCGCTGCGCCCACTGGATGCCGATCCTTGGGGACCCAGGAGCGCACGAAATGGGCGTGCCCAGCCGCAATGGCGACCCCCGAGAGCACAACTGGGAAGCCCTCCCCCACCCCCGCCAGGAGCCGACCCCAGCCGAGACCGGACCCCGCCCCTGCCGCGCTCCCATTGCCTTCCTAGCCGCAGTGGGGACCCCGGAGAACACAACTGAGACCGCCCCCCACCCCCTCCTGACCGGAACCCCGACCCACGCCGCCAGGGTTCGCCCCACTCCTGGCGCGGCGCGCTGCTCACCTTCACCGGGGGCTCCCGGTGAGCCCCGCCCCCACGCCCGGTTCCAGGAGAGGCTCTGGCTACTGCCGCCAGTTCAAACACGAGGACAATACATCCACCCCACAGGGACAATCCAAGCTGTCTATGATTTAGGGATCAAACGAGGACTACAGAAAGGCAAGGTGACCTGACCTAGGAGGGCCATGAGAGTCTATAGAACCAGACAAAGTTGGTTACCAAGGAAACTTTTTTCCTTGGAACCGGGAAAGCTGGTTCTTTGCATATGCAATGACCAACAATTAGCTTGTTACCCAAGCCTGCCTCGCTGCCACCCCCACCGCCACCCCCATCCCCCACTCCCCAGGAGACCGGCTCAAAGAAATATTTTAAATCTCAGGCGGAAAACTGGAAGATGTCTTGTCTGTCTCTCTGGATTTAGGTATGTGTCAGTGTGAGCCTTGTGGTTTTTGATAATATTGCTCAAGTTCTGAGTTCTGATTTCAATGGTCTCAAGACAAGGCAGCCCTTCCAAATCAAACTGCTGGAAATACAAGAAAACATTGACCTAAATGAACGTCCGAGTCCCGTGAACTGGGAACTAGTCAATATGAAATATCTAGTATTTTTGGTTTTGCTCCTCCACTATAGACATGTCTAAGAGTCAACAACATTAAGCACAACATGTTCATAGTGCCTAGGTTTCCTTTGAGGTAAAAATTGCTCTATTGTCATATCTCTCACAAGCCTGTCAGCAAGAAAGTACCTGGAAACGACAACAACAAAAGTAAAAAATGTAAATGTGATATGAGCTTTTAGACAAACCCTTAACAATAATTATACTCCAAAATATCTGCCTCTCATAGTCTTGATTGAAGGCAGAGGAGAAGGGGAGGACATAGGATAAGATGTTTGGATGGCTTCACTGACTCGATGGACATGAGTTTGAGCAAGCCCCTGGAGTTGCTGAGGGACTCGGAAGCCTGGCATCCTGCAGGCCACCGGGTCCCAAAGAGTCAGACACGTCTGAGCAACTGAACTGAACTGAACTGAAAAACGTTTCTCCAGGTGTTTTGGTTCCCCGCGTTTCTATCCTTGTGCTAAACTAAGTGACGACAGTGTATTTCATAGCTAGGTCATTTCCAAAGTAATGAAAGTTCTGAAAGGACCTCCCTTTTACACAGAAACAAAAGAGATTTTTGACTCTCCATGAATCTTGTCTGGCACCATCCTGACATGTTAAATGTAAGAAAGCAATTGTTGTGTTTTGTTTTGTTCTATTCTTGGGGGTGGGGGAAGGGAGTGCGCTATATCGAACGCCAATATAAAAGTCAGTTCTTGGTTGCTGAAGTGAAATGTATGACTTGTTTTTATAAGAAGGTATGTGGAATGCATTGACACTTGAGGAAGGAAAACGAAGTAGTTCTGTCTTACAGGTGGAAGTTTCAGGATGGGAGAAGCAAAGGAATGGGTACAGAATGGGATAAGGAGGTTGTAGCGAAAGTGGACCCCCAGAAAAGGGTTCTGTGCCTAGCAGAAGTTTTCTTGAGATGTGGAACTGCCTTTGCTAATGGAGTTTCAGTTTCTTTACCTCTTAAGTGATGTCTTCTAGGTTGACCTAGAACAGAAATCTTTGGTTAGCTTTGGCTAAGTGGAGAAGTAGTGTTTCACGGTGACATATGTGATCCTACCTGACTGTTCGCAACCCTTTTGATATCGATGCACTGCTTCTGCTACTGCTGCTGCTGCCGCCGCCGCAGCCGCTGCTAATTCGTTTCAGTCGTGTCCGACTCTGTGCGACCTCGTAGACGGCAGCCCACCAGGTCCCGCAGTCCCTGGGTTTCTCTAGGCAAGAACACTGGAGTGGGTTGCCATTTCCTCCTCCCATGCATGAAAGTGAAAATGAACGTGAAGTCGCTCAGTGGTGTCCGACTCTTAGCGACCCCATGGACTGCAGCCTACCAGGCTCCTCTGTCCGTGGGATTTTCCACGCAAGAGTACTGGAGTGGGGTGCCATTGCCTTCTCCCATATCTATGCACAAGCCTGCCTAAATAATTGACTTCTAGCTAGCTTTGGGATGCCAATGACCATCCACCCTTACCAGGCAACAGAGAAGAGAAAACACTTACCACAGGAGGTCCTGGTAAGCAACAAGGAACTAACAAGCTCCCTCCAAGCAGGATTCTGCAGAGGTCAACAAGAGGTCAGTAAGAGATGGCAGACTGCAGTCCAGAGGTCCTAGCGACTTCCATCTTGCAGCAGAGACCCAGCATAGTCCAAACGAATTCAATGTTGCAAAAAATAAGGACAGAAGTCTTTGAGCACATGACTGAGTTTAGGGGTGAGGTAGTACATGTATGTGCCTGGAAAATCTTAAATATGAGAAAGGAAAGAAATGAAAGAAACTATCAAGCTGTCCAAACTGATAAAAGCGAATGATTACACAGTTTTCTCTGTATACATTAGCAGATAATAATCTGAAAAGGAATTTTAAAAAATTCCCTTTCAATAATGTCCACATGAATACAACACTTTGCCATGTATTAACGATGATGACAAGACTGGCACACTGGAAATTATACACCCTGGCTGAAAACTATCCTGAATACATGGACAGATATTCCATAATGATGGAAAGACTTAAGATGGCAATCACATGGAATGCATCTTCAATCTGAAATAAATATTCGATATGGTTTGATCGCTCAGAGCTTTTGTGTCATCAATTGTTATTAAAGTATAAAAGAGATAGAGAAAGCTGCTGACTTAGTCTTGAGGCTGGATGTACACCCTGCTGGGTTCTAGCCAGGTATTCTACAGGCACTAGCAGTCAGCTAAGGAAAGAAAGGCACTGTCTCAGGTAATTGCAGCAGGCCCCTCCCCCACGATATGCCTTGAGATAACATTGGCAGCAGGTGAGTCATCCCGGGCCAAAATTTGATAGACCTGAATCTTGAAGAAAGGCAGTATTCAAGGCAAATATATCATTTCCTTAATATAGATAAGGAGAACAAGCTAGGAGGAAAACATACTGTTTTTTTCAAGTTGCTTCTGAGCCTTTTGGGGGAACCGACCTGAAGCCAGAGTCTAGCGGAAATACATAGGATATTTATATCACTTAAGACAAACATTTCCTCAGGAAAAAAAAAGCATTGCTTAGCTCAAGGTTTGTCTGCGAAATGCTTACACATCAGGAGATGGCTCGAGCTGGGTTTCCACACACAAGAACATGCATGCAAAGGACAAGCCTGCACAGCCAATCTGCCCCACCCCACAGCAAGCAGCATTTCCAAGTGACCTCCTTAGGCCTTCCCCAAACTACAGGGGCACCTCTGGGTTTCCTGTTTCCCTCACTTCAAACACTTTTCTTAAAAAAAAAAAAAATATCCCGCACACTTCTTGATAAATGCCACAGTGGAAGGAAAAAGGCCTTCAATATTAGGAACTCCATTTGAAAAACACTTGTAGCTTGGTTTTGTTTTAATTACACCACCACATAATTTAAACTTTTTACACGTTCTAATTATTCAGTTCCAAAACACCAAACTTTTCTTCCACAGGGTCCCCATGAAAAGGCCCACGCAGCAGGACAGCCACAGATTCTGACATGAAAGTGCAGCAAGGTACCCTCCCCCCTTCTTTGCTGCCTGGGCGGCCACCAGGGTTGGAAATCCATGCACCCTACTAAGTTTCTAGGGTGCAATCCGTGGACCCTTCCCTTTCCCATCCCAGTAGGTGCTCAAGGGCCCGCTGGCCTACAAAGTGCCAGAAGCAGGGCTGGGCCAGCCGGCCAGAGTTCAGGGTTCTGTCCCTTGGACTTCTAGCGGACACTAGGCTGCTTGGGAAACCCGCGCAGACTCGGAGATTTTTCAGCAAAGGGGTGGAGCGGTAAAGGCCTTGACCCCAAAGGCGAGGCCTTTCTGCGACCGCCAGGTGGGGGAGCTCCGAGAATGTACCAACAGACGGCGGAATACGTGGTTCCCTGCTCCACGCAGTCCCAGTGCCCTTACCAGTGGTCCGCAGCCCTCCGCTGCACCCACGGGATGGCGATCCTTGGGGACCCAGGAGCGGACGAAATGGGTGTTCCCAGCCTCAGTGGAGACCCCTGAGAGCACAACTGGGAAGCCCTCCCCATCCCCGCCAAGAGCCAACCCCGCCACAACCGGACCCCCTCCCCTCGCGCCAGGGTTCGCCCCGCCCCTGCCGCGCTCCCGGCGCGTTCCTAGCCGCAGTGGCGACCCCCGGGAGCACAACTGGGACCGACCCCCACCTACAGC
This sequence comes from Bubalus kerabau, assembly GCF_029407905.1. Taxonomy (NCBI): domain Eukaryota; kingdom Metazoa; phylum Chordata; class Mammalia; order Artiodactyla; family Bovidae; genus Bubalus; species Bubalus kerabau. The sequence goes on from NW_026577934.1 coordinate 666,759, forward strand.
CATCGTAATCTCCACCCGCGCAGCCGGAGTTTACCCCGCCCCGGTGCGGTCCCGGCGCGTTTCCAGCCGCAGTGGCCACTTCCGAGAGCACTACTGGGACTGCTTCCCACCCCCTCCCGACCGGAAAACGGCCCCGCGCCGCCCGGTTTCGCCCCGCCCCTGCCTCGCTCCCGGTACATTTCCAGCCGCAGTGGGGACCCCGGAGAGCACAACTGGGACCGCTTCCCACCCCCTCCCGACCGGAAACCCGCCCCGCGCCGCCCTGTTTCGCCCCGCCCCTGCCACGCTCCCGGTACCTTACCAATTTCTAGCGTTCACGCCCGGATAGGAGCAGGATGTAGGAGTGTGGGAGATGTGTCTGGAGCCTGACAGCCTCAGCTGCGCTCTGGCCTGCCCTTTGGACCTAGGAGCCAGGCCAACTTGCAGAGGGCTTATTGCCCTATTGTATGCAAACTACCAAGGCCTACCGCAAGGAGAGCTCTGTCGGAGGGAAGGGAAGTGCCCCAGGCTGCGTTCCCAAGCTGTTGCTAGGCAACCCAGACTCAGCGCTAAACGGAGGGAATCAGGGTCCTAGTGCCCCAGTCTTGGGGAGGGAGCTCCACAGCCAGAGTGTTCCTCCGTTTGTGCCCAGAAAGCGCCTGCCAGACTGGGCTTCCCTGGAGCTCTGTTGCAGAGCAGAGACGTGTGGATGTGTTTTGGGGCCTTGACTTGTGCGTTTGGGCTCCCTAGCACAGCCCCAGCGTAGGGGAACCAGCCCCTTAGCAAAGAGCTCCAGGCAGTGCTTTGTGCCCAGGCCTGGATGCCCAGTCCCAGCACGCGGGAGAGATGAGTTAGACCGTTGGAGGGTTCTTGCAAGCCTGTATTGGAAAGGACCGAATGAGCTTCACACCGGCGGAGCTGCAGATCTGTGCCCAGGCGCGATAGGACAGAGCCCCTGTCGAGATGCTGCTCTGCCTGAGCGAGCCTCGCCAAGCCCTTCCCAGCTTCTAGCTTTCGCGCAGGGGAAGGAACAGACTGCGGAAGTGGGGGAGACGTGACTGGCGGGCGCCTCACTGGCCTCAGCTCCGCTCTTCCCTTCCCTTTGCACCTATGATCCATGCCTCCTTGCAGAGGGCTTAGGTCCCGAAGGAGAGCTCTGTCAGAGGGAAGGGAAGCGCCCCAGGCTGCATTCCCAGCTGTTGCTTAGCTGCCCAGACTCAGCGCTGCACAGGGGGAATCAGGCTCTCTGTGCCCCTATGTTGGGCATGCAGCTTCACACACAGGTGTGTCTCCGTAGGAATCAAGAAAGTTCCTGACAGAGTGAGGTTCACTAGAGCTATACTAAAGAGCAAAGACTTGTCCATGTGGTCTTGCCTTCTCCTGTGCGTTTGGGTCTCCGGGCTCGCCCCCAGCTCCGTGGAAACAACCCCTGAGAAAATATCTTCAAGATCTGCTTTTCCCAGTGTCTGGGAACTGGGGTTCGTAGGAGGAGAGAAAAGCACGCCTCCATCGGGAATGAAAGGCAGCCAACCTGCCTGTGATTTGAAGCCTCTATTTGGAAGGAATGGGTTAGCTTCTCCTAAAGGAGACCTCCAGATCTGCTCAGAAGTCGGTAATTCCAGAGGCAGGGTGCTGGTTCCTGATTGCCCTTTGCTAGCCTTGCAAAGACATTCCTAGGTTCTAGAGTTATTTTCCATGAAGGAGCAGGCTTCGGGAATGTGTCAGACGGGACTGGCTCCTTATTGGCCTCAGCTCAGCTATTGCCTTTCCATTCAAACTAGGACAAGGGCCTACTTTATGAAGGGTAAGGGTCTTCTTCTTTGCCAACTGCCAAGGGCTACAGCAATGAGACCTCTGTCAAGGCGAGGGAAGCCTAAGAGGATGGATTCTCAAGCAGGTGCTTTGCCACAAAGCATCAGCACCCCACGGAGAGAATCAAGCTCCCTGTGCCCCAATGTTGGGAGTGTAGCTTCACACACAGAGTTGTCTCTATAGGAGCCAAGAATGTTCCTGAGAGATTAGGTTCACTAAACCTCTCCTACAGAGCATAGACCTGTCCATGTGGTTTTGCCTTCCCCTGTGAGTTGGGTCCCCGAGGTCCGCCACACATCCGGGGAAACTGTGCCTGAGAAAAGATCTCCAGGAACCGCTTCACTGAGGCTGGGAAACGCTGTTCACAGGAAGTAAGGCAAGCGAATCTCCTGCAGAGAAAAAGAGGCCTTACTGTCCCTGGAGGAGCAGGCTGCCAGAGTGTGTGAAACCTGACTGCTGCCTTACTGGCCTCAGCTCCGCCATTGCCTGTTCATCCGAGCTAGGACCCAGGCCTACTTGGAGAAGCGTTTGGGTGCGGATTTCTACAAAGTGCCAAGGGCTATAGCAGTGAGAATTCTCTCAGCGGTAAGGGAGAGCATTGTATGGATTCTCAAGCTGTTTTCTGAACGACAGCATCAAAATGAACAGAGAGAATCAGGCTCTCTGTCCCCCTATGTTAGGTATGCAGCTTCACACACAGAGGTGTCTCTATAGGAGCCAAGAATGCTCCTGAGAGATGAGGTTCACTAGAGGTCTGCTGCAGAGCATAGACGTCTCCATGTGGTCTTGCCTTCCCCTGTGGCTTTGGGTCTCCGGGCTCGGCCCCAGCTCCGTGGAAACAACCCCTGAGAAAATATCTTCAAGATCTACTTTTCCCAGAGGCTGGGAACTGGGGTTCATAGGAGGAGAGAAAAGCAAGCCTCCTTCGGGCACGAAAGGCAGCCAACCTGCCTGTGTTTTGAAGCCTCTATTTGGAAGGAATGGGTTAGCTTCTCCTAAAGGAGACCTCCAGATCTGCTCAGAAGTCGGTAATTCCAGAGGCAGGGTGCTGGTTCCTGACTGCCCTTTGCCAGCCTTGCAAAGACATTCCTAGATTCTAGAGTTATATTCCATGAAGGAGCAGGCATCGGGAATGTGTCAGACGGGACTGGCTCCTTATTGGCCTCAGCTCAGCTATTTCCTTTCCATTCAAACTAGGACAAGGGCCTACTTTATGAAGGGTAAGGGTCTTCTTCTTTGCCAGCTGCCAAGGGCTACAGCAATGAGACCTCTATCAAGGCGAGGGAAGCCTAAGAGGATGGATTCTCAAGCAGGTGCTTTACTACAAAGCATCAGCACCCCACGGAGAGAATCAAGCTCCCTGTGCCCCAATGTTGGGAGTGTAGCTTCACACACAGAGTTGTCTCTATAGGAGCCAAGAATTTTCCTGAGAGATTAGGTTCACTAAACCTCTCCTACAGAGCATAGACCTGTCCATGTGGTTTTGCCTTCCCCTGTGAGTTGGGTCCCCGAGGTCCGCCACACATCCGGGGAAACTGTGCCTGAGAAAAGATCTCCAGGAACCGCTTCGCTGAGGCTGGGAAACGCTGTTCACAGGAAGTAAGGCAAGCGAATCTCCTGCAGAGAAAAAGAGGCCTTACAGTCCCTGGAGGAGCAGGCTGCCAGAGTGTGTGAAACCTGACTGCTGCCTTACTGGCCTCAGCTCCGCCATTGCCTGTTCATCCGAGCTAGGACCCAGGCCTACTTGGAGAAGCATTTGGGTGCGGATTTCTACAAAGTGCCAAGGGCTATAGCAGTGAGAATTCTCTCAGCGGTAAGGGAGAGCATTATGTGGATTCTCAAGCTGTTTTCTGAATGACAGCGTCAAAATGAAGAGAGAGAATCAGGCTCTCTGTGCCCCTATGTTAGTTACGCAGCTTCACACACAGAGGTGTCTCTATAGGAGCCAAGAATGTTCCTGAGAGATGAGGTTCACTAGAGGTTTGCTACAGAGCATAGACCTGTCCATATGGTTTTGCCTTGCCCTGTGAGTTGGGTCCCCGAGGTCCGCCCCAGCTCAGGGAAAGGAGCCCCTGAGAAAAGATCTCCTGGGACCGCTATTCCCCCAGGCTGGCAAACGCAGTTCACAGGAGGTAATGCAAGAGAGCCTCCTGCAGGGCACAACAGGCCTTACTGTCCCTGGACGATCAGGCTGCAAGAGTGTGTGAGACCTGACTGGTGCCTTACTGACCTCAGCTCCGCCATTGCATGTTCCTCCGAACTAGGACCCAGGCCTACTAGGAGAAGGGTTTGTGTATGGATTTCTAAATACTGCCAAGGGGTATAGCAATGAGAACTGTGTCACGGGTAAGGAAGGGCATTGTATGGATTTTCAAGCTGTTGTTTGAACGACAGCTTCAAAGCTGCACAGATAGAATCAGACTCTGTGTCTCCATGTTCGGTACACAGCTTCACAGACAGGGGTGTCTCCATAGGAAACAAGAACGTTCCTGACAGAGTGAGGTTCACTAGAGCTCTCCTAGAGAGCAAAGACTTGTCCATGTGGTTTTTCTTCCCCTGTGCGTTTGGGGCTCCAGGCTCGGCCCCAGCTCCGTGGAAACAAACCCTGAGAAAAGATCTTCAAGATCCGCTTTTCCCAGAGGCTGGGATGTGGGGTTCATAGGAGGCGGGAAAAGCAGGTCTCCTTCAGACAGCAAGAGGCAGCCAAGCGGCCTGCGTTTGGAAGCCCCTATTTGGAAGAATGGGTTAGCTTCTCCCAAAGGAGACCTCCAGATCTGCTCAGAAGTCGGTAATTCCAGAGGCAGTGTGCAGGGTCCTGACTGCCCTTTGCCAGACTTGCAAAGACATTCCTAGATTCTACCGTTATCTTCCTGAAGAAGCAGGCTTCAGGAATATGTCAGACTTGACTGGCGCCTTATTGGCCTCAGCTCAGCTATTGCCTTTCCATTCAAACTAGGACAAGGCCCTATTTTATGAAGGGTAAGGGTCTTCTTCTTTCCAAACTGCCGAGGGCTACAGCAATGAGACCTCCGTAAATGCGAGGGAAGTGTAAGCGGATGGATTCTCAAGAAGGTTCTTTGCCACCAAGCATCAGCACCCCACGGAGAGAATCAGGCTCCATTTGCCCCTATGTGGGGGTGTGTAGCTTCACACACAGTGGTGTCTCTACAGGAGCCAAGAATGTTCCTGAGAGATGAGGTTCACAAGAGCTCTCCTACAGAGTGCTCACCTATCCATGTGGTTTCGCCTTCCCCTGTGAGTTGGGTCCCCGAGGTCCGCCCCAGCTCCGGGAAAACAGCCCCTCAGGAAAGATCTCCAGGAACAGCTTTTCGCCCAGGCTGGGAAAAGCTGTTCACAGGAAGTAAGGCAAGTGAGCCTCCTGCAGAGAAAAAGAAGCCTTACTGTCCCTGGAGGAGCAGGCTGCCAGAGTGTGTGAAAACTGACTGGTGCCATACTGGTCTCAGCTCCGCCATTGCTTGTTCCTCCGAACTGGGACTCAGGCCTACTTGGAGAAGGGTTTAGGTGCAGATTTCTACAAACTGCCAAGGGCTACTGCAATGAGAACTCTCTCAGAGGTAAGAGCGAGAATTGTATGGATTCTCAAGCTGTTTTCTGAACGACAGCATTAAACCTTCACAGAGAGAATCAGGCTCTCTGCCGCCATGTTGGGTACGCAGTTTCACACACAGAGGTGTGCCCACAGGAGCCAAGAACGTTCGTCAAAGACTGAGGTTCACTAGAGCTCTCTTAGAGAGCAAAGACTTGTTCATGTGGTTTTGCCTTCCCCTGTACGTGTGGGTCTCCGGGCACAACCCCAGCTCCGTGGAAACAACCCCTGAGCAAAGATCTCCAAGATCTGCTTTCCCCCCATGCTGGGAACCAGGGATCATAGGAGGCAGGAAAAGCAAGCCTCCTTCGGGCAAGAAGAGGCAGCCAACCGGCCTGTGTTTGGAAGCCTATATTTGCAAGGAATGGGTTAGCTTCTCCAGAACGAGACCTCCAGATCTGCTCAGAAGATAGATATTCCAGAGGCAGGGTCGAGGTTCCTGACTGCCCTTTGCCAGCCTTGCAAAGACATTCCTAGATTCTAGCGTTATTTTCCATGAAGGAGCAGGCATCGGGAATATGTCAGAGTTGACGGGTGCCTTACTGGCCTCAGCTCAGCTATTGCCTTTCCTTTCAAACTAGGATCAGGGCTTACTTGGTAAAGGGTAAGGGTCTGCTGCTTTCCAAACTGCCAAGAGACACAGCAATGAGACCTCTGTCAAGGCGAGGGAAGCGTAAGCGGATGGCTTCTCAAACAGGTGCTTTGCCACAAAGCATCAGCACCCCACGGAGAGAATCAGGCTCCCTGTGCCCCTATGTTCGGTGTGTAGCTTTACACACAGAGGTGTCTCTGTACGAGCCAGGAATGTTCCTAAGAGATGGGACTCACTAACGTCTCCTACAGAGCATAGACCTGTCCATGTGGTTTTGCCTTCCCCTGTGAGATGGGTCCCCGAGGTCCACCCCAGCTCTGGGGATAGAGCCCCCGAGAAAAGATCTCCAGGAACCGCTTTTCGCCCAGGCTGGGAAACGCAGTTCACAGGAGGCAAGGCAAGCGAGCCTCCTGCAAGGAAAAAGAGGCCTTACTGTCCCTGGAGGAGCAGGCTGCCAGAGTGTGTGACACCTGACTGGTGCCTTATTTGCCTCAGCTCCGCCATTGCATGGCCATCCAAACCAGGACCCAGGCCTACTTGGAGAAGGGTTTGGGTGCGGATTTGTAAAAACTGCCAAGGGCTACAGCAATGAGAACTCTCTCAGAGGTAAGGGAGAGCATTGTATGGATTCTCAAGCTGTTGTTTGAACGACAGCTTCAAAGCTGCAAAGAGAGAATCAGGCTCTGTGTGCCCCCTTGTTGGGTACGCAGCTTCACACACAGAGGTATCCCCTTAGAATCCAAGACTTTCCTCACATACTGAGGTTAACTAGAGTTCTCCTACAGAGCAAAGACTTGTCCATGTGGTTTTGCCTTCCTCTGTGCGTGTGGGTCTCCAGGCTCGGCTCCAACTCAGTTGAAATAGCCCCTGAAAAAAGATCTCCAAGAACCACTTTTCCCACAGGCGGGAAGCAGAGTTCACAGGAAGCGGAACAAGCAAGCCTCCTTCGGGCAAGTAGAGGCAGCCAACTAGCCTGTGTTTGGAAGCCTCTATTTGGAAGGAATGGGTTAGCTTCTCCTAAAGGAGACCTCCAGATCTGCTCAGAAGTCAGTAATTCCAGAGGCAGGGTGCTGGTTCCTGACTGCCCTTTGCCAGCCTTGCAAAGACATTCCCAGATTGTAGAGTTATTTTCCATGAAGGTGCAGGCTACGGGAGTATGTCAGACTTGACAGGCGCCTTATTGGCCTCAGCTCAGCTATTACCTTTCCATTCAAACTAGGACAAAGGCCTACTTTATGAAGGGTAAGGGTCTTCTTCTTTCCAAACTGCCAAGGGCTACAGCAATGAGACCTCTGTCAAGGCGAGGGAAGCCTAGGTGGACGGATTCTCAAGCAGGTGCTTTGCCACAAAGCCTCAGCACCTCAGGGAGAGAATCAGGCTCCATTTGCCCCTATGTTGGGTGTGTAGCTTTACACACAGAGGTGTCTCTATAGGAGCCCAGAATGTTCCTGAGAGATGAGGTTCACTAGAGCTCTCCTACAGAGCATAGACCTGTCCATGTGGTTTTGCCTTCCCCTGTGAGTTGGGTCCTCGTGGTCCTCCCCAGCTCCGGGGAAGGAGCCCCTGAGAAAAGATCTCCAGGGACCACTTTTCCCCCAGGTTGGGAAACGCAGCTCACAGGAGGCAAGTCAAGTGAGCCTCCTGCAGGGAAAAAGAGGCCTTACTGTCCCTGGACGATCAGGCTGCCAGAGTGTGTGACACCTGACTGGTGCCTTATGGCCTCAGCTTCGCCATTGCATGTTCCTCCGAACTAGGACCCAGGACTACTAGGAGAAGGGTTTGGGTGCAGATTTCTAAAAACTGCCAAGGGCTACAGGAATGAGAACTCTGTCACGGGTAAGGAAGAGCATTGTATGGATTTTCAAGGTGTTTTTTGAACGACAGCTTTAAAGCTACACAGAGAGAATCAGGCTCTCTGTGCCCCCATGTTGGGTACGCAGCTTCACACACAGGGGTGTCTCCATATGAATCAAGAATGTTCCTGACAGACTGAGGTTCACTAGAGCTCTCCTAGAGAGCAAAGACTTGTCCATGTAGTTTTTCTTCCCCTGTGCGATTGGGTCTCCGGGCTTAGCCCCAGCTCCGTGGAAACAACCCCTGAGAAAAGATCTTCAAGATCCGCTTTTCCCAGAGCCTGGGAAGCTGGGTTCATAGGAGGCAGGAAAAGCAAGCCTCCTTCGGGCACGAAGTGGCAGCCTACCGGCCTGTTTTTGGAAGTCTCAATATGGAAGGAATGAGTTAGAGTCTCCTAAAGGAGACCTCCAGATCTGCTCAGAAATCGGTAATTCCAGAGGCAGGGTGCAGGCTCCTGACTGCCCTTTGCCAGCCTTGCAGAGACATTCCTAGATTCCAGCCTTATTTTCCATGAAGGAGCAGGCTTCGGGAATATATCAGACTTGACTGGCGCCTTATTGGCCTCAGCTCAGCTCTTGCGTTTCCTTTCAAACTAGGACAAGGGCCCACTTTATGAAGGGTAAGGGTCCTCTTCTTTCCAAACTGCCAAGGGCCACAGCAATGAGACCTCTGTGAAGGCAAGGGAAGCCTAAGTGGATGGATTCTCAAGCAGGTGCTTTGCCACAAAGCATCAGCACCCCAAGGAAAGAATCTGGCTCCATTTGCCCCTATGTTGGGTGTGTAGCTACACACACAGAGGTGTCTCGATAGGAGCCAAGAATGTTCCTGAGAGAGGAGGTTCACTAGAGATCTCCTACAGAGCATAGACCTGTCCATTTGGTTTTGCCTTCCCCTGTGAGTTGGGTCCCCGAGGTCCGCCCCAACTCCGGGGAAACAGCCCCTGAGAAAACATCTCCAGGATCAGCTTTCTGCCCAGGCTGGGAAATGCTGTTCACAGGAAGTAAGGCAAGCGAGCCTCCTGTAGGGAAATAGAGGCCTTACTGTCCCTGGAGGAGCAGGCTGCCAGAGTGTGTGACACCTGACTGGTGCCTTACTGGCCTCAGCTCCGCCATTGCATGTTCATCTGAACTTGAACCCAGGCCTACTTGGAGAAGTGTTTGTGTGCCGATTTCCAGAACCTGCCAAGGGCTACAGCAATGATAACTCTCTCAGTGGTAAGGGAGAGCATTCTATGGATTTTCAATTTGTTGTTTGAACGACAGCGTCAAAGCTGCACAGAGAGAATCAGGTCTCTGTGTCTCTATGTTGGCTATGCAGCTTCCCACACAGAGATGTCCCCGTTGGAGCCAAGAACATTCCCCATAGACTGAGGTTCACTAGAGCACTCCTAGAGAGCAAAGACTTGTCCATGCGGTTTTCCCTTCCCCTGTGCGTGTGGGTCTCCGGGATCGGCCCCTGCTCCGTGGAAACAGCCTCTGGGAAAAGATCTCCAAGAACCTCTTATCCCCCAGGCTGGGAAGCGGAGTTCGCAGGAGGTGGGATAAGCAAGCTTCCTTCGGCAAGAAGAGACAGCCAACCGGCCTGTGTTTGGAAGCCTATATTTGCAAGGAATGGGTTAGTTTCTCCTGACCGAGACCGCCAGATGTGCTGAGAAGATAGAAATTCCAGAGGCAGGGTCGAGGTTCCTGACTGCCCTTTGCCAGCCTTGCAAAGACATTCCCAGATTCTAGCGTTATTTTCCTTGAAGGAGCAGGCATCGGGAATATGTCAGACTTGACTGGCGCCTTACTGGCCTCAGCTCAGCTATTGCCTTTCCATTCAAACTAGGACAAGGGCCTACTTGGTGAAAGGTAAGGGTCTGCTTCTTTCCAAACTGCCAAGGACTACAGCAATGAGACCTCTGTCAAGGTGAGGGAAGCCTATGCGGATGGATTCTTAGCAGGTGCTTTGCCACAAAGCATCAGCACCCCACGGAGAGAATCAGACTCCCTTTGCCACTATGTTGGGTGTGTAGCTTCATGCACAGAGGTGTCTCTGTAGAAGCCAAGAATGTTCCTGAGAGATGAGGTTCACTAGAGCTCTCCTACAGAGCACAGACCTGTCCATGTGGTTTTGCCTTCCCCTGTGAGTTGGGCCCCTGAGGTCCGACCCAGCTCCAGGGAAACAGCCCCTGAGAAAAGATCTCCAGGAACAGCTTTTCGCCCAGGCTGGGAAACGCAGTTCACAGGAGGCAAGGCAAGCGAGCCTCCTGCAGGGAAAAAGAGGCCTTACTGCTCCTGGACGATCAGGCTGCAAGAGTGTGTGAGACCTCACTTGTGCCTTACTGGCCTCAGCTCCGCCATTGCCTGTTGTTCCGAGCTAGGACCCAGGACTACTCGGAGAAGGGTTAGGGTGCGGATTTCTACAAACTGTCAAGGACGACAGCAATGAGAATTCTCTTAGCGGTAAGGGAGAGCATTGTATGGATTCTCAAGCTGTTGTTTGAATGACAGTTTCAAAGCTACACAGAGAGAATCAGGCTCTCTGTTCCCCTATTTTGGCTGTGCAGCTTCACACTCAGAATTTGACTCTGTTGGAGCCAGAAATATTCCTGAAAGACTTAGGCTCACCAAAGCTGTCCTCCAGAGCAAAGACATTGGATGTGGTTTTGCCTTCCCTTGTCAGTATGGGACCCCTAGCTTGGCCCCAGCTCCGGGGATACAGCCTCTGAAAAAAAATCTTCCAAGAAGCGATTTTCCTCCAGGCTGTTAAGCGGAATTCGCAGTTTGCAAGTTAAGGAAGCCTGCTTCGTGGAAGAGCAAGCAGCCAACTGGCCCTGTGTTAGGAAGCCTGTATTTGGAAGGAATGGGTTAGTTTCTACAGCGGGAGAACCTCAGATCTGCTCAGGGGACTGAAATACTAGAGTCAGGGTCGAGGTTCTCCCCTGTCCTTTGGGCTCCTTGCAAAGACATTCCTAGCTTCTAGCGTTAGTGTCCCTGTAGTAGCAGGCTGCGGGAGCGTGTGATAAATGACTGCCTCGTTCCTGTCCTCAGCTCCGCTATTGACTTTCTATTCGAACTAGAACCCAGGCCTACTTTGAGAGGGGTTAGGGTCCAGTGTTTCCAAACTGCCAAGGGCTACGGCAATGCGAGCTCTGTCAGAGGTAAGAAAAGAGCAATTGGTTGGATTCTTCAGCTGCTGCGTGGCTGCACAGCTTCTGCGCTGCATGGAGAGCATGAGGCTCCTTGTGGCCCTATTTTGGGTATGCAGCAACACGCACACAGAGTGTCTGTGTTCGCTTATGTACAGGCTTATGTACACTAGAGCTCACCTACAGAGCAAAGACATGTGGATGTGGTTTTGCCTTTCCCTATGAGTTTGGGTCTCTTACCTCGGCCCCAGCCCCGGGGAAACAGCCCCTGAGAAAATACTTACAATAAGTGTTTTGTCCATCAGCTGGAAAGCGAAGTTCACAGAATGCGTGTAAATGAAGCCTCCCTTGTGGAAGGAGAGGCAGCCAACTGGTGTGTGTTTGCAAGCATGTATTTGGAAGGAACGGGTTAGCTTCTACAATGGGAGACGTCCAGATCTACTCAGAGGACCGAAACTCAGAGTCAGGGCTGAGCATCTCGCATGTCATCTGTGAACCATGTAATGACATTCCTAGGTTATAGTGGCATTGCCCATGAAGGAGCAGGCTGCGGCACTGTGTCAGACATGTTTGGGCGCATTACTCTGGTCAGCTCCACTATTTCCTTTCATGTACATTTTGGTCTCTAGGCCCGGTATCAAGGGGTGCACACAGGGTGTTTTCTCGCAGGATCCAAGAATGTTCCAGACAGTCCTAGGCTCACTAGCTGTTGCTAGGTCGCACATTATGCTATACTTATTGTTAACAGTAAAAATACTATTGGAGCTCTAATTATTTTTTTTCTTTTTACTTGCAATGCTAGTGATAGAACCAAAGGCTGCTATCTATATCAAACAAGAGAAACGTAAAGGAAACTAAACAATTTTATGGAATCACATTGCCATGGTCCTATACAGTAAACTAGAAATTCAAGGGACATGATCTTTCTGAATGCAGGAGACTCCAGTTTCATTCCTGGGTCCGGAAGATTCCCTGGAGAAGGCACAAGCTACCACTCCAGTATTCTGGCCTAGAGAATGCCATGGGCTGTATAGTCCATGGGGTCACAGAGTCAGGCACCACTGAGCCACTTTCACTTTCACATGCGGATATTATATAAAAAAATGTGGTAACAGATCTAGAACCTTTGGCAAGCTAACGAATGAGTAATCTAAATATGGATAATCAACTTTGTCCTGCATGGTGATTACTGTCCGGTATTTGCTTTGAGAGCAGTTGAACTCCTCATTATTAAAGAGAAGTAATCCTTTCCTCTTTGAAACATTTGTGAACCATTCAGTTGGGTGTGGTGAATAAAATACTTAAGGATCTAATACATAAAAATGCAATAGACAAAGCACATTATATTTTCGCTCCCTTTCTCAAAGGATGGAATATTTTGTATTTGCCCTGATTTTATGTCTTGACTTCATGCACCATTGTATAGTGACATTTTTAGTTGAAATACAGTAGGACTAAAAATATTGATAGAATACTAATAAACCATGTTGGTATGTGTGGTTGTCACATAGGATTCACAGGAGATTTAAATTCACAGTTGTCAACGTAAAGGATTCATGCTATTTAGCTTCTTCATGAATCTATACCACAAAGGAAGAGCTTTTCGCAACATATTTCATGGAGGGAACTACAAGGATGATAGGCATAATACTATGTGTCAACTCAGGGATTTCTAAGCATTGCTCACAATACAGATCTGCTTTTCAACATCAGGGTTCTTTCAGTGTCCTTGAACAGCATTTGTTTTTCTGTTCAGTTCAGTTCAGTCGCTTGATCGTGTCCGACTTTTTGCAACCCCCATTGAACCGCAGCACGCCAGACCTCCCTGTCCATCCCCAGAGTTTACCCAAACTCATGACCATTGGGTCGCTGATCCGCTGTCGTCCCCTTCTCCTCCTGTCTTCAATCTTTCCCAACATCAGGGTCTTTTCAAATGAGTCAGCTCTCCAAAAACTGGAGTTTCAGCTTCACTATCAGTCCTTCCGATGAACACCCAGAACGGATTTCCTTTAGGATGGACTGGTTGGATTTCCTTGAAACCCAAGGGACTCTCAAGAGTTTTCTCCAACACCACAGTTCGAAAGCATCCATTCTTCTGCGCTCAGCTTTCTTTATAGTTCACCTATATATTCTGTATACAGAAGAAAAACACTCATGAGTATAAAACTTGTTCACATAATACGAGTGTATGAATTGTTATCTTCCTGACCCAGGGATCAAACCCACATCACTTCCATATCCTGCACTGGTAGGCAGAGTATTTACTGACCGTGCCGCCTAGGAATCGATACACATTTCAAGAACCACTGCCATCAGCTTCTCCTGTTCATGACCGAAGTAGGAGAAAGAACGCTGGAAGAAGTACCCATAAGCATATTATTTAGTCAAGGAACTGTTGTTATGCTGGATACTCCAGTTATTACTGGGACAAGTCAGTTCCTCCAATGATGATCGGTATACCTGAAAAATTCTTACAAATTCATGGGATGCGATGTCTCTATGATCAATGTGTTCATCTTATCCTACTGCTTCAGGTAGACCTGCTTCAGCATGAAGGACTGCACTTGAAGGGATGCCTACTATTCCAGCTCAAGCAACAGATACTGACGTGCAGATCACTGTCCTTTGTTGAACAGGATCAGCAGTTTGTCAACATAGGTAACACGCCAGAGCAAGCCTTGGGATGCAACTCTGAAAACAGGCTAGGCCCTCTTTTTCCCAAGCCCTGCGATAAAATACGAATCCAAAAAAGAAAAATAGCAACGATTTTGTCAGGACTTCCTCGCTTTTGCGTTCTGGATGGCAGGAAGCACACACTGAGGCCAGATGACTGCAGGATTTAATTGTGAGCTAACATTGGGTGGGGTGGAAGCTCATCACTCTAGGAAGAATGTGGCTAAACTAAACCGTTTGACTTTCATTCACTTCATGTGCATAGAGTTCCATAATCCTTCGTTAAGGAATTCAGTAAGTTGTACTTCCTTACCCCTTCACCATCTCTTGGTTTACACGAATGTAAGTTCCTAGTCCAGCACTTATTTATACAACGCGTGTTACAGGTAGTAATAGTGCATAAATGATGATGAGCAATGACAGGAAGTTTATTTCTTCTCTGTTCGACTTCTCTATTTTTATACAACCAAGCAATGAAATATACTTACGAATGTGAATATTTTAGTGGTGTGTAGAAATACACAGTGTTGGCACAATAATTATCAGGGTATTGTGTCTTTTTCATATATTCCTTTGGAGATTCTGTTCCATTATACGCTATCATAAGATATTCAATACAGTTTCTGAAACTATAGAGTAGGTCCTTGTGGTTTCTTTCATATGTAGTACTATGTAGTTGTTAATACTTCAAACAAAAACTGGTACACAAGTATTCATAGCGACCTTATTCACAATAGCCCAAAGGTAGAACCTATTCAAGTGTCCATCGGTGGGTGAATGAATATGCATCACAGGGTATATTCAAAAGCTTGAACAGTATTCTACCATACAAAAAGATAAACTGAAATGGTTCTGCCACTGCACAAGACACTACAGAAATTACTCCAAAACTAACGCATGGAACAAACAGATATTCCAATTCTAATTCATGCTATGTACCCAAAGGGTTTGGAAAAGGGGCTGAAAAAATGCATATTTCTGCAGTCATAGTCACAACAGCGTGATTCACACTGGCCAACAAACGGAGGCAATCTGAGTGTCCATGGACAGCCAGTTCCATAAACAAACTGTGGTAGACACACAATGGAATCTGATTCAGCCCTTCAAAGTCGGTAATTCTGACAATGCCACAATGTGGACGAACCTTATGGTCATTATATTACGTGAAATAAACCAGACCAAAATAGGAGAAACGTTCTGTGATTCCACTAGTATGACATATCCAAACAAGTCAAGTCCAAAGCCAGAAAAACAGAAAGTGATTCCCAGGGATCCAAGACAGTTCATGTTTCACAGAACCCGCCCAGTTTCCCTTGGGGAAACTGACTTCTCATGACATCTCCAAAACCGATTATACAAATAATTGGAAGTCATATCCAGTCAAATGAATGTAGATATAATTTTACAATGTATACCAACCTCACTCAAACGTCTCAACAGACAAAAGGCAAAATTGTATCTATGGTACCTCAGCTTTGCTTAAAACTGTATCTACAGTACCTTAGTTCTGCTTATGAAATTTAATAATAAAAAAAACACACTAAAGTCTATCCAAAAACGGACATAAAAATTATAACATGAACTTTAAAAAATTATAAATTTAAACTGTGAAAAACCTTTTTCACACAACTTAAACGCAAGCCACAGAAAAATGTATTGACAAAATACATATATGATAAAGGATCGTACTCCAAATATACCAAAATATCTGGAACAAACAACATCATTAAAAGTGTGTAAATCTGAACTCCTGGTCAAATGAAAGATACAGATAGTAAATCAGCATATCAAAAATACTCAAAATCATATGTCATTAGGAAATTACAAGGTAAAACAGCAGTGAAGTAGCACTGCACACCTATTAGATCCAGTAAGCTCAAAAAGGGGAAGGGGGCACGGGGCTTCTCTGGTGGCTCAGTGGTAAAGAATCTGCGTGACGATGCAAGACACTCAAGTTCGATCCCTTACCCAGGAAGATCCCACGTGCCAGAGAAACTTAGCTGGATTTTTCCACAGCTAAACAAGGCTCACCTGTGACCTGAACACTACACGCCTAGCACTTACTAAACAGCTTTGAAAAAGTGTCCAGACAAAAAGTATCACACAATTACACACAGCTCTACTTCTAAGAGCTAAAGACTTTCAAATATCAGGATGTCTTCGGGCGATGACTGTGTAAGCAAATTGGGATACATCCAAAGTGAAGGGAAGCAAATGCTACCCCAAAATATACCACTTCAGCATGAAAATTAGTTGGACCTAATTAACTTTTTTTTAAGAGGACACATGCTCATCTCTCACACCCAAGTTCAAGACGGCTCTTCTGTGAGTCACATTTACAAGAGAAATCTCATTTCAAAGGAATCCTCGACATATACCAGATAGAAGGATGACAGTCTTGTGAAACTCTTTTTTTTTTTTTAAATCAATAGGAAAACCTAAGATGTAAATCTGTAGAACGACCATATCCTTCCTTTCCTTTGGTTTTATTTTTATTAATATTGATTTTTTTTTTTTTTTTTGTATTTGGCTGCACCAGATCGACCTTCATTGAAGCCAGCCAGATATTTAGGTAAAGGATGCAACTCTGCGTTGTGGCATGGGAGATCTAGTTCTCGGAAAAGGGGTTGAACCTGGGTCACCTTCTTTGGGAGTGTCCAGTCTTAGCTACTGGACCACCAGGAAGCCCCTGGTTTGGTTTTAGATGAAAATGGTATCTAACGTGATATCTTGGGCCATTTCAGTCACTGACTCAGTTTCCTGAGTTTCTTCAAAGCACGCACGAGGTACACATAATAAACCGGTGTGCAAAACAAGGAAAGGGAGTTCATACTACAACACTGTATGCTTACAAATAGCTAAATGGTAAATGGCATGTTATTTATTTTTAATTACTATGGAGAAAAAAAAAGAATGCAGGATTCACACATTTTATAACATGAATAAACATTAAAACCATCTTTAGCAAAAAATATCCATATAGAAAAGGCCACACAGATCCCATATTCACCGTCTGCTCTAAGTCCATCAAGTTTGTCCAAATCAACGTACATCTCCATAGCATTCCTAAAAAAAAGGGGGGTGGGTGGGAAGAAAAGATATATTCATACAATTGAACAATTGCTGAAAGGGAAGTGGGGCTGTGGATTACATTATAGTGCAGAAACCAAATGATGTCCTGATTTTGGAGATTATGTGGAGGTTCTGCAGGAGAATGCACCCACTTTGAATAAAACACATAGAGTGATTTAGATGATGTGGCAAATGCGAGCACTTTTTCCCTTTGCTAGGAGTTTTCTGTACATTTTACCCAGAAAGGAAATTATGTTTCAAAACAAACAAGTCAATACCATAAAAGAAAATCGAATTAGACAGGCAGAAAATTTTCTATAGAGTTCAGACTTACCCAGGCGAAGTTCAAGGGAAGCTGTGATGCTCCACTGTCCTTGTAGGAGTCCACATGGAATGAAGAAGTACTGTGGGAAGTCTATTAGTAACCACTGTGCCTTGGGTCTGCAGAACAAACAGATTTTGCAAATAAAATGTTCCCCATAACTTCACAAAAGTTGTTAGACTACATTCAGTAAAGTTGAATAATTTTCGATCAATTTACAATCATATAAACTACTACAACTTACAATCCCAATCAATACATAAAAATCACTTGCATTTCTATAAACTAATAACAAACAGAAACAAACATTAAGAAAATCTCACTTATAATTGCACCCAAAAGAATAAAACATCTAGCAACAAACTTAATCAAGGACATAAAAGACCAGTAGTCAGAAAACTAGAAAGCACTGATAAAGAAACCAAAGAAAACACAAATAAACAGAAAACGACACCACGTTCAAACACTGGAACAAGAGGAATTCAAATGCCCATTTCAAACAAAGCCATCAACAAATACACTGAGTGCCATCACAAAATGATATTCAATGGCCTTTTCACAGAAACAGAAATAGTCCTACTAGTAGGCTGCTAATATTGAACAGGACCTTAAAGGGCCAAGAAGACTCTGAGAAAGAAGATCACTGCTGGAGATATCTTCCTCTCTGACTTCAAACTACAGCACGGCCCTGTAGTAACCACCACAGTGAGGAACTGGCAGGAACACAGACACAGGGACTCCAGGAAAGAAGAGAGAGCCCAGGAGTGAACCCACATGGACGTGGTCAGTTCATGAAAATCAAACCAGGAATGAGCCAAGAGGAAAGGACACTCTTCTGAAGAAACAGGGACAGGAAAACTGGCCAACTACTCAGAAGAACATCTGCGAAGGTCATCCTCTAGGCCATCGAACAGAAATCGAACTGAAAACCTGCCATTTGTACATGGAGCTCTCCCCACCCCCCCCCCCCACCCCCCGAGTGCTCTGAGATGGACCTCCGGTCAGCACTCAGCTGGACACAGGAAACATCTACTTCGTCCTCATTTTCCCCTCTTTCAGCGTCTCTCTGCTGGCGGGCACTGAGGCAACCCCTCTCCTCTCAGCTGGGATGCAGCCCCATAACCCCGGAGCCCGAGTCCTGAGGGTCCTGAGGAGACAGAGCTCCCACCAGGGAAGAGCGGGCAGCCCCATGCTCACAGACCTCAGAGGGCTCACTCACAAGCAGCTCTGCTGTGAGCACTCAGACTGGAAGCCCAAACTGAAATGGAGCACAATGGCTCCATGACCCTCCTCAAAACACGGCTAAGGAACAGTCAGAGCCTGGATGGAATGCAGCCATAAAAAGGAACATATTTGAGTCCGCTCTAAGGAAGGGGATGAACCGAGAGCGTATTAAACAGGCAAGTCAGTCAGAAAGAGGAAAACATGGAATCGAGAAGGATGGGTCTGACGAATCTGTTCACATAGCAGCACCGGAGATGCAGACATAGAGGACAGACTTACGGACCAGGGTGGGGAATGGAGAGAGCAACATGGATGCATGTACACCAACATTTGTAAGTAGACAACCAGTGGGATTTGCTGTTAGGACTCAGGGAACTCAAACTGGGGCTCTGTAATAACCTAGAGAGGTGGGGATGGATGGGATGTGGGAGGGAGTTTCCAGAGCGAGGGGACACGAGTACGTCTATGGTTCGTTCGCGTGGATGTATGACAAATCAAACCGATATTGTAAAGCAGTGATCAATCAACTAGAAATAAATAACTATTTATTAAAAAAAATGAAATGAACAGAAGCACAAACTTTGCAACTAACACCGGAATTCCATTTAAAAAACTATACAGTTTGAGAAAACAACAAAAGCTCTCCATGACTTTTGGTCTGGTGATGAGTTCTAACACACAACAAAAAAGCCAAATTACCAAATAGGAATATACATTATTTCAAATATTGACTTTTACAATTTTATACATTGACTGTGTGAAGGACCTTATTCCAGAGAACCAAAAGACACTCTGTTAACTGAACCAGTGACCACCCAACCTTCCAGGCAAAATAGAAGAGAAAACACCTGCAGGAGTCATCTTACCACCGGAGGTCCTGGTAAGGAACAAGGAACTAACAAGCTCCCACCAACCAGGATTCTGCACAGGTCAGCAAGAGGTCACCAAGAGATGGGAGAGACTGCAGACCAGAGGTCTAGCAACTTCCATCTAGCAACAAAACACAGCACAGTTAAAATTATTTCAATGTTACAAAAATAAATAAATAAATAAATAAATAAATAAATAAATAAAAGGACAGAAGTTCTTTGCACACATGACTGAGGTTAGGGATGAGGCAGTACATGTATGTGCCTGGAAACTCTTAAAGCATAAGAAAGGAAAGAAATTAAAGACAACTCTCAAGCTGTCCAAACTGATAAAAACGAAAGATTACACAGTTTTATCTGTATACATTAGCAGATAATAATCTGAAAAGGAAATTTAAAAAATTCCCTTTCAATAATGTCAACATGAATACAACACTTTGCCATGGATGTACTGACGATGACAAGACTGGCACGCTGGAAGTTATACACCCTGGCTGAAAACTATCCTGAATACATGGACAGATATTCCATAACGATGGAAAGACTTAGGATGGCAATCCCATGGAATGCATCTTCAATCTGAAATGAAGATTCGATATGAGTTGATCGCTCAGAGCTTTTGTGCCATCAACTGTTATTAAAGTATGAAAGAGATAGAGAAAGCTGCTGACTTAGACTTGAGGCGGGGTGTACGCCCTGCTGGGCTCTAGCCAGATATTCTACAGGCACTAGCAGTCAGCTCAGGAAAGAAAGGCACTGTCTCAGGGAATGGCACCAGGCCCCTCCCCCACGACATGCCTTGAGGTCACATTGGCAGCAGGTGAGTCCTCCGGGGCCAAAAACTGATTGACATGAATCTTGAAGAAAGGCAGTATTCCAGGCAACTATATCATTTCCTTAACATAGATGAGGAGAACACGGTAGGAGGAAAACATACTGTTTTGTTCAAGTCGCTTCTGAGCCTTTTGGGGGAACGGACCTGAAGCCAGAGTCTAGCACAAAACATAGGATATTTACATCGCTTGAGACAAACATTTCCTTAGGAACAAATGCATTGCTTAGCTCAAGGTTTGTCTGCGAAATTCTTACACATCAGGAGATGACGCCAAGCTGGGTTTCCACACACAAGAACATGCATGCAAAGGACAAGCCTGCACAGCCCATCTGCCCCCCTCCCCCACAGCCAGCAGCATTTCCAAGTGACCTCCTAAGGCCTTCCCCAAACTACATGAGCACTTCTGGGTTTCCTGTTTGCCTCACTTCGAACACATTTCTTAAAAAAATAAAACAAAACAAAACTCTCACACTTCTTGATAGAATGCCACAGTGGAAGGAAAACAGGCCTTCAATATTTAAACCTCCCTGTGCCAAACACTTGGAGCTTGCTTTTGTTTTGTTTTGTTTTGAATTACACCACCACATAATTTAAACTGTTTACACATTCTAATTATTCAGTTCCAAAACACCAAATTTTTATTGCACAACGTCCCTATGAAAAGGCCCACGCAGCAGGACAGCCACAGATTCTGCCATGAAAGGGCAGCAAGGTGCCCTCCCCCCTTCTTTGCTGCCTGGGCGGCCACCAGGGTTTGAAATCCATGCACCCTACTAAGTTTCTAGGGTGCAATTCGCGGACCCTTCCCTTTCCCATCCCAGCAGGTGATCCAGGGCTTGCTGGCCTACAAAGTGCCAGAAGCAGGGCTGGGCCAGCTGGCCAGGGTTCATGGTTCTGTCCCTTGGACTTGCAGCGGACAGTAGGCTGCTTTGGAAAACCGTGCAGACTCGGAGATTTTTCAGCAGAGGGGTGGAGCGGTAAAGGCCTTGACCCCAAAGGCGAGGCCTTTCTGCGACCGCCAGGTTGGGGAGCTCCGAGAATGTGCCAACAGAGGGCGGAATAAGTGGTTCCCTGCTCCACGCAGTCCCAGTGCCCTGACCTGTGGTCCGCACCCCTCCGCTGTGCCCACTGGGTGCAGATCCTTGGGGACCTAGGAGCTCACGAAATGGGCGTCCCCAGCCGCAATGGCCACCTCAGAGAGCACAACTGGGAAGCCCTCCCCCACCCTGCCAGGAGCCTACTCCAGCCGAGACCGGACCCCCGCTCCATGCCGCCAGGGTTCGCCCCGCCCCTGCCCCCCTCCCGGCGGGTTCCCAGCCGCAGTGGCGACCCCAGGGAGCACAATTGAGACCGACCCCCAACCCACAGCGATCGGAATCTCCACACGCACAGCCCGGGTTTACCCCGGCCCGGGTGCGCTCCCGGCGCGTTTCCAGCCTCAGTGGCCACCTCCGAGAGCACAACTGGGAAGGCCTCCCCCACCCCCGCCAGGAGCCGACCACCGCCCCGCGCCATCCAGGTTCGCCCCGCCCCTGCTGCGCTCCCGTTGCCTTCCCAGCCGCAGTGGGGACCCCGGAGAACACAACTGAGACCGCCCCCCACCCCCTCCCGACCGGAACCCCGACCCACGCCGCCAGGGTTCGCCCCACTCCTGGCGCGGCGCGCTGCTCACCTTCACCGGGGGCTCCCGGTGAGCCCCGCCCCCACGCCCCCACGCCCGGTTCCAGCAGAGGCTCTCGGACCTCGCTACTGCCGCCAGGTCAAACACGAGGACAATACATCCACCACACAGAGACAATCCAAGCTGTCTATGATTTAGGGATCGAACGAGGACTACAGAAAGGCAAGATGGCCTGACCTAGGAGGGCCATGATATTCTATAGAACCAGACAAAGTTGGTTACCAAGGAAACTTTTTTCCTTGGAACCCGGAAACCTGGTTCTTTGCATATGCAATGACCAACAATTAGCTTGTTACCCAAGCCTGCCTCGCTGCCAGCCCCACCCCCCTCCCCACTCCCCAGAAGACAGGCTCAAAGAAATATTTTAAATCTCAGGCGGAAAACTGGAAGATGTCTTGTCTGTCTCTCTGGATTTAGGTATGTGTCAGTGTGAGCCTTGTGGTTTTTGATAATATTGCTCAAGTTCTGAGTTCTGATTTCAATGGTCTCAAGACAAGGCAGCGCTTCCAAATCAAACTGCTGGAAATACAAGAAAACATTGACCTAAATGAACGTCAGAGTCCCGTGAACTGGGAACTAGTCAATATGAAATATCTAGTATTTTTGGTTTTGCTCCTCCACTATAGACATGTCTAAGAGTCAACAACATTAAGCACAACATGTTCATAGTGCCTAGGTTTCCTTTGAGGTAAAAATTGCTCTATTGTTATATCTGTCACAAGCCTGTCAGCAAGAAAGGACCTGGAAACGACAACATCAAAAGAAAAAAACGTAAATGTGATATGAGCTTTTAGACAAACTCTTAACAATGATTATACTCTAAAATATCTGCCTCTCATAGTCTTGACTGAAGGCAGAGGAGAAGGGGACGACAGAGGATAAAATGGTTGGATGGCATCACTGACCTGATGGAGATGAGTTTGAGCAAGCCCCTGGAGTTGGTGACGGACACGGAAGCCTGGCATCCTGCAGGCCACCGGGTCCCAAAGAGTCAGACACGACTGAGCAACTGAACTGAACTGAACTGAAAAACGTTTCTCCAGGTGTTTTGGTTCCCCGAGTTTCTATCCTTGTGCTAAACTAAGTGACGACAGTGTATTTCATAGCTAGGTCATTTCCAAAGAAATGAAAGTTCTGAAACACTCACGACTTGAACGGACCTCCCTTTTACACAGAAACAAAAGAGATTTTTGACTCTCCATGAATAGTGTCTGGCACCTTCCTGACATGTTAAATGTAAGAAAGCAATTGTTTTGTTTTGTTCTCTTCTGTTCTTGTTGGTGGGGGGTGGCGCGCTATATCGAATGCCAGTATAAAAGTCAGTTCTTGGTTGCTGAAGGGAAATGTATGACTTGTTATTACAAGAAGGTATGTGGAATGCAATGGCACTTGAGGAAGGAAAACGAAGTAGTTCTGTCTTACAGGTGGCAGTTTCAGGATGACAGAAGCAAAGGAATGGGTACAGAATGGGATAAGGAGGTGGTAGGGAAAGTGGACCCCCAGAAAAGAGTTCTGTGCCTAGCACAAGTTTTCTTGAGATGTGGAACTGCCTTTGCTAATGGAGTTTCAGTTTCTTTACCTCCTAAGTGATCTCTTCTAGGTGGACCTAGAACAGAAATCTTTGGTTAGCTTTGGCTACGTGGAGAAGTAGTGTTTCACGGTGACATATGTGATCCTACCTGACTGTTCTCAACCCTTTTGATATCGATGCACTGCTTCTGCTGCTGCTGCTGCTGCCGCCGCCGCCGCCGCCGCCGCTAAGGCGTTTCAGTCGTGTCCGACTCTGTGCGACCCCGTAGACGGCAGCCCACCAGGCCCCGCAGTTCCTGGGGTTCTCTAGGCAAGAACACTGGAGTGGGTTGCCATTTCCTCCTCCCATGCATGAAAGTGAAAAGTGAACGTGAAGTCGCTCAGTGGTGTCCGACTCTTAGCGACCCCATGGACTGCAGCCTACCAGGCTCCCCCGTCCATGGGATTTTCCACGCAAGAGTACTGGAGTGGGGTGCCATTGCCTTCTCCCATATCTATGCACAAGCCTGCCTAAATAATTGACTTCTAGCTAGCTTTGGGATGCCAATGACCATCCACCCTTACCAGGCAACAGAGAAGAGAAAACACTTACCACAGGAGGTCCTGGTAAGGAACAAGGAACTAACAAGCTCCCACCAACCAGGATTCTGCAGAGGTCAACAAGAGGTCAGGAAGAGATGGCAGACTGCAGTCCAGAGGTCCTAGCGACTTCCATCTTGCAGCAGAGACCCAGCATAGTCCAAACGAATTCAATGTTGCAACAAATCAATAAACAAATAAAAGGACAGAAGTTCTTTGCACACATGACTGAGATTAGGGGTGAGGCAGTACATGTATGTGCCCGGAAAATCCTAAAGTATAAGAAAGGAAAGAAATTAAAGACAACTATCAAGCTGTCCAAACTGATAAAAACGAATGATTACACAGTGTTCTCTGTATACATTAGCAGATAATAATCTGAAAAGGAAATTAAAAAAATTCCCTTTCAATAATGTCAACATGAATACCACACTTTGCCATGGATGTAATGACGATGACAAGACCGGCACGCTGGAACTTATACACCCTGGCTGAAAACTATCCTGAATACATGGACAGATATTCCATAACGATGGAAAGACTTAGGATGGCAATCCCATGGAATGCATCTTCAATCTGAAATGAAGATTCGATATGAGTTGATCGCTCAGAGCTTTTGTGCCATCAACTGTTATTAAAGTATAAAAGAGATAGAGAAAGCTGCTGACTTAGACTTGAGGCGGGGTGTACGCCCTGCTGGGCTCTAGCCAGATATTCTACAGGCACTAGCAGTCAGCTAAGGAAAGAAAGGCACTGTCTCAGGGAATGGCACCAGGCCCCTCCCCCACGACATGCCTTGAGGTCACATTGGCAGCAGGTGAGTCCTCCGGGGCCAAAAACTGATTGACATGAATCTTGAAGAAAGGCAGTATTCCAGGCAACTATATCATTTCCTTAACATAGATGAGGAGAACAAGGTAGGGGGAAAACATACTGTTTTGTTCAAGTCGTTTCTGAGCCTATTGGGGGAACCGACCTGAAGCCAGAGTCCAGCGGAAATCCATAGGATATGTACATCGCTTAAGACAAACATTTCCTTAGGAACAAAGGCATTGCTTAGCTCAAGGTTTGTCTGCGAAATGCTTACACATCAGGAGATGGCTCCGAGTTGGGTTTCCACACACAAGAACATGCATGCAAAGGACAAGCCTGCACAGCCCATCTGCCCCCCTCCCCCACAGCCAGCAACATTTCCAAGTGACCTCCTAAGGCCTTCCCCAAACTACAGGGGCACCTCTGGGTTTCCTGTTTCCCTCACTTCGAACACTTTTCTTTAAAAAAAAAAAAAAAAAATCCCGCACACTTCTTGATAGAATGCCACAGTGGAAGGAAAACAGGCCTTCAATATTGAAACCTCCCTGTGCCAAACACTTGGAGCTTGGTTTGGTTTTGTTTTGTGTTGAATTACACCACCACATAATTTAAACTTGTTACAAGTTCTAATCATTCAGTTCCAAAATACCAAACTTTTATTGCACAAGGTCCCCTTGAAAAGGCCCACGCAGCAGGACAGCCACAGATTCGGCCATGAAAGGGCAGCAAGATGCCCTCCCCCCTTCTTTGCTGCCTGGGCGGCCACCAGGGTTTGAAATCCATGCACCCTACTAAGTTTCTAGGGTGCAATTCGTGGACCCTTCCCTTTCCCCTCCCAGCAGGTGCTCCAGGGCCCGCTGGCCTACAAAGTGCCAGAAGCAGGGCTGGGCCAGCCAGCCAAGATTCAGGGTTCTGTCCCTTGGACTTCCAGCGGACCCTAGGCTGCTTGGGAAACCCGCGCAGACTCGGAGACTTTTCAGCAGAGGGGTGGAGCGGTAAAGGCCTTGACCCCAAAGGCGAGGCCTTTCTGCCACCGCCAGGTGGGGGAGCTCCGAGAATGTGCCAACAGAGGGCGGAATACGTGGTTCCCTGCTCCACGCAGTCCCAGTGCCCTGACCCGTGGTCCGCACCCCTCCGCTGCGCCCACTGGATGCCGATCCTTGGGGACCCAGGAGCGCACGAAATGGGCGTGCCCAGCCGCAATGGCGACCCCCGAGAGCACAAGTGGGAAGCCCTCCCCCACCCCCGCCAGGAGCCGACCCCAGCCGAGACCGGACCCCGCCCCGCCCCGCCCGGGTTCGCCCCGCCCCTGCCGCGCTCCCGTTGCCTTCCCAGCCGCAGTGGGGACCCCGGAGAACACAACTGAGACCGCCCCCCACCCCCTCCCGACCGGAACCCCGACCCACGCCGCCAGGGTTCGCCCCACTCCTGGCGCGGCGCGCTGCTCACCTTCACCAGGGGCTCCTGGTGAGCCCCGCTCCCACGCCCGGTTCCAGGAGAGGCTCTGGCTACTGCCGCCAGTTCAAACACGAGGACAATACATCCACCCCACAGGGACAATCCAAGCTGTCTATGATTTAGGGATCAAACGAGGACTACAGAAAGGCAAGGTGACCTGACCTAGGAGGGCCATGAGAGTCTATAGAACCAGACAAAGTTGGTTACCAAGGAAACTTTTTTCCTTGGAACCGGGAAAGCTGGTTCTTTGCATATGCAATGACCAACAATTAGCTTGTTACCCAAGCCTGCCTCGCTGCCACCCCCACCCCCACCCCCATCCCCCACTCCCCAGGAGACCGGCTCAAAGAAATATTTTAAATCTCAGGCGGAAAACTGGAAGATGTCTTGTCTGTCTCTCTGGATTTAGGTATGTGTCAGTGTGAGCCTTGTGGTTTTTGATAATATTGCTCAAGTTCTGAGTTCTGATTTCAATGGTCTCAAGACAAGGCAGCGCTTCCAAATCAAACTGCTGGAAATACAAGAAAACATTGACCTAAATGAACGTCAGAGTCCCGTGAACTGGGAACTAGTCAATATGAAATATCTAGTATTTTTGGTTTTGCTCCTCCACTATAGACATGTCTAAGAGTCAACAACATTAAGCACAACATGTTCATAGTGCCTAGGTTTCCTTTGAGGTAAAAATTGCTCTATTGTTATATCTGTCACAAGCCTGTCAGCAAGAAAGGACCTGGAAACGACAACATCAAAAGAAAAAAACGTAAATGTGATATGAGCTTTTAGACAAACTCTTAACAATGATTATACTCTAAAATATCTGCCTCTCATAGTCTTGACTGAAGGCAGAGGAGAAGGGGACGACAGAGGATAAAATGGTTGGATGGCATCACTGACCTGATGGAGATGAGTTTGAGCAAGCCCCTGGACTTGGTGACGGACACGGAAGCCTGGCATCCTGCAGGCCACCGGGTCCCAAAGAGTCAGACACGACTGAGCAACTGAACTGAACTGAACTGAAAAACGTTTCTCCAGGTGTTTTGGTTCCCCGAGTTTCTATCCTTGTGCTAAACTAAGTGACGACAGTGTATTTCATAGCTAGGTCATTTCCAAAGAAATGAAAGTTCTGAAACACTCACGACTTGAACGGACCTCCCTTTTACACAGAAACAAAAGAGATTTTTGACTCTCCATGAATAGTGTCTGGCACCTTCCTGACATGTTAAATGTAAGAAAGCAATTGTTTTGTTTTGTTCTCTTCTGTTCTTGTTGGTGGGGGGTGGCGCGCTATATCGAATGCCAGTATAAAAGTCAGTTCTTGGTTGCTGAAGGGAAATGTATGACTTGTTATTACAAGAAGGTATGTGGAATGCAATGGCACTTGAGGAAGGAAAACGAAGTAGTTCTGTCTTACAGGTGGCAGTTTCAGGATGACAGAAGCAAAGGAATGGGTACAGAATGGGATAAGGAGGTGGTAGGGAAAGTGGACCCCCAGAAAAGAGTTCTGTGCCTAGCACAAGTTTTCTTGAGATGTGGAACTGCCTTTGCTAATGGAGTTTCAGTTTCTTTACCTCCTAAGTGATCTCTTCTAGGTGGACCTAGAACAGAAATCTTTGGTTAGCTTTGGCTACGTGGAGAAGTAGTGTTTCACGGTGACATATGTGATCCTACCTGACTGTTCTCAACCCTTTTGATATCGATGCACTGCTTCTGCTGCTGCTGCTGCTGCCGCCGCCGCCGCCGCCGCCGCCGCCGCTAAGGCGTTTCAGTCGTGTCCGACTCTGTGCGACCCCGTAGACGGCAGCCCACCAGGCCCCGCAGTTCCTGGGGTTCTCTAGGCAAGAACACTGGAGTGGGTTGCCATTTCCTCCTCCCATGCATGAAAGTGAAAAGTGAACGTGAAGTCGCTCAGTGGTGTCCGACTCTTAGCGACCCCATGGACTGCAGCCTACCAGGCTCCCCCGTCCATGGGATTTTCCACGCAAGAGTACTGGAGTGGGGTGCCATTGCCTTCTCCCATATCTATGCACAAGCCTGCCTAAATAATTGACTTCTAGCTAGCTTTGGGATGCCAATGACCATCCACCCTTACCAGGCAACAGAGAAGAGAAAACACTTACCACAGGAGGTCCTGGTAAGGAACAAGGAACTAACAAGCTCCCACCAACCAGGATTCTGCAGAGGTCAACAAGAGGTCAGGAAGAGATGGCAGACTGCAGTCCAGAGGTCCTAGCGACTTCCATCTTGCAGCAGAGACCCAGCATAGTCCAAACGAATTCAATGTTGCAACAAATCAATAAACAAATAAAAGGACAGAAGTTCTTTGCACACATGACTGAGATTAGGGGTGAGGCAGTACATGTATGTGCCCGGAAAATCCTAAAGTATAAGAAAGAAAAGAAATTAAAGACAACTATCAAGCTCTCCAAACTGATAAAAACGAATGATTACACAGTGTTCTCTGTATACATTAGCAGATAATAATCTGAAAAGGAAATTAAAAAAATTCCCTTTCAATAATGTCAACATGAATACCACACTTTGCCATGGATGTAATGACGATGACAAGACCGGCACGCTGGAACTTATACACCCTGGCTGAAAACTATCCTGAATACATGGACAGATATTCCATAACGATGGAAAGACTTAGGATGGCAATCCCATGGAATGCATCTTCAATCTGAAATGAAGATTCGATATGAGTTGATCGCTCAGAGCTTTTGTGCCATCAACTGTTATTAAAGTATAAAAGAGATAGAGAAAGCTGCTGACTTAGACTTGAGGCGGGGTGTACGCCCTGCTGGGCTCTAGCCAGATATTCTACAGGCACTAGCAGTCAGCTAAGGAAAGAAAGGCACTGTCTCAGGGAATGGCACCAGGCCCCTCCCCCACGACATGCCTTGAGGTCACATTGGCAGCAGGTGAGTCCTCCGGGGCCAAAAACTGATTGACATGAATCTTGAAGAAAGGCAGTATTCCAGGCAACTATATCATTTCCTTAACATAGATGAGGAGAACAAGGTAGGGGGAAAACATACTGTTTTGTTCAAGTCGTTTCTGAGCCTATTGGGGGAACCGACCTGAAGCCAGAGTCCAGCGGAAATCCATAGGATATGTACATCGCTTAAGACAAACATTTCCTTAGGAACAAAGGCATTGCTTAGCTCAAGGTTTGTCTGCGAAATGCTTACACATCAGGAGATGGCTCCGAGTTGGGTTTCCACACACAAGAACATGCATGCAAAGGACAAGCCTGCACAGCCCATCTGCCCCCCTCCCCCACAGCCAGCAGCATTTCCAAGTGACCTCCTAAGGCCTTCCCCAAACTACAGGGGCACCTCTGGGTTTCCTGTTTCCCTCACTTCGAACACTTTTCTTTAAAAAAAAAAAAAAAAAATCCCGCACACTTCTTGATAGAATGCCACAGTGGAAGGAAAACAGGCCTTCAATATTGAAACCTCCCTGTGCCAAACACTTGGAGCTTGGTTTGGTTTTGTTTTGTGTTGAATTACACCACCACATAATTTAAACTTGTTACAAGTTCTAATCATTCAGTTCCAAAATACCAAACTTTTATTGCACAAGGTCCCCTTGAAAAGGCCCACGCAGCAGGACAGCCACAGATTCGGCCATGAAAGGGCAGCAAGATGCCCTCCCCCCTTCTTTGCTGCCTGGGCGGCCACCAGGGTTTGAAATCCATGCACCCTACTAAGTTTCTAGGGTGCAATTCGTGGACCCTTCCCTTTCCCCTCCCAGCAGGTGCTCCAGGGCCCGCTGGCCTACAAAGTGCCAGAAGCAGGGCTGGGCCAGCCAGCCAAGATTCAGGGTTCTGTCCCTTGGACTTCCAGCGGACCCTAGGCTGCTTGGGAAACCCGCGCAGACTCGGAGACTTTTCAGCAGAGGGGTGGAGCGGTAAAGGCCTTGACCCCAAAGGCGAGGCCTTTCTGCCACCGCCAGGTGGGGGAGCTCCGAGAATGTGCCAACAGAGGGCGGAATACGTGGTTCCCTGCTCCACGCAGTCCCAGTGCCCTGACCCGTGGTCCGCACCCCTCCGCTGCGCCCACTGGATGCCGATCCTTGGGGACCCAGGAGCGCACGAAATGGGCGTGCCCAGCCGCAATGGCGACCCCCGAGAGCACAAGTGGGAAGCCCTCCCCCACCCCCGCCAGGAGCCGACCCCAGCCGAGACCGGACCCCGCCCCGCCCCGCCCGGGTTCGCCCCGCCCCTGCCGCGCTCCCGTTGCCTTCCCAGCCGCAGTGGGGACCCCGGAGAACACAACTGAGACCGCCCCCCACCCCCTCCCGACCGGAACCCCGACCCACGCCGCCAGGGTTCGCCCCACTCCTGGCGCGGCGCGCTGCTCACCTTCACCGGGGGCTCCCGGTGAGCCCCGCCCCCACGCCCGGTTCCAGGAGAGGCTCTGGCTACTGCCGCCAGTTCAAACACGAGGACAATACATCCACCCCACAGGGACAATCCAAGCTGTCTATGATTTAGGGATCAAACGAGGACTACAGAAAGGCAAGGTGACCTGACCTAGGAGGGCCATGAGAGTCTATAGAACCAGACAAAGTTGGTTACCAAGGAAACTTTTTTCCTTGGAACCGGGAAAGCTGGTTCTTTGCATATGCAATGACCAACAATTAGCTTGTTACCCAAGCCTGCCTCGCTGCCACCCCCACCCCCACCCCCACCCCCATCCCCCACTCCCCAGGAGACCGGCTCAAAGAAATATTTTAAATCTCAGGCGGAAAACTGGAAGATGTCTTGTCTGTCTCTCTGGATTTAGGTATGTGTCAGTGTGAGCCTTGTGGTTTTTGATAATATTGCTCAAGTTCTGAGTTCTGATTTCAATGGTCTCAAGACAAGGCAGCGCTTCCAAATGAAACTGCTGGAAATACAAGAAAACATTGACCTAAATGAACGTCAGAGTCCCGTGAACTGGGAACTAGTCAATATGAAATATCTAGTATTTTTGGTTTTGCTCCTCCACTATAGACATGTCTAAGAGTCAACAACATTAAGCACAACATGTTCATAGTGCCTAGGTTTCCTTTGAGGTAAAAATTGCTCTATTGTTATATCTGTCACAAGCCTGTCAGCAAGAAAGGACCTGGAAACGACAACATCAAAAGAAAAAAACGTAAATGTGATAGGAGCTTTTAGACAAACTCTTAACAATGATTATACTCTAAAATATCTGCCTCTCATAGTCTTGACTGAAGGCAGAGGAGAAGGGGACGACAGAGGACAAAATGGTTGGATGGCATCACTGACCTGATGGAGATGAGTTTGAGCAAGCCCCTGGAGTTGGTGACGGACACGGAAGCCTGGCATCCTGC
Organism: Bubalus kerabau; assembly: GCF_029407905.1. NCBI lineage: Eukaryota > Metazoa > Chordata > Mammalia > Artiodactyla > Bovidae > Bubalus > Bubalus kerabau. The sequence continues at coordinate 698,135 of NW_026577934.1, forward strand.
AGGCCACCGGGTCCCAAAGAGTCAGACACGACTGAGCAACTGAACTGAACTGAACTGAAAAACGTTTCTCCAGGTGTTTTGGTTCCCCGAGTTTCTATCCTTGTGCTAAACTAAGTGACGACAGTGTATTTCATAGCTAGGTCATTTCCAAAGAAATGAAAGTTCTGAAACACTCACGACTTGAACGGACCTCCCTTTTACACAGAAACAAAAGAGATTTTTGACTCTCCATGAATAGTGTCTGGCACCTTCCTGACATGTTAAATGTAAGAAAGCAATTGTTTTGTTTTGTTCTCTTCTGTTCTTGTTGGTGGGGGGTGGCGCGCTATATCGAATGCCAGTATAAAAGTCAGTTCTTGGTTGCTGAAGGGAAATGTATGACTTGTTATTACAAGAAGGTATGTGGAATGCAATGGCACTTGAGGAAGGAAAACGAAGTAGTTCTGTCTTACAGGTGGCAGTTTCAGGATGGGAGAAGCAAAGGAATGGGTACAGAATGGGATAAGGAGGTGGTAGGGAAAGTGGACCCCCAGAAAAGAGTTCTGTGCCTAGCACAAGTTTTCTTGAGATGTGGAACTGCCTTTGCTAATGGAGTTTCAGTTTCTTTACCTCCTAAGTGATCTCTTCTAGGTGGACCTAGAACAGAAATCTTTGGTTAGCTTTGGCTACGTGGAGAAGTAGTGTTTCACGGTGACATATGTGATCCTACCTGACTGTTCTCAACCCTTTTGATATCGATGCACTGCTTCTGCTGCTGCTGCTGCTGCCGCCGCCGCCGCCGCCGCTGCTAAGGCGTTTCAGTCGTGTCCGACTCTGTGCGACCCCGTAGACGGCAGCCCACCAGGCCCCGCAGTTCCTGGGGTTCTCTAGGCAAGAACACTGGAGTGGGTTGCCATTTCCTCCTCCCATGCATGAAAGTGAAAAGTGAACGTGAAGTCGCTCAGTGGTGTCCGACTCTTAGCGACCCCATGGACTGCAGCCTACCAGGCTCCCCCGTCCATGGGATTTTCCACGCAAGAGTACTGGAGTGGGGTGCCATTGCCTTCTCCCATATCTATGCACAAGCCTGCCTAAATAATTGACTTCTAGCTAGCTTTGGGATGCCAATGACCATCCACCCTTACCAGGCAACAGAGAAGAGAAAACACTTACCACAGGAGGTCCTGGTAAGGAACAAGGAACTAACAAGCTCCCACCAACCAGGATTCTGCAGAGGTCAACAAGAGGTCAGGAAGAGATGGCAGACTGCAGTCCAGAGGTCCTAGCGACTTCCATCTTGCAGCAGAGACCCAGCATAGTCCAAACGAATTCAATGTTGCAACAAATCAATAAACAAATAAAAGGACAGAAGTTCTTTGCACACATGACTGAGATTAGGGGTGAGGCAGTACATGTATGTGCCCGGAAAATCCTAAAGTATAAGAAAGAAAAGAAATTAAAGACAACTATCAAGCTCTCCAAACTGATAAAAACGAATGATTACACAGTGTTCTCTGTATACATTAGCAGATAATAATCTGAAAAGGAAATTAAAAAAATTCCCTTTCAATAATGTCAACATGAATACCACACTTTGCCATGGATGTAATGACGATGACAAGACCGGCACGCTGGAACTTATACACCCTGGCTGAAAACTATCCTGAATACATGGACAGATATTCCATAACGATGGAAAGACTTAGGATGGCAATCCCATGGAATGCATCTTCAATCTGAAATGAAGATTCGATATGAGTTGATCGCTCAGAGCTTTTGTGCCATCAACTGTTATTAAAGTATAAAAGAGATAGAGAAAGCTGCTGACTTAGACTTGAGGCGGGGTGTACGCCCTGCTGGGCTCTAGCCAGATATTCTACAGGCACTAGCAGTCAGCTCAGGAAAGAAAGGCACTGTCTCAGGGAATGGCACCAGGCCCCTCCCCCACGACATGCCTTGAGGTCACATTGGCAGCAGGTGAGTCCTCCGGGGCCAAAAACTGATTGACATGAATCTTGAAGAAAGGCAGTATTCCAGGCAACTATATCATTTCCTTAACATAGATGAGGAGAACAAGGTAGGGGGAAAACATACTGTTTTGTTCAAGTCGTTTCTGAGCCTATTGGGGGAACCGACCTGAAGCCAGAGTCCAGCGGAAATCCATAGGATATGTACATCGCTTAAGACAAACATTTCCTTAGGAACAAAGGCATTGCTTAGCTCAAGGTTTGTCTGCGAAATGCTTACACATCAGGAGATGGCTCCGAGTTGGGTTTCCACACACAAGAACATGCATGCAAAGGACAAGCCTGCACAGCCCATCTGCCCCCCTCCCCCACAGCCAGCAGCATTTCCAAGTGACCTCCTAAGGCCTTCCCCAAACTACAGGGGCACCTCTGGGTTTCCTGTTTCCCTCACTTCGAACACTTTTCTTTAAAAAAAAAAAAAAAAATCCCGCACACTTCTTGATAGAATGCCACAGTGGAAGGAAAACAGGCCTTCAATATTGAAACCTCCCTGTGCCAAACACTTGGAGCTTGGTTTGGTTTTGTTTTGTGTTGAATTACACCACCACATAATTTAAACTGGTTACAAGTTCTAATCATTCAGTTCCAAAATACCAAACTTTTATTGCACAAGGTCCCCTTGAAAAGGCCCACGCAGCAGGACAGCCACAGATTCGGCCATGAAAGGGCAGCAAGATGCCCTCCCCCCTTCTTTGCTGCCTGGGCGGCCACCAGGGTTTGAAATCCATGCACCCTACTAAGTTTCTAGGGTGCAATTCGTGGACCCTTCCCTTTCCCATCCCAGCAGGTGCTCCAGGGCCCGCTGGCCTACAAAGTGCCAGAAGCAGGGCTGGGCCAGCCAGCCAAGATTCAGGGTTCTGTCCCTTGGACTTCCAGCGGACCCTAGGCTGCTTGGGAAACCCGCGCAGACTCGGAGATTTTTCAGCAGAGGGCTGGAGCGGTAAAGGCCTTGACCCCAAAGGCGAGGCCTTTCTGCGACCGCCAGGTGGGGGAGCTCCGAGAATGTGCCAACAGAGGGCGGAATACGTGGTTCCCTGCTCCACGCAGTCCCAGTGCCCTGACCCGTGGTCCGCACCCCTCCGCTGCGCCCACTGGATGCCGATCCTTGGGGACCCAGGAGCGCACGAAATGGGCGTGCCCAGCCGCAATGGCGACCCCCGAGAGCACAAGTGGGAAGCCCTCCCCCACCCCCGCCAGGAGCCGACCCCAGCCGAGACCGGACCCCGCCCCGTGCCGCCCGGGTTCGCCCCGCCCCTGCCGCGCTCCCGTTGCCTTCCCAGCCGCAGTGGGGACCCCGGAGAACACAACTGAGACCGCCCCCCACCCCCTCCCGACCGGAACCCCGACCCACGCCGCCAGGGTTCGCCCCACTCCTGGCGCGGCGCGCTGCTCACCTTCACCGGGGGCTCCCGGTGAGCCCCGCCCCCACGCCCGGTTCCAGGAGAGGCTCTGGCTACTGCCGCCAGTTCAAACACGAGGACAATACATCCACCCCACAGGGACAATCCAAGCTGTCTATGATTTAGGGATCAAACGAGGACTACAGAAAGGCAAGGTGACCTGACCTAGGAGGGCCATGAGAGTCTATAGAACCAGACAAAGTTGGTTACCAAGGAAACTTTTTTCCTTGGAACCGGGAAAGCTGGTTCTTTGCATATGCAATGACCAACAATTAGCTTGTTACCCAAGCCTGCCTCGCTGCCACCCCCACCCCCACCCCCACCCCCATCCCCCACTCCCCAGGAGACCGGCTCAAAGAAATATTTTAAATCTCAGGCGGAAAACTGGAAGATGTCTTGTCTGTCTCTCTGGATTTAGGTATGTGTCAGTGTGAGCCTTGTGGTTTTTGATAATATTGCTCAAGTTCTGAGTTCTGATTTCAATGGTCTCAAGACAAGGCAGCGCTTCCAAATCAAACTGCTGGAAATACAAGAAAACATTGACCTAAATGAACGTCAGAGTCCCGTGAACTGGGAACTAGTCAATATGAAATATCTAGTATTTTTGGTTTTGCTCCTCCACTATAGACATGTCTAAGAGTCAACAACATTAAGCACAACATGTTCATAGTGCCTAGGTTTCCTTTGAGGTAAAAATTGCTCTATTGTTATATCTGTCACAAGCCTGTCAGCAAGAAAGGACCTGGAAACGACAACATCAAAAGAAAAAAACGTAAATGTGATAGGAGCTTTTAGACAAACTCTTAACAATGATTATACTCTAAAATATCTGCCTCTCATAGTCTTGACTGAAGGCAGAGGAGAAGGGGACGACAGAGGACAAAATGGTTGGATGGCATCACTGACCTGATGGAGATGAGTTTGAGCAAGCCCCTGGAGTTGGTGACGGACACGGAAGCCTGGCATCCTGCAGGCCACCGGGTCCCAAAGAGTCAGACACGACTGAGCAACTGAACTGAACTGAACTGAAAAACGTTTCTCCAGGTGTTTTGGTTCCCCGAGTTTCTATCCTTGTGCTAAACTAAGTGACGACAGTGTATTTCATAGCTAGGTCATTTCCAAAGAAATGAAAGTTCTGAAACACTCACGACTTGAACGGACCTCCCTTTTACACAGAAACAAAAGAGATTTTTGACTCTCCATGAATAGTGTCTGGCACCTTCCTGACATGTTAAATGTAAGAAAGCAATTGTTTTGTTTTGTTCTCTTCTGTTCTTGTTGGTGGGGGGTGGCGCGCTATATCGAATGCCAGTATAAAAGTCAGTTCTTGGTTGCTGAAGGGAAATGTATGACTTGTTATTACAAGAAGGTATGTGGAATGCAATGGCACTTGAGGAAGGAAAACGAAGTAGTTCTGTCTTACAGGTGGCAGTTTCAGGATGGGAGAAGCAAAGGAATGGGTACAGAATGGGATAAGGAGGTGGTAGGGAAAGTGGACCCCCAGAAAAGAGTTCTGTGCCTAGCACAAGTTTTCTTGAGATGTGGAACTGCCTTTGCTAATGGAGTTTCAGTTTCTTTACCTCCTAAGTGATCTCTTCTAGGTGGACCTAGAACAGAAATCTTTGGTTAGCTTTGGCTACGTGGAGAAGTAGTGTTTCACGGTGACATATGTGATCCTACCTGACTGTTCTCAACCCTTTTGATATCGATGCACTGCTTCTGCTGCTGCTGCTGCTGCCGCCGCCGCCGCCGCCGCCGCTAAGGCGTTTCAGTCGTGTCCGACTCTGTGCGACCCCGTAGACGGCAGCCCACCAGGCCCCGCAGTTCCTGGGGTTCTCTAGGCAAGAACACTGGAGTGGGTTGCCATTTCCTCCTCCCATGCATGAAAGTGAAAAGTGAACGTGAAGTCGCTCAGTGGTGTCCGACTCTTAGCGACCCCATGGACTGCAGCCTACCAGGCTCCCCCGTCCATGGGATTTTCCACGCAAGAGTACTGGAGTGGGGTGCCATTGCCTTCTCCCATATCTATGCACAAGCCTGCCTAAATAATTGACTTCTAGCTAGCTTTGGGATGCCAATGACCATCCACCCTTACCAGGCAACAGAGAAGAGAAAACACTTACCACAGGAGGTCCTGGTAAGGAACAAGGAACTAACAAGCTCCCACCAACCAGGATTCTGCAGAGGTCAACAAGAGGTCAGGAAGAGATGGCAGACTGCAGTCCAGAGGTCCTAGCGACTTCCATCTTGCAGCAGAGACCCAGCATAGTCCAAACGAATTCAATGTTGCAACAAATCAATAAACAAATAAAAGGACAGAAGTTCTTTGCACACATGACTGAGATTAGGGGTGAGGCAGTACATGTATGTGCCCGGAAAATCCTAAAGTATAAGAAAGGAAAGAAATTAAAGACAACTATCAAGCTCTCCAAACTGATAAAAACGAATGATTACACAGTGTTCTCTGTATACATTAGCAGATAATAATCTGAAAAGGAAATTAAAAAAATTCCCTTTCAATAATGTCAACATGAATACCACACTTTGCCATGGATGTAATGACGATGACAAGACCGGCACGCTGGAACTTATACACCCTGGCTGAAAACTATCCTGAATACATGGACAGATATTCCATAACGATGGAAAGACTTAGGATGGCAATCCCATGGAATGCATCTTCAATCTGAAATGAAGATTCGATATGAGTTGATCGCTCAGAGCTTTTGTGCCATCAACTGTTATTAAAGTATAAAAGAGATAGAGAAAGCTGCTGACTTAGACTTGAGGCGGGGTGTACGCCCTGCTGGGCTCTAGCCAGATATTCTACAGGCACTAGCAGTCAGCTCAGGAAAGAAAGGCACTGTCTCAGGGAATGGCACCAGGCCCCTCCCCCACGACATGCCTTGAGGTCACATTGGCAGCAGGTGAGTCCTCCGGGGCCAAAAACTGATTGACATGAATCTTGAAGAAAGGCAGTATTCCAGGCAACTATATCATTTCCTTAACATAGATGAGGAGAACAAGGTAGGGGGAAAACATACTGTTTTGTTCAAGTCGTTTCTGAGCCTATTGGGGGAACCGACCTGAAGCCAGAGTCCAGCGGAAATCCATAGGATATGTACATCGCTTAAGACAAACATTTCCTTAGGAACAAAGGCATTGCTTAGCTCAAGGTTTGTCTGCGAAATGCTTACACATCAGGAGATGGCTCCGAGTTGGGTTTCCACACACAAGAACATGCATGCAAAGGACAAGCCTGCACAGCCCATCTGCCCCCCTCCCCCACAGCCAGCAGCATTTCCAAGTGACCTCCTAAGGCCTTCCCCAAACTACAGGGGCACCTCTGGGTTTCCTGTTTCCCTCACTTCGAACACTTTTCTTTAAAAAAAAAAAAAAAAATCCCGCACACTTCTTGATAGAATGCCACAGTGGAAGGAAAACAGGCCTTCAATATTGAAACCTCCCTGTGCCAAACACTTGGAGCTTGGTTTGGTTTTGTTTTGTGTTGAATTACACCACCACATAATTTAAACTGGTTACAAGTTCTAATCATTCAGTTCCAAAATACCAAACTTTTATTGCACAAGGTCCCCTTGAAAAGGCCCACGCAGCAGGACAGCCACAGATTCGGCCATGAAAGGGCAGCAAGATGCCCTCCCCCCTTCTTTGCTGCCTGGGCGGCCACCAGGGTTTGAAATCCATGCACCCTACTAAGTTTCTAGGGTGCAATTCGTGGACCCTTCCCTTTCCCATCCCAGCAGGTGCTCCAGGGCCCGCTGGCCTACAAAGTGCCAGAAGCAGGGCTGGGCCAGCCAGCCAAGATTCAGGGTTCTGTCCCTTGGACTTCCAGCGGACCCTAGGCTGCTTGGGAAACCCGCGCAGACTCGGAGATTTTTCAGCAGAGGGCTGGAGCGGTAAAGGCCTTGACCCCAAAGGCGAGGCCTTTCTGCGACCGCCAGGTGGGGGAGCTCCGAGAATGTGCCAACAGAGGGCGGAATACGTGGTTCCCTGCTCCACGCAGTCCCAGTGCCCTGACCCGTGGTCCGCACCCCTCCGCTGCGCCCACTGGATGCCGATCCTTGGGGACCCAGGAGCGCACGAAATGGGCGTGCCCAGCCGCAATGGCGACCCCCGAGAGCACAAGTGGGAAGCCCTCCCCCACCCCCGCCAGGAGCCGACCCCAGCCGAGACCGGACCCCGCCCCGTGCCGCCCGGGTTCGCCCCGCCCCTGCCGCGCTCCCGTTGCCTTCCCAGCCGCAGTGGGGACCCCGGAGAACACAACTGAGACCGCCCCCCACCCCCTCCCGACCGGAACCCCGACCCACGCCGCCAGGGTTCGCCCCACTCCTGGCGCGGCGCGCTGCTCACCTTCACCGGGGGCTCCCGGTGAGCCCCGCCCCCACGCCCGGTTCCAGGAGAGGCTCTGGCTACTGCCGCCAGTTCAAACACGAGGACAATACATCCACCCCACAGGGACAATCCAAGCTGTCTATGATTTAGGGATCAAACGAGGACTACAGAAAGGCAAGGTGACCTGACCTAGGAGGGCCATGAGAGTCTATAGAACCAGACAAAGTTGGTTACCAAGGAAACTTTTTTCCTTGGAACCGGGAAAGCTGGTTCTTTGCATATGCAATGACCAACAATTAGCTTGTTACCCAAGCCTGCCTCGCTGCCACCCCCACCCCCACCCCCACCCCCATCCCCCACTCCCCAGGAGACCGGCTCAAAGAAATATTTTAAATCTCAGGCGGAAAACTGGAAGATGTCTTGTCTGTCTCTCTGGATTTAGGTATGTGTCAGTGTGAGCCTTGTGGTTTTTGATAATATTGCTCAAGTTCTGAGTTCTGATTTCAATGGTCTCAAGACAAGGCAGCGCTTCCAAATCAAACTGCTGGAAATACAAGAAAACATTGACCTAAATGAACGTCAGAGTCCCGTGAACTGGGAACTAGTCAATATGAAATATCTAGTATTTTTGGTTTTGCTCCTCCACTATAGACATGTCTAAGAGTCAACAACATTAAGCACAACATGTTCATAGTGCCTAGGTTTCCTTTGAGGTAAAAATTGCTCTATTGTTATATCTGTCACAAGCCTGTCAGCAAGAAAGGACCTGGAAACGACAACATCAAAAGAAAAAAACGTAAATGTGATAGGAGCTTTTAGACAAACTCTTAACAATGATTATACTCTAAAATATCTGCCTCTCATAGTCTTGACTGAAGGCAGAGGAGAAGGGGACGACAGAGGACAAAATGGTTGGATGGCATCACTGACCTGATGGAGATGAGTTTGAGCAAGCCCCTGGAGTTGGTGACGGACACGGAAGCCTGGCATCCTGCAGGCCACCGGGTCCCAAAGAGTCAGACACGACTGAGCAACTGAACTGAACTGAACTGAAAAACGTTTCTCCAGGTGTTTTGGTTCCCCGAGTTTCTATCCTTGTGCTAAACTAAGTGACGACAGTGTATTTCATAGCTAGGTCATTTCCAAAGAAATGAAAGTTCTGAAACACTCACGACTTGAACGGACCTCCCTTTTACACAGAAACAAAAGAGATTTTTGACTCTCCATGAATAGTGTCTGGCACCTTCCTGACATGTTAAATGTAAGAAAGCAATTGTTTTGTTTTGTTCTCTTCTGTTCTTGTTGGTGGGGGGTGGCGCGCTATATCGAATGCCAGTATAAAAGTCAGTTCTTGGTTGCTGAAGGGAAATGTATGACTTGTTATTACAAGAAGGTATGTGGAATGCAATGGCACTTGAGGAAGGAAAACGAAGTAGTTCTGTCTTACAGGTGGCAGTTTCAGGATGGGAGAAGCAAAGGAATGGGTACAGAATGGGATAAGGAGGTGGTAGGGAAAGTGGACCCCCAGAAAAGAGTTCTGTGCCTAGCACAAGTTTTCTTGAGATGTGGAACTGCCTTTGCTAATGGAGTTTCAGTTTCTTTACCTCCTAAGTGATCTCTTCTAGGTGGACCTAGAACAGAAATCTTTGGTTAGCTTTGGCTACGTGGAGAAGTAGTGTTTCACGGTGACATATGTGATCCTACCTGACTGTTCTCAACCCTTTTGATATCGATGCACTGCTTCTGCTGCTGCTGCTGCTGCCGCCGCCGCCGCCGCCGCCGCTAAGGCGTTTCAGTCGTGTCCGACTCTGTGCGACCCCGTAGACGGCAGCCCACCAGGCCCCGCAGTTCCTGGGGTTCTCTAGGCAAGAACACTGGAGTGGGTTGCCATTTCCTCCTCCCATGCATGAAAGTGAAAAGTGAACGTGAAGTCGCTCAGTGGTGTCCGACTCTTAGCGACCCCATGGACTGCAGCCTACCAGGCTCCCCCGTCCATGGGATTTTCCACGCAAGAGTACTGGAGTGGGGTGCCATTGCCTTCTCCCATATCTATGCACAAGCCTGCCTAAATAATTGACTTCTAGCTAGCTTTGGGATGCCAATGACCATCCACCCTTACCAGGCAACAGAGAAGAGAAAACACTTACCACAGGAGGTCCTGGTAAGGAACAAGGAACTAACAAGCTCCCACCAACCAGGATTCTGCAGAGGTCAACAAGAGGTCAGGAAGAGATGGCAGACTGCAGTCCAGAGGTCCTAGCGACTTCCATCTTGCAGCAGAGACCCAGCATAGTCCAAACGAATTCAATGTTGCAACAAATCAATAAACAAATAAAAGGACAGAAGTTCTTTGCACACATGACTGAGATTAGGGGTGAGGCAGTACATGTATGTGCCCGGAAAATCCTAAAGTATAAGAAAGGAAAGAAATTAAAGACAACTATCAAGCTCTCCAAACTGATAAAAACGAATGATTACACAGTGTTCTCTGTATACATTAGCAGATAATAATCTGAAAAGGAAATTAAAAAAATTCCCTTTCAATAATGTCAACATGAATACCACACTTTGCCATGGATGTAATGACGATGACAAGACCGGCACGCTGGAACTTATACACCCTGGCTGAAAACTATCCTGAATACATGGACAGATATTCCATAACGATGGAAAGACTTAGGATGGCAATCCCATGGAATGCATCTTCAATCTGAAATGAAGATTCGATATGAGTTGATCGCTCAGAGCTTTTGTGCCATCAACTGTTATTAAAGTATAAAAGAGATAGAGAAAGCTGCTGACTTAGACTTGAGGCGGGGTGTACGCCCTGCTGGGCTCTAGCCAGATATTCTACAGGCACTAGCAGTCAGCTCAGGAAAGAAAGGCACTGTCTCAGGGAATGGCACCAGGCCCCTCCCCCACGACATGCCTTGAGGTCACATTGGCAGCAGGTGAGTCCTCCGGGGCCAAAAACTGATTGACATGAATCTTGAAGAAAGGCAGTATTCCAGGCAACTATATCATTTCCTTAACATAGATGAGGAGAACAAGGTAGGGGGAAAACATACTGTTTTGTTCAAGTCGTTTCTGAGCCTATTGGGGGAACCGACCTGAAGCCAGAGTCCAGCGGAAATCCATAGGATATGTACATCGCTTAAGACAAACATTTCCTTAGGAACAAAGGCATTGCTTAGCTCAAGGTTTGTCTGCGAAATGCTTACACATCAGGAGATGGCTCCGAGTTGGGTTTCCACACACAAGAACATGCATGCAAAGGACAAGCCTGCACAGCCCATCTGCCCCCCTCCCCCACAGCCAGCAGCATTTCCAAGTGACCTCCTAAGGCCTTCCCCAAACTACAGGGGCACCTCTGGGTTTCCTGTTTCCCTCACTTCGAACACTTTTCTTTAAAAAAAAAAAAAAAAATCCCGCACACTTCTTGATAGAATGCCACAGTGGAAGGAAAACAGGCCTTCAATATTGAAACCTCCCTGTGCCAAACACTTGGAGCTTGGTTTGGTTTTGTTTTGTGTTGAATTACACCACCACATAATTTAAACTGGTTACAAGTTCTAATCATTCAGTTCCAAAATACCAAACTTTTATTGCACAAGGTCCCCTTGAAAAGGCCCACGCAGCAGGACAGCCACAGATTCGGCCATGAAAGGGCAGCAAGATGCCCTCCCCCCTTCTTTGCTGCCTGGGCGGCCACCAGGGTTTGAAATCCATGCACCCTACTAAGTTTCTAGGGTGCAATTCGTGGACCCTTCCCTTTCCCATCCCAGCAGGTGCTCCAGGGCCCGCTGGCCTACAAAGTGCCAGAAGCAGGGCTGGGCCAGCCAGCCAAGATTCAGGGTTCTGTCCCTTGGACTTCCAGCGGACCCTAGGCTGCTTGGGAAACCCGCGCAGACTCGGAGATTTTTCAGCAGAGGGCTGGAGCGGTAAAGGCCTTGACCCCAAAGGCGAGGCCTTTCTGCGACCGCCAGGTGGGGGAGCTCCGAGAATGTGCCAACAGAGGGCGGAATACGTGGTTCCCTGCTCCACGCAGTCCCAGTGCCCTGACCCGTGGTCCGCACCCCTCCGCTGCGCCCACTGGATGCCGATCCTTGGGGACCCAGGAGCGCACGAAATGGGCGTGCCCAGCCGCAATGGCGACCCCCGAGAGCACAAGTGGGAAGCCCTCCCCCACCCCCGCCAGGAGCCGACCCCAGCCGAGACCGGACCCCGCCCCGTGCCGCCCGGGTTCGCCCCGCCCCTGCCGCGCTCCCGTTGCCTTCCCAGCCGCAGTGGGGACCCCGGAGAACACAACTGAGACCGCCCCCCACCCCCTCCCGACCGGAACCCCGACCCACGCCGCCAGGGTTCGCCCCACTCCTGGCGCGGCGCGCTGCTCACCTTCACCGGGGGCTCCCGGTGAGCCCCGCCCCCACGCCCGGTTCCAGGAGAGGCTCTGGCTACTGCCGCCAGTTCAAACACGAGGACAATACATCCACCCCACAGGGACAATCCAAGCTGTCTATGATTTAGGGATCAAACGAGGACTACAGAAAGGCAAGGTGACCTGACCTAGGAGGGCCATGAGAGTCTATAGAACCAGACAAAGTTGGTTACCAAGGAAACTTTTTTCCTTGGAACCGGGAAAGCTGGTTCTTTGCATATGCAATGACCAACAATTAGCTTGTTACCCAAGCCTGCCTCGCTGCCACCCCCACCCCCACCCCCACCCCCATCCCCCACTCCCCAGGAGACCGGCTCAAAGAAATATTTTAAATCTCAGGCGGAAAACTGGAAGATGTCTTGTCTGTCTCTCTGGATTTAGGTATGTGTCAGTGTGAGCCTTGTGGTTTTTGATAATATTGCTCAAGTTCTGAGTTCTGATTTCAATGGTCTCAAGACAAGGCAGCGCTTCCAAATCAAACTGCTGGAAATACAAGAAAACATTGACCTAAATGAACGTCAGAGTCCCGTGAACTGGGAACTAGTCAATATGAAATATCTAGTATTTTTGGTTTTGCTCCTCCACTATAGACATGTCTAAGAGTCAACAACATTAAGCACAACATGTTCATAGTGCCTAGGTTTCCTTTGAGGTAAAAATTGCTCTATTGTTATATCTGTCACAAGCCTGTCAGCAAGAAAGGACCTGGAAACGACAACATCAAAAGAAAAAAACGTAAATGTGATAGGAGCTTTTAGACAAACTCTTAACAATGATTATACTCTAAAATATCTGCCTCTCATAGTCTTGACTGAAGGCAGAGGAGAAGGGGACGACAGAGGACAAAATGGTTGGATGGCATCACTGACCTGATGGAGATGAGTTTGAGCAAGCCCCTGGAGTTGGTGACGGACACGGAAGCCTGGCATCCTGCAGGCCACCGGGTCCCAAAGAGTCAGACACGACTGAGCAACTGAACTGAACTGAACTGAAAAACGTTTCTCCAGGTGTTTTGGTTCCCCGAGTTTCTATCCTTGTGCTAAACTAAGTGACGACAGTGTATTTCATAGCTAGGTCATTTCCAAAGAAATGAAAGTTCTGAAACACTCACGACTTGAACGGACCTCCCTTTTACACAGAAACAAAAGAGATTTTTGACTCTCCATGAATAGTGTCTGGCACCTTCCTGACATGTTAAATGTAAGAAAGCAATTGTTTTGTTTTGTTCTCTTCTGTTCTTGTTGGTGGGGGGTGGCGCGCTATATCGAATGCCAGTATAAAAGTCAGTTCTTGGTTGCTGAAGGGAAATGTATGACTTGTTATTACAAGAAGGTATGTGGAATGCAATGGCACTTGAGGAAGGAAAACGAAGTAGTTCTGTCTTACAGGTGGCAGTTTCAGGATGGGAGAAGCAAAGGAATGGGTACAGAATGGGATAAGGAGGTGGTAGGGAAAGTGGACCCCCAGAAAAGAGTTCTGTGCCTAGCACAAGTTTTCTTGAGATGTGGAACTGCCTTTGCTAATGGAGTTTCAGTTTCTTTACCTCCTAAGTGATCTCTTCTAGGTGGACCTAGAACAGAAATCTTTGGTTAGCTTTGGCTACGTGGAGAAGTAGTGTTTCACGGTGACATATGTGATCCTACCTGACTGTTCTCAACCCTTTTGATATCGATGCACTGCTTCTGCTGCTGCTGCTGCTGCCGCCGCCGCCGCCGCCGCCGCTAAGGCGTTTCAGTCGTGTCCGACTCTGTGCGACCCCGTAGACGGCAGCCCACCAGGCCCCGCAGTTCCTGGGGTTCTCTAGGCAAGAACACTGGAGTGGGTTGCCATTTCCTCCTCCCATGCATGAAAGTGAAAAGTGAACGTGAAGTCGCTCAGTGGTGTACGACTCTTAGCGACCCCATGGACTGCAGCCTACCAGGCTCCCCCGTCCATGGGATTTTCCACGCAAGAGTACTGGAGTGGGGTGCCATTGCCTTCTCCCATATCTATGCACAAGCCTGCCTAAATAATTGACTTCTAGCTAGCTTTGGGATGCCAATGACCATCCACCCTTACCAGGCAACAGAGAAGAGAAAACACTTACCACAGGAGGTCCTGGTAAGGAACAAGGAACTAACAAGCTCCCACCAACCAGGATTCTGCAGAGGTCAACAAGAGGTCAGGAAGAGATGGCAGACTGCAGTCCAGAGGTCCTAGCGACTTCCATCTTGCAGCAGAGACCCAGCATAGTCCAAACGAATTCAATGTTGCAACAAATCAATAAACAAATAAAAGGACAGAAGTTCTTTGCACACATGACTGAGATTAGGGGTGAGGCAGTACATGTATGTGCCCGGAAAATCCTAAAGTATAAGAAAGGAAAGAAATTAAAGACAACTATCAAGCTCTCCAAACTGATAAAAACGAATGATTACACAGTGTTCTCTGTATACATTAGCAGATAATAATCTGAAAAGGAAATTAAAAAAATTCCCTTTCAATAATGTCAACATGAATACCACACTTTGCCATGGATGTAATGACGATGACAAGACCGGCACGCTGGAACTTATACACCCTGGCTGAAAACTATCCTGAATACATGGACAGATATTCCATAACGATGGAAAGACTTAGGATGGCAATCCCATGGAATGCATCTTCAATCTGAAATGAAGATTCGATATGAGTTGATCGCTCAGAGCTTTTGTGCCATCAACTGTTATTAAAGTATAAAAGAGATAGAGAAAGCTGCTGACTTAGACTTGAGGCGGGGTGTACGCCCTGCTGGGCTCTAGCCAGATATTCTACAGGCACTAGCAGTCAGCTCAGGAAAGAAAGGCACTGTCTCAGGGAATGGCACCAGGCCCCTCCCCCACGACATGCCTTGAGGTCACATTGGCAGCAGGTGAGTCCTCCGGGGCCAAAAACTGATTGACATGAATCTTGAAGAAAGGCAGTATTCCAGGCAACTATATCATTTCCTTAACATAGATGAGGAGAACAAGGTAGGGGGAAAACATACTGTTTTGTTCAAGTCGTTTCTGAGCCTATTGGGGGAACCGACCTGAAGCCAGAGTCCAGCGGAAATCCATAGGATATGTACATCGCTTAAGACAAACATTTCCTTAGGAACAAAGGCATTGCTTAGCTCAAGGTTTGTCTGCGAAATGCTTACACATCAGGAGATGGCTCCGAGTTGGGTTTCCACACACAAGAACATGCATGCAAAGGACAAGCCTGCACAGCCCATCTGCCCCCCTCCCCCACAGCCAGCAGCATTTCCAAGTGACCTCCTAAGGCCTTCCCCAAACTACAGGGGCACCTCTGGGTTTCCTGTTTCCCTCACTTCGAACACTTTTCTTTAAAAAAAAAAAAAAAAATCCCGCACACTTCTTGATAGAATGCCACAGTGGAAGGAAAACAGGCCTTCAATATTGAAACCTCCCTGTGCCAAACACTTGGAGCTTGGTTTGGTTTTGTTTTGTGTTGAATTACACCACCACATAATTTAAACTGGTTACAAGTTCTAATCATTCAGTTCCAAAATACCAAACTTTTATTGCACAAGGTCCCCTTGAAAAGGCCCACGCAGCAGGACAGCCACAGATTCGGCCATGAAAGGGCAGCAAGATGCCCTCCCCCCTTCTTTGCTGCCTGGGCGGCCACCAGGGTTTGAAATCCATGCACCCTACTAAGTTTCTAGGGTGCAATTCGTGGACCCTTCCCTTTCCCATCCCAGCAGGTGCTCCAGGGCCCGCTGGCCTACAAAGTGCCAGAAGCAGGGCTGGGCCAGCCAGCCAAGATTCAGGGTTCTGTCCCTTGGACTTCCAGCGGACCCTAGGCTGCTTGGGAAACCCGCGCAGACTCGGAGATTTTTCAGCAGAGGGCTGGAGCGGTAAAGGCCTTGACCCCAAAGGCGAGGCCTTTCTGCGACCGCCAGGTGGGGGAGCTCCGAGAATGTGCCAACAGAGGGCGGAATACGTGGTTCCCTGCTCCACGCAGTCCCAGTGCCCTGACCCGTGGTCCGCACCCCTCCGCTGCGCCCACTGGATGCCGATCCTTGGGGACCCAGGAGCGCACGAAATGGGCGTGCCCAGCCGCAATGGCGACCCCCGAGAGCACAAGTGGGAAGCCCTCCCCCACCCCCGCCAGGAGCCGACCCCAGCCGAGACCGGACCCCGCCCCGTGCCGCCCGGGTTCGCCCCGCCCCTGCCGCGCTCCCGTTGCCTTCCCAGCCGCAGTGGGGACCCCGGAGAACACAACTGAGACCGCCCCCCACCCCCTCCCGACCGGAACCCCGACCCACGCCGCCAGGGTTCGCCCCACTCCTGGCGCGGCGCGCTGCTCACCTTCACCGGGGGCTCCCGGTGAGACCCGCCCCCACGCCCGGTTCCAGGAGAGGCTCTGGCTACTGCCGCCAGTTCAAACACGAGGACAATACATCCACCCCACAGGGACAATCCAAGCTGTCTATGATTTAGGGATCAAACGAGGACTACAGAAAGGCAAGGTGACCTGACCTAGGAGGGCCATGAGAGTCTATAGAACCAGACAAAGTTGGTTACCAAGGAAACTTTTTTCCTTGGAACCGGGAAAGCTGGTTCTTTGCATATGCAATGACCAACAATTAGCTTGTTACCCAAGCCTGCCTCGCTGCCACCCCCACCCCCACCCCCACCCCCATCCCCCACTCCCCAGGAGACCGGCTCAAAGAAATATTTTAAATCTCAGGCGGAAAACTGGAAGATGTCTTGTCTGTCTCTCTGGATTTAGGTATGTGTCAGTGTGAGCCTTGTGGTTTTTGATAATATTGCTCAAGTTCTGAGTTCTGATTTCAATGGTCTCAAGACAAGGCAGCGCTTCCAAATCAAACTGCTGGAAATACAAGAAAACATTGACCTAAATGAACGTCAGAGTCCCGTGAACTGGGAACTAGTCAATATGAAATATCTAGTATTTTTGGTTTTGCTCCTCCACTATAGACATGTCTAAGAGTCAACAACATTAAGCACAACATGTTCATAGTGCCTAGGTTTCCTTTGAGGTAAAAATTGCTCTATTGTTATATCTGTCACAAGCCTGTCAGCAAGAAAGGACCTGGAAACGACAACATCAAAAGAAAAAAACGTAAATGTGATAGGAGCTTTTAGACAAACTCTTAACAATGATTATACTCTAAAATATCTGCCTCTCATAGTCTTGACTGAAGGCAGAGGAGAAGGGGACGACAGAGGACAAAATGGTTGGATGGCATCACTGACCTGATGGAGATGAGTTTGAGCAAGCCCCTGGAGTTGGTGACGGACACGGAAGCCTGGCATCCTGCAGGCCACCGGGTCCCAAAGAGTCAGACACGACTGAGCAACTGAACTGAACTGAACTGAAAAACGTTTCTCCAGGTGTTTTGGTTCCCCGAGTTTCTATCCTTGTGCTAAACTAAGTGACGACAGTGTATTTCATAGCTAGGTCATTTCCAAAGAAATGAAAGTTCTGAAACACTCACGACTTGAACGGACCTCCCTTTTACACAGAAACAAAAGAGATTTTTGACTCTCCATGAATAGTGTCTGGCACCTTCCTGACATGTTAAATGTAAGAAAGCAATTGTTTTGTTTTGTTCTCTTCTGTTCTTGTTGGTGGGGGGTGGCGCGCTATATCGAATGCCAGTATAAAAGTCAGTTCTTGGTTGCTGAAGGGAAATGTATGACTTGTTATTACAAGAAGGTATGTGGAATGCAATGGCACTTGAGGAAGGAAAACGAAGTAGTTCTGTCTTACAGGTGGCAGTTTCAGGATGGGAGAAGCAAAGGAATGGGTACAGAATGGGATAAGGAGGTGGTAGGGAAAGTGGACCCCCAGAAAAGAGTTCTGTGCCTAGCACAAGTTTTCTTGAGATGTGGAACTGCCTTTGCTAATGGAGTTTCAGTTTCTTTACCTCCTAAGTGATCTCTTCTAGGTGGACCTAGAACAGAAATCTTTGGTTAGCTTTGGCTACGTGGAGAAGTAGTGTTTCACGGTGACATATGTGATCCTACCTGACTGTTCTCAACCCTTTTGATATCGATGCACTGCTTCTGCTGCTGCTGCTGCTGCCGCCGCCGCCGCCGCCGCCGCCGCTAAGGCGTTTCAGTCGTGTCCGACTCTGTGCGACCCCGTAGACGGCAGCCCACCAGGCCCCGCAGTTCCTGGGGTTCTCTAGGCAAGAACACTGGAGTGGGTGCCATTTCCTCCTCCCATGCATGAAAGTGAAAAGTGAACGTGAAGTCGCTCAGTGGTGTCCGACTCTTAGCGACCCCATGGACTGCAGCCTACCAGGCTCCCCCGTCCATGGGATTTTCCACGCAAGAGTACTGGAGTGGGGTGCCATTGCCTTCTCCCATATCTATGCACAAGCCTGCCTAAATAATTGACTTCTAGCTAGCTTTGGGATGCCAATGACCATCCACCCTTACCAGGCAACAGAGAAGAGAAAACACTTACCACAGGAGGTCCTGGTAAGGAACAAGGAACTAACAAGCTCCCACCAACCAGGATTCTGCAGAGGTCAACAAGAGGTCAGGAAGAGATGGCAGACTGCAGTCCAGAGGTCCTAGCGACTTCCATCTTGCAGCAGAGACCCAGCATAGTCCAAACGAATTCAATGTTGCAACAAATCAATAAACAAATAAAAGGACAGAAGTTCTTTGCACACATGACTGAGATTAGGGGTGAGGCAGTACATGTATGTGCCCGGAAAATCCTAAAGTATAAGAAAGGAAAGAAATTAAAGACAACTATCAAGCTGTCCAAACTGATAAAAACGAATGATTACACAGTGTTCTCTGTATACATTAGCAGATAATAATCTGAAAAGGAAATTAAAAAAATTCCCTTTCAATAATGTCAACATGAATACCACACTTTGCCATGGATGTAACGACGATGACAAGACCGGCACGCTGGAACTTATACACCCTGGCTGAAAACTATCCTGAATACATGGACAGATATTCCATAACGATGGAAAGACTTAGGATGGCAATCCCATGGAATGCATCTTCAATCTGAAATGAAGATTCGATATGAGTTGATCGCTCAGAGCTTTTGTGCCATCAACTGTTATTAAAGTATAAAAGAGATAGAGAAAGCTGCTGACTTAGACTTGAGGCGGGGTGTACGCCCTGCTGGGCTCTAGCCAGATATTCTACAGGCACTAGCAGTCAGCTAAGGAAAGAAAGGCACTGTCTCAGGGAATGGCACCAGGCCCCTCCCCCACGACATGCCTTGAGGTCACATTGGCAGCAGGTGAGTCCTCCGGGGCCAAAAACTGATTGACATGAATCTTGAAGAAAGGCAGTATTCCAGGCAACTATATCATTTCCTTAACATAGATGAGGAGAACAAGGTAGGGGGAAAACATACTGTTTTGTTCAAGTCGTTTCTGAGCCTATTGGGGGAACCGACCTGAAGCCAGAGTCCAGCGGAAATCCATAGGATATGTACATCGCTTAAGACAAACATTTCCTTAGGAACAAAGGCATTGCTTAGCTCAAGGTTTGTCTGCGAAATGCTTACACATCAGGAGATGGCTCCGAGTTGGGTTTCCACACACAAGAACATGCATGCAAAGGACAAGCCTGCACAGCCCATCTGCCCCCCTCCCCCACAGCCAGCAGCATTTCCAAGTGACCTCCTAAGGCCTTCCCCAAACTACAGGGGCACCTCTGGGTTTCCTGTTTCCCTCACTTCGAACACTTTTCTTTAAAAAAAAAAAAAAAATCCCGCACACTTCTTGATAGAATGCCACAGTGGAAGGAAAACAGGCCTTCAATATTGAAACCTCCCTGTGCCAAACACTTGGAGCTTGGTTTGGTTTTGTTTTGTGTTGAATTACACCACCACATAATTTAAACTGGTTACAAGTTCTAATCATTCAGTTCCAAAATACCAAACTTTTATTGCACAAGGTCCCCTTGAAAAGGCCCACGCAGCAGGACAGCCACAGATTCGGCCATGAAAGGGCAGCAAGATGCCCTCCCCCCTTCTTTGCTGCCTGGGCGGCCACCAGGGTTTGAAATCCATGCACCCTACTAAGTTTCTAGGGTGCAATTCGTGGACCCTTCCCTTTCCCATCCCAGCAGGTGCTCCAGGGCCCGCTGGCCTACAAAGTGCCAGAAGCAGGGCTGGGCCAGCCAGCCAAGATTCAGGGTTCTGTCCCTTGGACTTCCAGCGGACCCTAGGCTGCTTGGGAAACCCGCGCAGACTCGGAGATTTTTCAGCAGAGGGCTGGAGCGGTAAAGGCCTTGACCCCAAAGGCGAGGCCTTTCTGCGACCGCCAGGTGGGGGAGCTCCGAGAATGTGCCAACAGAGGGCGGAATACGTGGTTCCCTGCTCCACGCAGTCCCAGTGCCCTGACCCGTGGTCCGCACCCCTCCGCTGCGCCCACTGGATGCCGATCCTTGGGGACCCAGGAGCGCACGAAATGGGCGTGCCCAGCCGCAATGGCGACCCCCGAGAGCACAACTGGGAAGCCCTCCCCCACCCCCGCCAGGAGCCGACCCCAGCCGAGACCGGACCCCGCCCCGCGCCGCCCGGGTTCGCCCCGCCCCTGCCGCGCTCCCGTTGCCTTCCCAGCCGCAGTGGGGACCCCGGAGAACACAACTGAGACCGCCCCCCACCCCCTCCCGACCGGAACCCCGACCCACGCCGCCAGGGTTCGCCCCACTCCTGGCGCGGCGCGCTGCTCACCTTCACCGGGGGCTCCCGGTGAGCCCCGCCCCCACGCCCGGTTCCAGGAGAGGCTCTGGCGACTGCCGCCAGTTCAAAGACGAGGACAATACATCCGCCCCACAGGGACAATCCAAGCTGTCTATGATTTAGGGATCAAACGAGGACTACAGAAAGGCAAGGTGACCTGACCTAGGAGGGCCATGAGAGTCTATGGAACCAGACAAAGTTGGTTACCAAGGAAATTTTTTCCTTGGAACCGGGAAAGCTGGTTCTTTGCATATGCAATGACCAACAATTAGCTTGTTACCCAAGCCTGCCTCGCTGCCACCTCCACCCCCACCTCCACCCCCATCCCCCACTCCCCAGGAGACCGGCTCAAAGAAATATTTTAAATCTCAGGCGGAAAACTGGAAGATGTCTTGTCTGTCTCTCTGGATTTAGGTATGTGTCAGTGTGAGCCTTGTGGTTTTTGATAATATTGCTCAAGTTCTGAGTTCTGATTTCAATGGTCTCAAGACAAGGCAGCGCTTCCAAATCAAACTGCTGGAAATACAAGAAAACATTGACCTAAATGAACGTCAGAGTCCCGTGAACTGGGAACTAGTCAATATGAAATATCTAGTATTTTTGGTTTTGCTCCTCCACTATAGACATGTCTAAGAGTCAACAACATTAAGCACAACATGTTCATAGTGCCTAGGTTTCCTTTGAGGTAAAAATTGCTCTATTGTTATATCTGTCACAAGCCTGTCAGCAAGAAAGGACCTGGAAACGACAACATCAAAAGAAAAAAACGTAAATGTGATATGAGCTTTTAGACAAACTCTTAACAATGATTATACTCTAAAATATCTGCCTCTCATAGTCTTGACTGAAGGCAGAGGAGAAGGGGACGACAGAGGACAAAATGGTTGGATGGCATCACTGACCTGATGGAGATGAGTTTGAGCAAGCCCCTGGAGTTGGTGACGGACACGGAAGCCTGGCATCCTGCAGGCCACCGGGTCCCAAAGAGTCAGACACGACTGAGCAACTGAACTGAACTGAACTGAAAAACGTTTCTCCAGGTGTTTTGGTTCCCCGAGTTTCTATCCTTGTGCTAAACTAAGTGACGACAGTGTATTTCATAGCTAGGTCATTTCCAAAGAAATGAAAGTTCTGAAACACTCACGACTTGAACGGACCTCCCTTTTACACAGAAACAAAAGAGATTTTTGACTCTCCATGAATAGTGTCTGGCACCTTCCTGACATGTTAAATGTAAGAAAGCAATTGTTTTGTTTTGTTCTCTTCTGTTCTTGTTGGTGGGGGGTGGCGCGCTATATCGAATGCCAGTATAAAAGTCAGTTCTTGGTTGCTGAAGGGAAATGTATGACTTGTTATTACAAGAAGGTATGTGGAATGCAATGGCACTTGAGGAAGGAAAACGAAGTAGTTCTGTCTTACAGGTGGCAGTTTCAGGATGGGAGAAGCAAAGGAATGGGTACAGAATGGGATAAGGAGGTGGTAGGGAAAGTGGACCCCCAGAAAAGAGTTCTGTGCCTAGCACAAGTTTTCTTGAGATGTGGAACTGCCTTTGCTAATGGAGTTTCAGTTTCTTTACCTCCTAAGTGATCTCTTCTAGGTGGACCTAGAACAGAAATCTTTGGTTAGCTTTGGCTACGTGGAGAAGTAGTGTTTCACGGTGACATATGTGATCCTACCTGACTGTTCTCAACCCTTTTGATATCGATGCACTGCTTCTGCTGCTGCTGCTGCTGCCGCCGCCGCCGCCGCCGCCGCTAAGGCGTTTCAGTCGTGTCCGACTCTGTGCGACCCCGTAGACGGCAGCCCACCAGGCCCCGCAGTTCCTGGGGTTCTCTAGGCAAGAACACTGGAGTGGGTTGCCATTTCCTCCTCCCATGCATGAAAGTGAAAAGTGAACGTGAAGTCGCTCAGTGGTGTCCGACTCTTAGCGACCCCATGGACTGCAGCCTACCAGGCTCCCCCGTCCATGGGATTTTCCACGCAAGAGTACTGGAGTGGGGTGCCATTGCCTTCTCCCATATCTATGCACAAGCCTGCCTAAATAATTGACTTCTAGCTAGCTTTGGGATGCCAATGACCATCCACCCTTACCAGGCAACAGAGAAGAGAAAACACTTACCACAGGAGGTCCTGGTAAGGAACAAGGAACTAACAAGCTCCCACCAACCAGGATTCTGCAGAGGTCAACAAGAGGTCAGGAAGAGATGGCAGACTGCAGTCCAGAGGTCCTAGCGACTTCCATCTTGCAGCAGAGACCCAGCATAGTCCAAACGAATTCAATGTTGCAACAAATCAATAAACAAATAAAAGGACAGAAGTTCTTTGCACACATGACTGAGATTAGGGGTGAGGCAGTACATGTATGTGCCCGGAAAATCCTAAAGTATAAGAAAGGAAAGAAATTAAAGACAACTATCAAGCTCTCCAAACTGATAAAAACGAATGATTACACAGTGTTCTCTGTATACATTAGCAGATAATAATCTGAAAAGGAAATTAAAAAAATTCCCTTTCAATAATGTCAACATGAATACCACACTTTGCCATGGATGTAATGACGATGACAAGACCGGCACGCTGGAACTTATACACCCTGGCTGAAAACTATCCTGAATACATGGACAGATATTCCATAACGATGGAAAGACTTAGGATGGCAATCCCATGGAATGCATCTTCAATCTGAAATGAAGATTCGATATGAGTTGATCGCTCAGAGCTTTTGTGCCATCAACTGTTATTAAAGTATAAAAGAGATAGAGAAAGCTGCTGACTTAGACTTGAGGCGGGGTGTACGCCCTGCTGGGCTCTAGCCAGATATTCTACAGGCACTAGCAGTCAGCTCAGGAAAGAAAGGCACTGTCTCAGGGAATGGCACCAGGCCCCTCCCCCACGACATGCCTTGAGGTCACATTGGCAGCAGGTGAGTCCTCCGGGGCCAAAAACTGATTGACATGAATCTTGAAGAAAGGCAGTATTCCAGGCAACTATATCATTTCCTTAACATAGATGAGGAGAACAAGGTAGGGGGAAAACATACTGTTTTGTTCAAGTCGTTTCTGAGCCTATTGGGGGAACCGACCTGAAGCCAGAGTCCAGCGGAAATCCATAGGATATGTACATCGCTTAAGACAAACATTTCCTTAGGAACAAAGGCATTGCTTAGCTCAAGGTTTGTCTGCGAAATGCTTACACATCAGGAGATGGCTCCGAGTTGGGTTTCCACACACAAGAACATGCATGCAAAGGACAAGCCTGCACAGCCCATCTGCCCCCCTCCCCCACAGCCAGCAGCATTTCCAAGTGACCTCCTAAGGCCTTCCCCAAACTACAGGGGCACCTCTGGGTTTCCTGTTTCCCTCACTTCGAACACTTTTCTTTAAAAAAAAAAAAAAAAATCCCGCACACTTCTTGATAGAATGCCACAGTGGAAGGAAAACAGGCCTTCAATATTGAAACCTCCCTGTGCCAAACACTTGGAGCTTGGTTTGGTTTTGTTTTGTGTTGAATTACACCACCACATAATTTAAACTGGTTACAAGTTCTAATCATTCAGTTCCAAAATACCAAACTTTTATTGCACAAGGTCCCCTTGAAAAGGCCCACGCAGCAGGACAGCCACAGATTCGGCCATGAAAGGGCAGCAAGATGCCCTCCCCCCTTCTTTGCTGCCTGGGCGGCCACCAGGGTTTGAAATCCATGCACCCTACTAAGTTTCTAGGGTGCAATTCGTGGACCCTTCCCTTTCCCATCCCAGCAGGTGCTCCAGGGCCCGCTGGCCTACAAAGTGCCAGAAGCAGGGCTGGGCCAGCCAGCCAAGATTCAGGGTTCTGTCCCTTGGACTTCCAGCGGACCCTAGGCTGCTTGGGAAACCCGCGCAGACTCGGAGATTTTTCAGCAGAGGGCTGGAGCGGTAAAGGCCTTGACCCCAAAGGCGAGGCCTTTCTGCGACCGCCAGGTGGGGGAGCTCCGAGAATGTGCCAACAGAGGGCGGAATACGTGGTTCCCTGCTCCACGCAGTCCCAGTGCCCTGACCCGTGGTCCGCACCCCTCCGCTGCGCCCACTGGATGCCGATCCTTGGGGACCCAGGAGCGCACGAAATGGGCGTGCCCAGCCGCAATGGCGACCCCCGAGAGCACAAGTGGGAAGCCCTCCCCCACCCCCGCCAGGAGCCGACCCCAGCCGAGACCGGACCCCGCCCCGTGCCGCCCGGGTTCGCCCCGCCCCTGCCGCGCTCCCGTTGCCTTCCCAGCCGCAGTGGGGACCCCGGAGAACACAACTGAGACCGCCCCCCACCCCCTCCCGACCGGAACCCCGACCCACGCCGCCAGGGTTCGCCCCACTCCTGGCGCGGCGCGCTGCTCACCTTCACCGGGGGCTCCCGGTGAGACCCGCCCCCACGCCCGGTTCCAGGAGAGGCTCTGGCTACTGCCGCCAGTTCAAACACGAGGACAATACATCCACCCCACAGGGACAATCCAAGCTGTCTATGATTTAGGGATCAAACGAGGACTACAGAAAGGCAAGGTGACCTGACCTAGGAGGGCCATGAGAGTCTATAGAACCAGACAAAGTTGGTTACCAAGGAAACTTTTTTCCTTGGAACCGGGAAAGCTGGTTCTTTGCATATGCAATGACCAACAATTAGCTTGTTACCCAAGCCTGCCTCGCTGCCACCCCCACCCCCACCCCCACCCCCATCCCCCACTCCCCAGGAGACCGGCTCAAAGAAATATTTTAAATCTCAGGCGGAAAACTGGAAGATGTCTTGTCTGTCTCTCTGGATTTAGGTATGTGTCAGTGTGAGCCTTGTGGTTTTTGATAATATTGCTCAAGTTCTGAGTTCTGATTTCAATGGTCTCAAGACAAGGCAGCGCTTCCAAATCAAACTGCTGGAAATACAAGAAAACATTGACCTAAATGAACGTCAGAGTCCCGTGAACTGGGAACTAGTCAATATGAAATATCTAGTATTTTTGGTTTTGCTCCTCCACTATAGACATGTCTAAGAGTCAACAACATTAAGCACAACATGTTCATAGTGCCTAGGTTTCCTTTGAGGTAAAAATTGCTCTATTGTTATATCTGTCACAAGCCTGTCAGCAAGAAAGGACCTGGAAACGACAACATCAAAAGAAAAAAACGTAAATGTGATAGGAGCTTTTAGACAAACTCTTAACAATGATTATACTCTAAAATATCTGCCTCTCATAGTCTTGACTGAAGGCAGAGGAGAAGGGGACGACAGAGGACAAAATGGTTGGATGGCATCACTGACCTGATGGAGATGAGTTTGAGCAAGCCCCTGGAGTTGGTGACGGACACGGAAGCCTGGCATCCTGCAGGCCACCGGGTCCCAAAGAGTCAGACACGACTGAGCAACTGAACTGAACTGAACTGAAAAACGTTTCTCCAGGTGTTTTGGTTCCCCGAGTTTCTATCCTTGTGCTAAACTAAGTGACGACAGTGTATTTCATAGCTAGGTCATTTCCAAAGAAATGAAAGTTCTGAAACACTCACGACTTGAACGGACCTCCCTTTTACACAGAAACAAAAGAGATTTTTGACTCTCCATGAATAGTGTCTGGCACCTTCCTGACATGTTAAATGTAAGAAAGCAATTGTTTTGTTTTGTTCTCTTCTGTTCTTGTTGGTGGGGGGTGGCGCGCTATATCGAATGCCAGTATAAAAGTCAGTTCTTGGTTGCTGAAGGGAAATGTATGACTTGTTATTACAAGAAGGTATGTGGAATGCAATGGCACTTGAGGAAGGAAAACGAAGTAGTTCTGTCTTACAGGTGGCAGTTTCAGGATGGGAGAAGCAAAGGAATGGGTACAGAATGGGATAAGGAGGTGGTAGGGAAAGTGGACCCCCAGAAAAGAGTTCTGTGCCTAGCACAAGTTTTCTTGAGATGTGGAACTGCCTTTGCTAATGGAGTTTCAGTTTCTTTACCTCCTAAGTGATCTCTTCTAGGTGGACCTAGAACAGAAATCTTTGGTTAGCTTTGGCTACGTGGAGAAGTAGTGTTTCACGGTGACATATGTGATCCTACCTGACTGTTCTCAACCCTTTTGATATCGATGCACTGCTTCTGCTGCTGCTGCTGCCGCCGCCGCCGCCGCCGCCGCCGCTAAGGCGTTTCAGTCGTGTCCGACTCTGTGCGACCCCGTAGACGGCAGCCCACCAGGCCCCGCAGTTCCTGGGGTTCTCTAGGCAAGAACACTGGAGTGGGTGCCATTTCCTCCTCCCATGCATGAAAGTGAAAAGTGAACGTGAAGTCGCTCAGTGGTGTCCGACTCTTAGCGACCCCATGGACTGCAGCCTACCAGGCTCCCCCGTCCATGGGATTTTCCACGCAAGAGTACTGGAGTGGGGTGCCATTGCCTTCTCCCATATCTATGCACAAGCCTGCCTAAATAATTGACTTCTAGCTAGCTTTGGGATGCCAATGACCATCCACCCTTACCAGGCAACAGAGAAGAGAAAACACTTACCACAGGAGGTCCTGGTAAGGAACAAGGAACTAACAAGCTCCCACCAACCAGGATTCTGCAGAGGTCAACAAGAGGTCAGGAAGAGATGGCAGACTGCAGTCCAGAGGTCCTAGCGACTTCCATCTTGCAGCAGAGACCCAGCATAGTCCAAACGAATTCAATGTTGCAACAAATCAATAAACAAATAAAAGGACAGAAGTTCTTTGCACACATGACTGAGATTAGGGGTGAGGCAGTACATGTATGTGCCCGGAAAATCCTAAAGTATAAGAAAGGAAAGAAATTAAAGACAACTATCAAGCTGTCCAAACTGATAAAAACGAATGATTACACAGTGTTCTCTGTATACATTAGCAGATAATAATCTGAAAAGGAAATTAAAAAAATTCCCTTTCAATAATGTCAACATGAATACCACACTTTGCCATGGATGTAACGACGATGACAAGACCGGCACGCTGGAACTTATACACCCTGGCTGAAAACTATCCTGAATACATGGACAGATATTCCATAACGATGGAAAGACTTAGGATGGCAATCCCATGGAATGCATCTTCAATCTGAAATGAAGATTCGATATGAGTTGATCGCTCAGAGCTTTTGTGCCATCAACTGTTATTAAAGTATAAAAGAGATAGAGAAAGCTGCTGACTTAGACTTGAGGCGGGGTGTACGCCCTGCTGGGCTCTAGCCAGATATTCTACAGGCACTAGCAGTCAGCTAAGGAAAGAAAGGCACTGTCTCAGGGAATGGCACCAGGCCCCTCCCCCACGACATGCCTTGAGGTCACATTGGCAGCAGGTGAGTCCTCCGGGGCCAAAAACTGATTGACATGAATCTTGAAGAAAGGCAGTATTCCAGGCAACTATATCATTTCCTTAACATAGATGAGGAGAACAAGGTAGGGGGAAAACATACTGTTTTGTTCAAGTCGTTTCTGAGCCTATTGGGGGAACCGACCTGAAGCCAGAGTCCAGCGGAAATCCATAGGATATGTACATCGCTTAAGACAAACATTTCCTTAGGAACAAAGGCATTGCTTAGCTCAAGGTTTGTCTGCGAAATGCTTACACATCAGGAGATGGCTCCGAGTTGGGTTTCCACACACAAGAACATGCATGCAAAGGACAAGCCTGCACAGCCCATCTGCCCCCCTCCCCCACAGCCAGCAGCATTTCCAAGTGACCTCCTAAGGCCTTCCCCAAACTACAGGGGCACCTCTGGGTTTCCTGTTTCCCTCACTTCGAACACTTTTCTTTAAAAAAAAAAAAAAAATCCCGCACACTTCTTGATAGAATGCCACAGTGGAAGGAAAACAGGCCTTCAATATTGAAACCTCCCTGTGCCAAACACTTGGAGCTTGGTTTGGTTTTGTTTTGTGTTGAATTACACCACCACATAATTTAAACTGGTTACAAGTTCTAATCATTCAGTTCCAAAATACCAAACTTTTATTGCACAAGGTCCCCTTGAAAAGGCCCACGCAGCAGGACAGCCACAGATTCGGCCATGAAAGGGCAGCAAGATGCCCTCCCCCCTTCTTTGCTGCCTGGGCGGCCACCAGGGTTTGAAATCCATGCACCCTACTAAGTTTCTAGGGTGCAATTCGTGGACCCTTCCCTTTCCCATCCCAGCAGGTGCTCCAGGGCCCGCTGGCCTACAAAGTGCCAGAAGCAGGGCTGGGCCAGCCAGCCAAGATTCAGGGTTCTGTCCCTTGGACTTCCAGCGGACCCTAGGCTGCTTGGGAAACCCGCGCAGACTCGGAGATTTTTCAGCAGAGGGCTGGAGCGGTAAAGGCCTTGACCCCAAAGGCGAGGCCTTTCTGCGACCGCCAGGTGGGGGAGCTCCGAGAATGTGCCAACAGAGGGCGGAATACGTGGTTCCCTGCTCCACGCAGTCCCAGTGCCCTGACCCGTGGTCCGCACCCCTCCGCTGCGCCCACTGGATGCCGATCCTTGGGGACCCAGGAGCGCACGAAATGGGCGTGCCCAGCCGCAATGGCGACCCCCGAGAGCACAACTGGGAAGCCCTCCCCCACCCCCGCCAGGAGCCGACCCCAGCCGAGACCGGACCCCGCCCCGCGCCGCCCGGGTTCGCCCCGCCCCTGCCGCGCTCCCGTTGCCTTCCCAGCCGCAGTGGGGACCCCGGAGAACACAACTGAGACCGCCCCCCACCCCCTCCCGACCGGAACCCCGACCCACGCCGCCAGGGTTCGCCCCACTCCTGGCGCGGCGCGCTGCTCACCTTCACCGGGGGCTCCCGGTGAGCCCCGCCCCCACGCCCGGTTCCAGGAGAGGCTCTGGCGACTGCCGCCAGTTCAAAGACGAGGACAATACATCCGCCCCACAGGGACAATCCAAGCTGTCTATGATTTAGGGATCAAACGAGGACTACAGAAAGGCAAGGTGACCTGACCTAGGAGGGCCATGAGAGTCTATGGAACCAGACAAAGTTGGTTACCAAGGAAATTTTTTCCTTGGAACCGGGAAAGCTGGTTCTTTGCATATGCAATGACCAACAATTAGCTTGTTACCCAAGCCTGCCTCGCTGCCACCTCCACCCCCACCTCCACCCCCATCCCCCACTCCCCAGGAGACCGGCTCAAAGAAATATTTTAAATCTCAGGCGGAAAACTGGAAGATGTCTTGTCTGTCTCTCTGGATTTAGGTATGTGTCAGTGTGAGCCTTGTGGTTTTTGATAATATTGCTCAAGTTCTGAGTTCTGATTTCAATGGTCTCAAGACAAGGCAGCGCTTCCAAATCAAACTGCTGGAAATACAAGAAAACATTGACCTAAATGAACGTCAGAGTCCCGTGAACTGGGAACTAGTCAATATGAAATATCTAGTATTTTTGGTTTTGCTCCTCCACTATAGACATGTCTAAGAGTCAACAACATTAAGCACAACATGTTCATAGTGCCTAGGTTTCCTTTGAGGTAAAAATTGCTCTATTGTTATATCTGTCACAAGCCTGTCAGCAAGAAAGGACCTGGAAACGACAACATCAAAAGAAAAAAACGTAAATGTGATATGAGCTTTTAGACAAACTCTTAACAATGATTATACTCTAAAATATCTGCCTCTCATAGTCTTGACTGAAGGCAGAGGAGAAGGGGACGACAGAGGACAAAATGGTTGGATGGCATCACTGACCTGATGGAGATGAGTTTGAGCAAGCCCCTGGAGTTGGTGACGGACACGGAAGCCTGGCATCCTGCAGGCCACCGGGTCCCAAAGAGTCAGACACGACTGAGCAACTGAACTGAACTGAACTGAAAAACGTTTCTCCAGGTGTTTTGGTTCCCCGAGTTTCTATCCTTGTGCTAAACTAAGTGACGACAGTGTATTTCATAGCTAGGTCATTTCCAAAGAAATGAAAGTTCTGAAACACTCACGACTTGAACGGACCTCCCTTTTACACAGAAACAAAAGAGATTTTTGACTCTCCATGAATAGTGTCTGGCACCTTCCTGACATGTTAAATGTAAGAAAGCAATTGTTTTGTTTTGTTCTCTTCTGTTCTTGTTGGTGGGGGGTGGCGCGCTATATCGAATGCCAGTATAAAAGTCAGTTCTTGGTTGCTGAAGGGAAATGTATGACTTGTTATTACAAGAAGGTATGTGGAATGCAATGGCACTTGAGGAAGGAAAACGAAGTAGTTCTGTCTTACAGGTGGCAGTTTCAGGATGGGAGAAGCAAAGGAATGGGTACAGAATGGGATAAGGAGGTGGTAGGGAAAGTGGACCCCCAGAAAAGAGTTCTGTGCCTAGCACAAGTTTTCTTGAGATGTGGAACTGCCTTTGCTAATGGAGTTTCAGTTTCTTTACCTCCTAAGTGATCTCTTCTAGGTGGACCTAGAACAGAAATCTTTGGTTAGCTTTGGCTACGTGGAGAAGTAGTGTTTCACGGTGACATATGTGATCCTACCTGACTGTTCTCAACCCTTTTGATATCGATGCACTGCTTCTGCTGCTGCTGCTGCTGCCGCCGCCGCCGCCGCCGCCGCTAAGGCGTTTCAGTCGTGTCCGACTCTGTGCGACCCCGTAGACGGCAGCCCACCAGGCCCCGCAGTTCCTGGGGTTCTCTAGGCAAGAACACTGGAGTGGGTTGCCATTTCCTCCTCCCATGCATGAAAGTGAAAAGTGAACGTGAAGTCGCTCAGTGGTGTCCGACTCTTAGCGACCCCATGGACTGCAGCCTACCAGGCTCCCCCGTCCATGGGATTTTCCACGCAAGAGTACTGGAGTGGGGTGCCATTGCCTTCTCCCATATCTATGCACAAGCCTGCCTAAATAATTGACTTCTAGCTAGCTTTGGGATGCCAATGACCATCCACCCTTACCAGGCAACAGAGAAGAGAAAACACTTACCACAGGAGGTCCTGGTAAGGAACAAGGAACTAACAAGCTCCCACCAACCAGGATTCTGCAGAGGTCAACAAGAGGTCAGGAAGAGATGGCAGACTGCAGTCCAGAGGTCCTAGCGACTTCCATCTTGCAGCAGAGACCCAGCATAGTCCAAACGAATTCAATGTTGCAACAAATCAATAAACAAATAAAAGGACAGAAGTTCTTTGCACACATGACTGAGATTAGGGGTGAGGCAGTACATGTATGTGCCCGGAAAATCCTAAAGTATAAGAAAGGAAAGAAATTAAAGACAACTATCAAGCTGTCCAAACTGATAAAAACGAATGATTACACAGTGTTCTCTGTATACATTAGCAGATAATAATCTGAAAAGGAAATTAAAAAAATTCCCTTTCAATAATGTCAACATGAATACCACACTTTGCCATGGATGTAACGACGATGACAAGACCGGCACGCTGGAACTTATACACCCTGGCTGAAAACTATCCTGAATACATGGACAGATATTCCATAACGATGGAAAGACTTAGGATGGCAATCCCATGGAATGCATCTTCAATCTGAAATGAAGATTCGATATGAGTTGATCGCTCAGAGCTTTTGTGCCATCAACTGTTATTAAAGTATAAAAGAGATAGAGAAAGCTGCTGACTTAGACTTGAGGCGGGGTGTACGCCCTGCTGGGCTCTAGCCAGATATTCTACAGGCACTAGCAGTCAGCTAAGGAAAGAAAGGCACTGTCTCAGGGAATGGCACCAGGCCCCTCCCCCACGACATGCCTTGAGGTCACATTGGCAGCAGGTGAGTCCTCCGGGGCCAAAAACTGATTGACATGAATCTTGAAGAAAGGCAGTATTCCAGGCAACTATATCATTTCCTTAACATAGATGAGGAGAACAAGGTAGGGGGAAAACATACTGTTTTGTTCAAGTCGTTTCTGAGCCTATTGGGGGAACCGACCTGAAGCCAGAGTCCAGCGGAAATCCATAGGATATGTACATCGCTTAAGACAAACATTTCCTTAGGAACAAAGGCATTGCTTAGCTCAAGGTTTGTCTGCGAAATGCTTACACATCAGGAGATGGCTCCGAGTTGGGTTTCCACACACAAGAACATGCATGCAAAGGACAAGCCTGCACAGCCCATCTGCCCCCCTCCCCCACAGCCAGCAGCATTTCCAAGTGACCTCCTAAGGCCTTCCCCAAACTACAGGGGCACCTCTGGGTTTCCTGTTTCCCTCACTTCGAACACTTTTCTTTAAAAAAAAAAAAAAAAATCCCGCACACTTCTTGATAGAATGCCACAGTGGAAGGAAAACAGGCCTTCAATATTGAAACCTCCCTGTGCCAAACACTTGGAGCTTGGTTTGGTTTTGTTTTGTGTTGAATTACACCACCACATAATTTAAACTGGTTACAAGTTCTAATCATTCAGTTCCAAAATACCAAACTTTTATTGCACAAGGTCCCCTTGAAAAGGCCCACGCAGCAGGACAGCCACAGATTCGGCCATGAAAGGGCAGCAAGATGCCCTCCCCCCTTCTTTGCTGCCTGGGCGGCCACCAGGGTTTGAAATCCATGCACCCTACTAAGTTTCTAGGGTGCAATTCGTGGACCCTTCCCTTTCCCATCCCAGCAGGTGCTCCAGGGCCCGCTGGCCTACAAAGTGCCAGAAGCAGGGCTGGGCCAGCCAGCCAAGATTCAGGGTTCTGTCCCTTGGACTTCCAGCGGACCCTAGGCTGCTTGGGAAACCCGCGCAGACTCGGAGATTTTTCAGCAGAGGGGTGGAGCGGTAAAGGCCTTGACCCCAAAGGCGAGGCCTTTCTGCGACCGCCAGGTGGGGGAGCTCCGAGAATGTGCCAACAGAGGGCGGAATACGTGGTTCCCTGCTCCACGCAGTCCCAGTGCCCTGACCCGTGGTCCGCACCCCTCCGCTGCGCCCACTGGATGCCGATCCTTGGGGACCCAGGAGCGCACGAAATGGGCGTGCCCAGCCGCAATGGCGACCCCCGAGAGCACAAGTGGGAAGCCCTCCCCCACCCCCGCCAGGAGCCGACCCCAGCCGAGACCGGACCCCGCCCCGCGCCGCCCGGGTTCGCCCCGCCCCTGCCGCGCTCCCGTTGCCTTCCCAGCCGCAGTGGGGACCCCGGAGAACACAACTGAGACCGCCCCCCACCCCCTCCCGACCGGAACCCCGACCCACGCCGCCAGGGTTCGCCCCACTCCTGGCGCGGCGCGCTGCTCACCTTCACCGGGGGCTCCCGGTGAGCCCCGCCCCCACGCCCGGTTCCAGGAGAGGCTCTGGCTACTGCCGCCAGTTCAAACAGGAGGACAATACATCCGCCCCACAGGGACAATCCAAGCTGTCTATGATTTAGGGATCAAACGAGGACTACAGAAAGGCAAGGTGACCTGACCTAGGAGGGCCATGAGAGTCTATAGAACCAGACAAAGTTGGTTACCAAGGAAACTTTTTTCCTTGGAACCGGGAAAGCTGGTTCTTTGCATATGCAATGACCAACAATTAGCTTGTTACCCAAGCCTGCCTCGCTGCCACCCCCACCCCCACCCCCATCCCCATCCCCCACTCCCCAGGAGACCGGCTCAAAGAAATATTTTAAATCTCAGGCGGAAAACTGGAAGATGTCTTGTCTGTCTCTCTGGATTTAGGTATGTGTCAGTGTGAGCCTTGTGGTTTTTGATAATATTGCTCAAGTTCTGAGTTCTGATTTCAATGGTCTCAAGACAAGGCAGCGCTTCCAAATCAAACTGCTGGAAATACAAGAAAACATTGACCTAAATGAACGTCAGAGTCCCGTGAACTGGGAACTAGTCAATATGAAATATCTAGTATTTTTGGTTTTGCTCCTCCACTATAGACATGTCTAAGAGTCAACAACATTAAGCACAACATGTTCATAGTGCCTAGGTTTCCTTTGAGGTAAAAATTGCTCTATTGTTATATCTGTCACAAGCCTGTCAGCAAGAAAGGACCTGGAAACGACAACATCAAAAGAAAAAAACGTAAATGTGATATGAGCTTTTAGACAAACTCTTAACAATGATTATACTCTAAAATATCTGCCTCTCATAGTCTTGACTGAAGGCAGAGGAGAAGGGGACGACAGAGGATAAAATGGTTGGATGGCATCACTGACCTGATGGAGATGAGTTTGAGCAAGCCCCTGGACTTGGTGACGGACACGGAAGCCTGGCATCCTGCAGGCCACCGGGTCCCAAAGAGTCAGACACGACTGAGCAACTGAACTGAACTGAACTGAAAAACGTTTCTCCAGGTGTTTTGGTTCCCCGAGTTTCTATCCTTGTGCTAAACTAAGTGACGACAGTGTATTTCATAGCTAGGTCATTTCCAAAGAAATGAAAGTTCTGAAACACTCACGACTTGAACGGACCTCCCTTTTACACAGAAACAAAAGAGATTTTTGACTCTCCATGAATAGTGTCTGGCACCTTCCTGACATGTTAAATGTAAGAAAGCAATTGTTTTGTTTTGTTCTCTTCTGTTCTTGTTGGTGGGGGGTGGCGCGCTATATCGAATGCCAGTATAAAAGTCAGTTCTTGGTTGCTGAAGGGAAATGTATGACTTGTTATTACAAGAAGGTATGTGGAATGCAATGGCACTTGAGGAAGGAAAACGAAGTAGTTCTGTCTTACAGGTGGCAGTTTCAGGATGGGAGAAGCAAAGGAATGGGTACAGAATGGGATAAGGAGGTGGTAGGGAAAGTGGACCCCCAGAAAAGAGTTCTGTGCCTAGCACAAGTTTTCTTGAGATGTGGAACTGCCTTTGCTAATGGAGTTTCAGTTTCTTTACCTCCTAAGTGATCTCTTCTAGGTGGACCTAGAACAGAAATCTTTGGTTAGCTTTGGCTACGTGGAGAAGTAGTGTTTCACGGTGACATATGTGATCCTACCTGACTGTTCTCAACCCTTTTGATATCGATGCACTGCTTCTGCTGCTGCTGCTGCTGCCGCCGCCGCCGCCGCCGCCGCTAAGGCGTTTCAGTCGTGTCCGACTCTGTGCGACCCCGTAGACGGCAGCCCACCAGGCCCCGCAGTTCCTGGGGTTCTTTAGGCAAGAACACTGGAGTGGGTTGCCATTTCCTCCTCCCATGCATGAAAGTGAAAAGTGAACGTGAAGTCGCTCAGTGGTGTCTGACTCTTAGCGACCCCATGGACTGCAGCCTACCAGGCTCCCCCGTCCATGGGATTTTCCACGCAAGAGTACTGGAGTGGGGTGCCATTGCCTTCTCCCATATCTATGCACAAGCCTGCCTAAATAATTGACTTCTAGCTAGCTTTGGGATGCCAATGACCATCCACCCTTACCAGGCAACAGAGAAGAGAAAACACTTACCACAGGAGGTCCTGGTAAGGAACAAGGAACTAACAAGCTCCCACCAACCAGGATTCTGCAGAGGTCAACAAGAGGTCAGGAAGAGATGGCAGACTGCAGTCCAGAGGTCCTAGCGACTTCCATCTTGCAGCAGAGACCCAGCATAGTCCAAACGAATTCAATGTTGCAACAAATCAATAAACAAATAAAAGGACAGAAGTTCTTTGCACACATGACTGAGATTAGGGGTGAGGCAGTACATGTATGTGCCCGGAAAATCCTAAAGTATAAGAAAGGAAAGAAATTAAAGACAACTATCAAGCTGTCCAAACTGATAAAAACGAATGATTACACAGTGTTCTCTGTATACATTAGCAGATAATAATCTGAAAAGGAAATTAAAAAAATTCCCTTTCAATAATGTCAACATGAATACCACACTTTGCCATGGATGTAATGACGATGACAAGACCGGCACGCTGGAACTTATACACCCTGGCTGAAAACTATCCTGAATACATGGACAGATATTCCATAACGATGGAAAGACTTAGGATGGCAATCCCATGGAATGCATCTTCAATCTGAAATGAAGATTCGATATGAGTTGATCGCTCAGAGCTTTTGTGCCATCAACTGTTATTAAAGTATAAAAGAGATAGAGAAAGCTGCTGACTTAGACTTGAGGCGGGGTGTACGCCCTGCTGGGCTCTAGCCAGATATTCTACAGGCACTAGCAGTCAGCTCAGGAAAGAAAGGCACTGTCTCAGGGAATGGCACCAGGCCCCTCCCCCACGACATGCCTTGAGGTCACATTGGCAGCAGGTGAGTCCTCCGGGGCCAAAAACTGATTGACATGAATCTTGAAGAAAGGCAGTATTCCAGGCAACTATATCATTTCCTTAACATAGATGAGGAGAACAAGGTAGGGGGAAAACATACTGTTTTGTTCAAGTCGTTTCTGAGCCTATTGGGGGAACCGACCTGAAGCCAGAGTCCAGCGGAAATCCATAGGATATGTACATCGCTTAAGACAAACATTTCCTTAGGAACAAAGGCATTGCTTAGCTCAAGGTTTGTCTGCGAAATGCTTACACATCAGGAGATGGCTCCGAGTTGGGTTTCCACACACAAGAACATGCATGCAAAGGACAAGCCTGCACAGCCCATCTGCCCCCCTCCCCCACAGCCAGCAGCATTTCCAAGTGACCTCCTAAGGCCTTCCCCAAACTACAGGGGCACCTCTGGGTTTCCTGTTTCCCTCACTTCGAACACTTTTCTTTAAAAAAAAAAAAAAAATCCCGCACACTTCTTGATAGAATGCCACAGTGGAAGGAAAACAGGCCTTCAATATTGAAACCTCCCTGTGCCAAACACTTGGAGCTTGGTTTGGTTTTGTTTTGTGTTGAATTACACCACCACATAATTTAAACTGGTTACAAGTTCTAATCATTCAGTTCCAAAATACCAAACTTTTATTGCACAAGGTCCCCTTGAAAAGGCCCACGCAGCAGGACAGCCACAGATTCGGCCATGAAAGGGCAGCAAGATGCCCTCCCCCCTTCTTTGCTGCCTGGGCGGCCACCAGGGTTTGAAATCCATGCACCCTACTAAGTTTCTAGGGTGCAATT
This sequence comes from Bubalus kerabau, assembly GCF_029407905.1. Taxonomy (NCBI): domain Eukaryota; kingdom Metazoa; phylum Chordata; class Mammalia; order Artiodactyla; family Bovidae; genus Bubalus; species Bubalus kerabau. The sequence continues at coordinate 735,910 of NW_026577934.1, forward strand.
CGTGGACCCTTCCCTTTCCCCTCCCAGCAGGTGCTCCAGGGCCCGCTGGCCTACAAAGTGCCAGAAGCAGGGCTGGGCCAGCCAGCCAAGATTCAGGGTTCTGTCCCTTGGACTTCCAGCGGACCCTAGGCTGCTTGGGAAACCCGCGCAGACTCGGAGATTTTTCAGCAGAGGGGTGGAGCGGTAAAGGCCTTGACCCCAAAGGCGAGGCCTTTCTGCGACCGCCAGGTGGGGGAGCTCCGAGAATGTGCCAACAGAGGGCGGAATACGTGGTTCCCTGCTCCACGCAGTCCCAGTGCCCTGACCCGTGGTCCGCACCCCTCCGCTGCGCCCACTGGATGCCGATCCTTGGGGACCCAGGAGCGCACGAAATGGGCGTGCCCAGCCGCAATGGCGACCCCCGAGAGCACAAGTGGGAAGCCCTCCCCCACCCCCGCCAGGAGCCGACCCCAGCCGAGACCGGACCCCGCCCCGCGCCGCCCGGGTTCGCCCCGCCCCTGCCGCGCTCCCGTTGCCTTCCCAGCCGCAGTGGGGACCCCGGAGAACACAACTGAGACCGCCCCCCACCCCCTCCCGACCGGAACCCCGACCCACGCCGCCAGGGTTCGCCCCACTCCTGGCGCGGCGCGCTGCTCACCTTCACCGGGGGCTCCCGGTGAGCCCCGCCCCCACGCCCGGTTCCAGGAGAGGCTCTGGCTACTGCCGCCAGTTCAAACACGAGGACAATACATCCGCCCCACAGGGACAATCCAAGCTGTCTATGATTTAGGGATCAAACGAGGACTACAGAAAGGCAAGGTGACCTGACCTAGGAGGGCCATGAGAGTCTATGGAACCAGACAAAGTTGGTTACCAAGGAAATTTTTTCCTTGGAACCGGGAAAGCTGGTTCTTTGCATATGCAATGACCAACAATTAGCTTGTTACCCAAGCCTGCCTCGCTGCCACCCCCACCCCCACCTCCACCCCCATCCCCCACTCCCCAGGAGACCGGCTCAAAGAAATATTTTAAATCTCAGGCGGAAAACTGGAAGATGTCTTGTCTGTCTCTCTGGATTTAGGTATGTGTCAGTGTGAGCCTTGTGGTTTTTGATAATATTGCTCAAGTTCTGAGTTCTGATTTCAATGGTCTCAAGACAAGGCAGCGCTTCCAAATCAAACTGCTGGAAATACAAGAAAACATTGACCTAAATGAACGTCAGAGTCCCGTGAACTGGGAACTAGTCAATATGAAATATCTAGTATTTTTGGTTTTGCTCCTCCACTATAGACATGTCTAAGAGTCAACAACATTAAGCACAACATGTTCATAGTGCCTAGGTTTCCTTTGAGGTAAAAATTGCTCTATTGTTATATCTGTCACAAGCCTGTCAGCAAGAAAGGACCTGGAAACGACAACATCAAAAGAAAAAAACGTAAATGTGATATGAGCTTTTAGACAAACTCTTAACAATGATTATACTCTAAAATATCTGCCTCTCATAGTCTTGACTGAAGGCAGAGGAGAAGGGGACGACAGAGGATAAAATGGTTGGATGGCATCACTGACCTGATGGAGATGAGTTTGAGCAAGCCCCTGGACTTGGTGACGGACACGGAAGCCTGGCATCCTGCAGGCCACCGGGTCCCAAAGAGTCAGACACGACTGAGCAACTGAACTGAACTGAACTGAAAAACGTTTCTCCAGGTGTTTTGGTTCCCCGAGTTTCTATCCTTGTGCTAAACTAAGTGACGACAGTGTATTTCATAGCTAGGTCATTTCCAAAGAAATGAAAGTTCTGAAACACTCACGACTTGAACGGACCTCCCTTTTACACAGAAACAAAAGAGATTTTTGACTCTCCATGAATAGTGTCTGGCACCTTCCTGACATGTTAAATGTAAGAAAGCAATTGTTTTGTTTTGTTCTCTTCTGTTCTTGTTGGTGGGGGGTGGCGCGCTATATCGAATGCCAGTATAAAAGTCAGTTCTTGGTTGCTGAAGGGAAATGTATGACTTGTTATTACAAGAAGGTATGTGGAATGCAATGGCACTTGAGGAAGGAAAACGAAGTAGTTCTGTCTTACAGGTGGCAGTTTCAGGATGGGAGAAGCAAAGGAATGGGTACAGAATGGGATAAGGAGGTGGTAGGGAAAGTGGACCCCCAGAAAAGAGTTCTGTGCCTAGCACAAGTTTTCTTGAGATGTGGAACTGCCTTTGCTAATGGAGTTTCAGTTTCTTTACCTCCTAAGTGATCTCTTCTAGGTGGACCTAGAACAGAAATCTTTGGTTAGCTTTGGCTACGTGGAGAAGTAGTGTTTCACGGTGACATATGTGATCCTACCTGACTGTTCTCAACCCTTTTGATATCGATGCACTGCTTCTGCTGCTGCTGCTGCTGCCGCCGCCGCCGCCGCCGCCGCTAAGGCGTTTCAGTCGTGTCCGACTCTGTGCGACCCCGTAGACGGCAGCCCACCAGGCCCCGCAGTTCCTGGGGTTCTTTAGGCAAGAACACTGGAGTGGGTTGCCATTTCCTCCTCCCATGCATGAAAGTGAAAAGTGAACGTGAAGTCGCTCAGTGGTGTCTGACTCTTAGCGACCCCATGGACTGCAGCCTACCAGGCTCCCCCGTCCATGGGATTTTCCACGCAAGAGTACTGGAGTGGGGTGCCATTGCCTTCTCCCATATCTATGCACAAGCCTGCCTAAATAATTGACTTCTAGCTAGCTTTGGGATGCCAATGACCATCCACCCTTACCAGGCAACAGAGAAGAGAAAACACTTACCACAGGAGGTCCTGGTAAGGAACAAGGAACTAACAAGCTCCCACCAACCAGGATTCTGCAGAGGTCAACAAGAGGTCAGGAAGAGATGGCAGACTGCAGTCCAGAGGTCCTAGCGACTTCCATCTTGCAGCAGAGACCCAGCATAGTCCAAACGAATTCAATGTTGCAACAAATCAATAAACAAATAAAAGGACAGAAGTTCTTTGCACACATGACTGAGATTAGGGGTGAGGCAGTACATGTATGTGCCCGGAAAATCCTAAAGTATAAGAAAGGAAAGAAATTAAAGACAACTATCAAGCTGTCCAAACTGATAAAAACGAATGATTACACAGTGTTCTCTGTATACATTAGCAGATAATAATCTGAAAAGGAAATTAAAAAAATTCCCTTTCAATAATGTCAACATGAATACCACACTTTGCCATGGATGTAATGACGATGACAAGACCGGCACGCTGGAACTTATACACCCTGGCTGAAAACTATCCTGAATACATGGACAGATATTCCATAACGATGGAAAGACTTAGGATGGCAATCCCATGGAATGCATCTTCAATCTGAAATGAAGATTCGATATGAGTTGATCGCTCAGAGCTTTTGTGCCATCAACTGTTATTAAAGTATAAAAGAGATAGAGAAAGCTGCTGACTTAGACTTGAGGCGGGGTGTACGCCCTGCTGGGCTCTAGCCAGATATTCTACAGGCACTAGCAGTCAGCTCAGGAAAGAAAGGCACTGTCTCAGGGAATGGCACCAGGCCCCTCCCCCACGACATGCCTTGAGGTCACATTGGCAGCAGGTGAGTCCTCCGGGGCCAAAAACTGATTGACATGAATCTTGAAGAAAGGCAGTATTCCAGGCAACTATATCATTTCCTTAACATAGATGAGGAGAACAAGGTAGGGGGAAAACATACTGTTTTGTTCAAGTCGTTTCTGAGCCTATTGGGGGAACCGACCTGAAGCCAGAGTCCAGCGGAAATCCATAGGATATGTACATCGCTTAAGACAAACATTTCCTTAGGAACAAAGGCATTGCTTAGCTCAAGGTTTGTCTGCGAAATGCTTACACATCAGGAGATGGCTCCGAGTTGGGTTTCCACACACAAGAACATGCATGCAAAGGACAAGCCTGCACAGCCCATCTGCCCCCCTCCCCCACAGCCAGCAGCATTTCCAAGTGACCTCCTAAGGCCTTCCCCAAACTACAGGGGCACCTCTGGGTTTCCTGTTTCCCTCACTTCGAACACTTTTCTTTAAAAAAAAAAAAAAAAAATTCCCGCACACTTCTTGATAGAATGCCACAGTGGAAGGAAAACAGGCCTTCAATATTGAAACCTCCCTGTGCCAAACACTTGGAGCTTGGTTTGGTTTTGTTTTGTGTTGAATTACACCACCACATAATTTAAACTGGTTACAAGTTCTAATCATTCAGTTCCAAAATACCAAACTTTTATTGCACAAGGTCCCCTTGAAAAGGCCCACGCAGCAGGACAGCCACAGATTCGGCCATGAAAGGGCAGCAAGATGCCCTCCCCCCTTCTTTGCTGCCTGGGCGGCCACCAGGGTTTGAAATCCATGCACCCTACTAAGTTTCTAGGGTGCAATTCGTGGACCCTTCCCTTTCCCATCCCAGCAGGTGCTCCAGGGCCCGCTGGCCTACAAAGTGCCAGAAGCAGGGCTGGGCCAGCCAGCCAAGATTCAGGGTTCTGTCCCTTGGACTTCCAGCGGACCCTAGGCTGCTTGGGAAACCCGCGCAGACTCGGAGATTTTTCAGCAGAGGGGTGGAGCGGTAAAGGCCTTGACCCCAAAGGCGAGGCCTTTCTGCGACCGCCAGGTGGGGGAGCTCCGAGAATGTGCCAACAGAGGGCGGAATACGTGGTTCCCTGCTCCACGCAGTCCCAGTGCCCTGACCCGTGGTCCGCACCCCTCCGCTGCGCCCACTGGATGCCGATCCTTGGGGACCCAGGAGCGCACGAAATGGGCGTGCCCAGCCGCAATGGCGACCCCCGAGAGCACAAGTGGGAAGCCCTCCCCCACCCCCGCCAGGAGCCGACCCCAGCCGAGACCGGACCCCGCCCCGCGCCGCCCGGGTTCGCCCCGCCCCTGCCGCGCTCCCGTTGCCTTCCCAGCCGCAGTGGGGACCCCGGAGAACACAACTGAGACCGCCCCCCACCCCCTCCCGACCGGAACCCCGACCCACGCCGCCAGGGTTCGCCCCACTCCTGGCGCGGCGCGCTGCTCACCTTCACCGGGGGCTCCCGGTGAGCCCCGCCCCCACGCCCGGTTCCAGGAGAGGCTCTGGCTACTGCCGCCAGTTCAAACACGAGGACAATACATCCGCCCCACAGGGACAATCCAAGCTGTCTATGATTTAGGGATCAAACGAGGACTACAGAAAGGCAAGGTGACCTGACCTAGGAGGGCCATGAGAGTCTATAGAACCAGACAAAGTTGGTTACCAAGGAAACTTTTTTCCTTGGAACCGGGAAAGCTGGTTCTTTGCATATGCAATGACCAACAATTAGCTTGTTACCCAAGCCTGCCTCGCTGCCACCCCAACCCCCACCCCCATCCCCATCCCCCACTCCCCAGGAGACCGGCTCAAAGAAATATTTTAAATCTCAGGCGGAAAACTGGAAGATGTCTTGTCTGTCTCTCTGGATTTAGGTATGTGTCAGTGTGAGCCTTGTGGTTTTTGATAATATTGCTCAAGTTCTGAGTTCTGATTTCAATGGTCTCAAGACAAGGCAGCGCTTCCAAATCAAACTGCTGGAAATACAAGAAAACATTGACCTAAATGAACGTCAGAGTCCCGTGAACTGGGAACTAGTCAATATGAAATATCTAGTATTTTTGGTTTTGCTCCTCCACTATAGACATGTCTAAGAGTCAACAACATTAAGCACAACATGTTCATAGTGCCTAGGTTTCCTTTGAGGTAAAAATTGCTCTATTGTTATATCTGTCACAAGCCTGTCAGCAAGAAAGGACCTGGAAACGACAACATCAAAAGAAAAAAACGTAAATGTGATATGAGCTTTTAGACAAACTCTTAACAATGATTATACTCTAAAATATCTGCCTCTCATAGTCTTGACTGAAGGCAGAGGAGAAGGGGACGACAGAGGATAAAATGGTTGGATGGCATCACTGACCTGATGGAGATGTGTTTGAGCAAGCCCCTGGACTTGGTGACGGACACGGAAGCCTGGCATCCTGCAGGCCACCGGGTCCCAAAGAGTCAGACACGACTGAGCAACTGAACTGAACTGAACTGAAAAACGTTTCTCCAGGTGTTTTGGTTCCCCGAGTTTCTATCCTTGTGCTAAACTAAGTGACGACAGTGTATTTCATAGCTAGGTCATTTCCAAAGAAATGAAAGTTCTGAAACACTCACGACTTGAACGGACCTCCCTTTTACACAGAAACAAAAGAGATTTTTGACTCTCCATGAATAGTGTCTGGCACCTTCCTGACATGCTAAATGTAAGAAAGCAATTGTTTTGTTTTGTTCTCTTCTGTTCTTGTTGGTGGGGGGTGGCGCGCTATATCGAATGCCAGTATAAAAGTCAGTTCTTGGTTGCTGAAGGGAAATGTATGACTTGTTATTACAAGAAGGTATGTGGAATGCAATGGCACTTGAGGAAGGAAAACGAAGTAGTTCTGTCTTACAGGTGGCAGTTTCAGGATGGGAGAAGCAAAGGAATGGGTACAGAATGGGATAAGGAGGTGGTAGGGAAAGTGGACCCCCAGAAAAGAGTTCTGTGCCTAGCACAAGTTTTCTTGAGATGTGGAACTGCCTTTGCTAATGGAGTTTCAGTTTCTTTACCTCCTAAGTGATCTCTTCTAGGTGGACCTAGGACAGAAATCTTTGGTTAGCTTTGGCTACGTGGAGAAGTAGTGTTTCACGGTGACATATGTGATCCTACCTGACTGTTCTCAACCCTTTTGATATCGATGCACTGCTTCTGCTGCTGCTGCTGCTGCCGCCGCCGCCGCCGCCGCTAAGTCGTTTCAGTCGTGTCCGACTCTGTGCGACCCCGTAGACGGCAGCCCACCAGGCCCCGCAGTCCCTGGGGTTCTCTAGGCAAGAACACTGGAGAGGGTTGCCATTTCCTCCTCCTTGCATGAAAGTGAAAAGTAAACGTGAAGTCGCTCAGTGGTGTCCGACTCTTAGCGACCCCATGGACTGCAGCCTACCAGGCTCCCCCGTCCATGGGATTTTCCACGCAAGAGTACTGGAGTGGGGTGCCATTGCCTTCTCCCATATCTATGCACAAGCCTGCCTAAATAATTGACTTCTAGCTAGCTTTGGGATGCCAGTAACCATCCACCCTTACCAGGCAACAGAGAAGAGAAAACACTTACCACAGGAGGTCCTGGTAAGGAACAAGGAACTAACAAGCTCCCACCAACCAGGATTCTGCAGAGGTCAACAAGAGGTCAGGAAGAGATGGCAGACTGCAGTCCAGAGGTCCTAGCGACTTCCATCTTGCAGCAGAGACCCAGCATAGTCCAAACGAATTCAATGTTGCAACAAATCAATAAACAAATAAAAGGACAGAAGTTCTTTGCACACATGACTGAGATTAGGGGTGAGGCAGTACATGTATGTGCCCGGAAAATCCTAAAGTATAAGAAAGGAAAGAAATTAAAGACAACTATCAAGCTGTCCAAACTGATAAAAACGAATGATTACACAGTGTTCTCTGTATACATTAGCAGATAATAATCTGAAAAGGAAATTAAAAAAATTCCCTTTCAATAATGTCAACATGAATACCACACTTTGCCATGGATGTAATGACGATGACAAGACCGGCACGCTGGAACTTATACACCCTGGCTGAAAACTATCCTGAATACATGGACAGATATTCCATAACGATGGAAAGACTTAGGATGGCAATCCCATGGAATGCATCTTCAATCTGAAATGAAGATTCGATATGAGTTGATCGCTCAGAGCTTTTGTGCCATCAACTGTTATTAAAGTATAAAAGAGATAGAGAAAGCTGCTGACTTAGACTTGAGGCGGGGTGTACGCCCTGCTGGGCTCTAGCCAGATATTCTACAGGCACTAGCAGTCAGCTCAGGAAAGAAAGGCACTGTCTCAGGGAATGGCACCAGGCCCCTCCCCCACGACATGCCTTGAGGTCACATTGGCAGCAGGTGAGTCCTCCGGGGCCAAAAACTGATTGACATGAATCTTGAAGAAAGGCAGTATTCCAGGCAACTATATCATTTCCTTAACATAGATGAGGAGAACAAGGTAGGGGGAAAACATACTGTTTTGTTCAAGTCGTTTCTGAGCCTATTGGGGGAACCGACCTGAAGCCAGAGTCCAGCGGAAATCCATAGGATATGTACATCGCTTAAGACAAACATTTCCTTAGGAACAAAGGCATTGCTTAGCTCAAGGTTTGTCTGCGAAATGCTTACACATCAGGAGATGGCTCCGAGTTGGGTTTCCACACACAAGAACATGCATGCAAAGGACAAGCCTGCACAGCCCATCTGCCCCCCTCCCCCACAGCCAGCAGCATTTCCAAGTGACCTCCTAAGGCCTTCCCCAAACTACAGGGGCACCTCTGGGTTTCCTGTTTCCCTCACTTCGAACACTTTTCTTTAAAAAAAAAAAAAAAAAAATCCCGCACACTTCTTGATAGAATGCCACAGTGGAAGGAAAACAGGCCTTCAATATTGAAACCTCCCTGTGCCAAACACTTGGAGCTTGGTTTGGTTTTGTTTTGTGTTGAATTACACCACCACATAATTTAAACTTGTTACAAGTTCTAATCATTCAGTTCCAAAATACCAAACTTTTATTGCACAAGGTCCCCTTGAAAAGGCCCACGCAGCAGGACAGCCACAGATTCGGCCATGAAAGGGCAGCAAGATGCCCTCCCCCCTTCTTTGCTGCCTGGGCGGCCACCAGGGTTTGAAATCCATGCACCCTACTAAGTTTCTAGGGTGCAATTCGTGGACCCTTCCCTTTCCCCTCCCAGCAGGTGCTCCAGGGCCCGCTGGCCTACAAAGTGCCAGAAGCAGGGCTGGGCCAGCCAGCCAAGATTCAGGGTTCTGTCCCTTGGACTTCCAGCGGACCCTAGGCTGCTTGGGAAACCCGTGCAGACTCGGAGATTTTTCAGCAGAGGGGTGGAGCGGTAAAGGCCTTGACCCCAAAGGCGAGGCCTTTCTGCGACCGCCAGGTGGGGGAGCTCCGAGAATGTGCCAACAGAGGGCGGAATACGTGGTTCCCTGCTCCACGCAGTCCCAGTGCCCTGACCCGTGGTCCGCACCCCTCCGCTGCGCCCACTGGATGCCGATCCTTGGGGACCCAGGAGCGCACGAAATGGGCGTGCCCAGCCGCAATGGCGACCCCCGAGAGCACAAGTGGGAAGCCCTCCCCCACCCCCGCCAGGAGCCGACCCCAGCCGAGACCGGACCCCGCCCCGCGCCGCCCGGGTTCGCCCCGCCCCTGCCGCGCTCCCGTTGCCTTCCCAGCCGCAGTGGGGACCCCGGAGAACACAACTGAGACCGCCCCCCACCCCCTCCCGACCGGAACCCCGACCCACGCCGCCAGGGTTCGCCCCACTCCTGGCGCGGCGCGCTGCTCACCTTCACCGGGGGCTCCCGGTGAGCCCCGCCCCCACGCCCGGTTCCAGGAGAGGCTCTGGCTACTGCCGCCAGTTCAAACACGAGGACAATACATCCGCCCCACAGGGACAATCCAAGCTGTCTATGATTTAGGGATCAAACGAGGACTACAGAAAGGCAAGGTGACCTGACCTAGGAGGGCCATGAGAGTCTATGGAACCAGACAAAGTTGGTTACCAAGGAAATTTTTTCCTTGGAACCGGGAAAGCTGGTTCTTTGCATATGCAATGACCAACAATTAGCTTGTTACCCAAGCCTGCCTCGCTGCCACCCCCACCCCCACCTCCACCCCCATCCCCCACTCCCCAGGAGACCGGCTCAAAGAAATATTTTAAATCTCAGGCGGAAAACTGGAAGATGTCTTGTCTGTCTCTCTGGATTTAGGTATGTGTCAGTGTGAGCCTTGTGGTTTTTGATAATATTGCTCAAGTTCTGAGTTCTGATTTCAATGGTCTCAAGACAAGGCAGCGCTTCCAAATCAAACTGCTGGAAATACAAGAAAACATTGACCTAAATGAACGTCAGAGTCCCGTGAACTGGGAACTAGTCAATATGAAATATCTAGTATTTTTGGTTTTGCTCCTCCACTATAGACATGTCTAAGAGTCAACAACATTAAGCACAACATGTTCATAGTGCCTAGGTTTCCTTTGAGGTAAAAATTGCTCTATTGTTATATCTGTCACAAGCCTGTCAGCAAGAAAGGACCTGGAAACGACAACATCAAAAGAAAAAAACGTAAATGTGATATGAGCTTTTAGACAAACTCTTAACAATGATTATACTCTAAAATATCTGCCTCTCATAGTCTTGACTGAAGGCAGAGGAGAAGGGGACGACAGAGGATAAAATGGTTGGATGGCATCACTGACCTGATGGAGATGAGTTTGAGCAAGCCCCTGGACTTGGTGACGGACACGGAAGCCTGGCATCCTGCAGGCCACCGGGTCCCAAAGAGTCAGACACGACTGAGCAACTGAACTGAACTGAACTGAAAAACGTTTCTCCAGGTGTTTTGGTTCCCCGAGTTTCTATCCTTGTGCTAAACTAAGTGACGACAGTGTATTTCATAGCTAGGTCATTTCCAAAGAAATGAAAGTTCTGAAACACTCACGACTTGAACGGACCTCCCTTTTACACAGAAACAAAAGAGATTTTTGACTCTCCATGAATAGTGTCTGGCACCTTCCTGACATGTTAAATGTAAGAAAGCAATTGTTTTGTTTTGTTCTCTTCTGTTCTTGTTGGTGGGGGGTGGCGCGCTATATCGAATGCCAGTATAAAAGTCAGTTCTTGGTTGCTGAAGGGAAATGTATGACTTGTTATTACAAGAAGGTATGTGGAATGCAATGGCACTTGAGGAAGGAAAACGAAGTAGTTCTGTCTTACAGGTGGCAGTTTCAGGATGGGAGAAGCAAAGGAATGGGTACAGAATGGGATAAGGAGGTGGTAGGGAAAGTGGACCCCCAGAAAAGAGTTCTGTGCCTAGCACAAGTTTTCTTGAGATGTGGAACTGCCTTTGCTAATGGAGTTTCAGTTTCTTTACCTCCTAAGTGATCTCTTCTAGGTGGACCTAGAACAGAAATCTTTGGTTAGCTTTGGCTACGTGGAGAAGTAGTGTTTCACGGTGACATATGTGATCCTACCTGACTGTTCTCAACCCTTTTGATATCGATGCACTGCTTCTGCTGCTGCTGCTGCTGCCGCCGCCGCCGCCGCCGCCGCTAAGGCGTTTCAGTCGTGTCCGACTCTGTGCGACCCCGTAGACGGCAGCCCACCAGGCCCCGCAGTTCCTGGGGTTCTTTAGGCAAGAACACTGGAGTGGGTTGCCATTTCCTCCTCCCATGCATGAAAGTGAAAAGTGAACGTGAAGTCGCTCAGTGGTGTCTGACTCTTAGCGACCCCATGGACTGCAGCCTACCAGGCTCCCCCGTCCATGGGATTTTCCACGCAAGAGTACTGGAGTGGGGTGCCATTGCCTTCTCCCATATCTATGCACAAGCCTGCCTAAATAATTGACTTCTAGCTAGCTTTGGGATGCCAATGACCATCCACCCTTACCAGGCAACAGAGAAGAGAAAACACTTACCACAGGAGGTCCTGGTAAGGAACAAGGAACTAACAAGCTCCCACCAACCAGGATTCTGCAGAGGTCAACAAGAGGTCAGGAAGAGATGGCAGACTGCAGTCCAGAGGTCCTAGCGACTTCCATCTTGCAGCAGAGACCCAGCATAGTCCAAACGAATTCAATGTTGCAACAAATCAATAAACAAATAAAAGGACAGAAGTTCTTTGCACACATGACTGAGATTAGGGGTGAGGCAGTACATGTATGTGCCCGGAAAATCCTAAAGTATAAGAAAGGAAAGAAATTAAAGACAACTATCAAGCTGTCCAAACTGATAAAAACGAATGATTACACAGTGTTCTCTGTATACATTAGCAGATAATAATCTGAAAAGGAAATTAAAAAAATTCCCTTTCAATAATGTCAACATGAATACCACACTTTGCCATGGATGTAATGACGATGACAAGACCGGCACGCTGGAACTTATACACCCTGGCTGAAAACTATCCTGAATACATGGACAGATATTCCATAACGATGGAAAGACTTAGGATGGCAATCCCATGGAATGCATCTTCAATCTGAAATGAAGATTCGATATGAGTTGATCGCTCAGAGCTTTTGTGCCATCAACTGTTATTAAAGTATAAAAGAGATAGAGAAAGCTGCTGACTTAGACTTGAGGCGGGGTGTACGCCCTGCTGGGCTCTAGCCAGATATTCTACAGGCACTAGCAGTCAGCTCAGGAAAGAAAGGCACTGTCTCAGGGAATGGCACCAGGCCCCTCCCCCACGACATGCCTTGAGGTCACATTGGCAGCAGGTGAGTCCTCCGGGGCCAAAAACTGATTGACATGAATCTTGAAGAAAGGCAGTATTCCAGGCAACTATATCATTTCCTTAACATAGATGAGGAGAACAAGGTAGGGGGAAAACATACTGTTTTGTTCAAGTCGTTTCTGAGCCTATTGGGGGAACCGACCTGAAGCCAGAGTCCAGCGGAAATCCATAGGATATGTACATCGCTTAAGACAAACATTTCCTTAGGAACAAAGGCATTGCTTAGCTCAAGGTTTGTCTGCGAAATGCTTACACATCAGGAGATGGCTCCGAGTTGGGTTTCCACACACAAGAACATGCATGCAAAGGACAAGCCTGCACAGCCCATCTGCCCCCCTCCCCCACAGCCAGCAGCATTTCCAAGTGACCTCCTAAGGCCTTCCCCAAACTACAGGGGCACCTCTGGGTTTCCTGTTTCCCTCACTTCGAACACTTTTCTTTAAAAAAAAAAAAAAAAAATTCCCGCACACTTCTTGATAGAATGCCACAGTGGAAGGAAAACAGGCCTTCAATATTGAAACCTCCCTGTGCCAAACACTTGGAGCTTGGTTTGGTTTTGTTTTGTGTTGAATTACACCACCACATAATTTAAACTGGTTACAAGTTCTAATCATTCAGTTCCAAAATACCAAACTTTTATTGCACAAGGTCCCCTTGAAAAGGCCCACGCAGCAGGACAGCCACAGATTCGGCCATGAAAGGGCAGCAAGATGCCCTCCCCCCTTCTTTGCTGCCTGGGCGGCCACCAGGGTTTGAAATCCATGCACCCTACTAAGTTTCTAGGGTGCAATTCGTGGACCCTTCCCTTTCCCCTCCCAGCAGGTGCTCCAGGGCCCGCTGGCCTACAAAGTGCCAGAAGCAGGGCTGGGCCAGCCAGCCAAGATTCAGGGTTCTGTCCCTTGGACTTCCAGCGGACCCTAGGCTGCTTGGGAAACCCGCGCAGACTCGGAGATTTTTCAGCAGAGGGGTGGAGCGGTAAAGGCCTTGACCCCAAAGGCGAGGCCTTTCTGCGACCGCCAGGTGGGGGAGCTCCGAGAATGTGCCAACAGAGGGCGGAATACGTGGTTCCCTGCTCCACGCAGTCCCAGTGCCCTGACCCGTGGTCCGCACCCCTCCGCTGCGCCCACTGGATGCCGATCCTTGGGGACCCAGGAGCGCACGAAATGGGCGTGCCCAGCCGCAATGGCGACCCCCGAGAGCACAAGTGGGAAGCCCTCCCCCACCCCCGCCAGGAGCCGACCCCAGCCGAGACCGGGCCCCGCCCCGCGCCGCCCGGGTTCGCCCCGCCCCTGCCGCGCTCCCGTTGCCTTCCCAGCCGCAGTGGGGACCCCGGAGAACACAACTGAGACCGCCCCCCACCCCCTCCCGACCGGAACCCCGACCCACGCCGCCAGGGTTCGCCCCACTCCTGGCGCGGCGCGCTGCTCACCTTCACCGGGGGCTCCCGGTGAGCCCCGCCCCCACGCCCGGTTCCAGGAGAGGCTCTGGCTACTGCCGCCAGTTCAAACACGAGGACAATACATCCGCCCCACAGGGACAATCCAAGCTGTCTATGATTTAGGGATCAAACGAGGACTACAGAAAGGCAAGGTGACCTGACCTAGGAGGGCCATGAGAGTCTATAGAACCAGACAAAGTTGGTTACCAAGGAAACTTTTTTCCTTGGAACCGGGAAAGCTGGTTCTTTGCATATGCAATGACCAACAATTAGCTTGTTACCCAAGCCTGCCTCGCTGCCACCCCCACCCCCACCCCCATCCCCATCCCCCACTCCCCAGGAGACCGGCTCAAAGAAATATTTTAAATCTCAGGCGGAAAACTGGAAGATGTCTTGTCTGTCTCTCTGGATTTAGGTATGTGTCAGTGTGAGCCTTGTGGTTTTTGATAATATTGCTCAAGTTCTGAGTTCTGATTTCAATGGTCTCAAGACAAGGCAGCGCTTCCAAATCAAACTGCTGGAAATACAAGAAAACATTGACCTAAATGAACGTCAGAGTCCCGTGAACTGGGAACTAGTCAATATGAAATATCTAGTATTTTTGGTTTTGCTCCTCCACTATAGACATGTCTAAGAGTCAACAACATTAAGCACAACATGTTCATAGTGCCTAGGTTTCCTTTGAGGTAAAAATTGCTCTATTGTTATATCTGTCACAAGCCTGTCAGCAAGAAAGGACCTGGAAACGACAACATCAAAAGAAAAAAACGTAAATGTGATATGAGCTTTTAGACAAACTCTTAACAATGATTATACTCTAAAATATCTGCCTCTCATAGTCTTGACTGAAGGCAGAGGAGAAGGGGACGACAGAGGATAAAATGGTTGGATGGCATCACTGACCTGATGGAGATGAGTTTGAGCAAGCCCCTGGAGTTGGTGACGGACACGGAAGCCTGGCATCCTGCAGGCCACCGGGTCCCAAAGAGTCAGACACGACTGAGCAACTGAACTGAACTGAACTGAAAAACGTTTCTCCAGGTGTTTTGGTTCCCCGAGTTTCTATCCTTGTGCTAAACTAAGTGACGACAGTGTATTTCATAGCTAGGTCATTTCCAAAGAAATGAAAGTTCTGAAACACTCACGACTTGAACGGACCTCCCTTTTACACAGAAACAAAAGAGATTTTTGACTCTCCATGAATAGTGTCTGGCACCTTCCTGACATGTTAAATGTAAGAAAGCAATTGTTTTGTTTTGTTCTCTTCTGTTCTTGTTGGTGGGGGGTGGCGCGCTATATCGAATGCCAGTATAAAAGTCAGTTCTTGGTTGCTGAAGGGAAATGTATGACTTGTTATTACAAGAAGGTATGTGGAATGCAATGGCACTTGAGGAAGGAAAACGAAGTAGTTCTGTCTTACAGGTGGCAGTTTCAGGATGGGAGAAGCAAAGGAATGGGTACAGAATGGGATAAGGAGGTGGTATTGAAAGTGGACCCCCAGAAAAGAGTTCTGTGCCTAGCACAAGTTTTCTTGAGATGTGGAACTGCCTTTGCTAATGGAGTTTCAGTTTCTTTACCTCCTAAGTGATCTCTTCTAGGTGGACCTAGAACAGAAATCTTTGGTTAGCTTTGGCTACGTGGAGAAGTAGTGTTTCACGGTGACATATGTGATCCTACCTGACTGTTCTCAACCCTTTTGATATCGATGCACTGCTTCTGCTGCTGCTGCTGCTGCCGCCGCCGCCGCCGCCGCCGCTAAGGCGTTTCAGTCGTGTCCGACTCTGTGCGACCCCGTAGACGGCAGCCCACCAGGCCCCGCAGTTCCTGGGGTTCTTTAGGCAAGAACACTGGAGTGGGTTGCCATTTCCTCCTCCCATGCATGAAAGTGAAAAGTGAACGTGAAGTCGCTCAGTGGTGTCTGACTCTTAGCGACCCCATGGACTGCAGCCTACCAGGCTCCCCCGTCCATGGGATTTTCCACGCAAGAGTACTGGAGTGGGGTGCCATTGCCTTCTCCCATATCTATGCACAAGCCTGCCTAAATAATTGACTTCTAGCTAGCTTTGGGATGCCAATGACCATCCACCCTTACCAGGCAACAGAGAAGAGAAAACACTTACCACAGGAGGTCCTGGTAAGGAACAAGGAACTAACAAGCTCCCACCAACCAGGATTCTGCAGAGGTCAACAAGAGGTCAGGAAGAGATGGCAGACTGCAGTCCAGAGGTCCTAGCGACTTCCATCTTGCAGCAGAGACCCAGCATAGTCCAAACGAATTCAATGTTGCAACAAATCAATAAACAAATAAAAGGACAGAAGTTCTTTGCACACATGACTGAGATTAGGGGTGAGGCAGTACATGTATGTGCCCGGAAAATCCTAAAGTATAAGAAAGGAAAGAAATTAAAGACAACTATCAAGCTGTCCAAACTGATAAAAACGAATGATTACACAGTGTTCTCTGTATACATTAGCAGATAATAATCTGAAAAGGAAATTAAAAAAATTCCCTTTCAATAATGTCAACATGAATACCACACTTTGCCATGGATGTAATGACGATGACAAGACCGGCACGCTGGAACTTATACACCCTGGCTGAAAACTATCCTGAATACATGGACAGATATTCCATAACGATGGAAAGACTTAGGATGGCAATCCCATGGAATGCATCTTCAATCTGAAATGAAGATTCGATATGAGTTGATCGCTCAGAGCTTTTGTGCCATCAACTGTTATTAAAGTATAAAAGAGATAGAGAAAGCTGCTGACTTAGACTTGAGGCGGGGTGTACGCCCTGCTGGGCTCTAGCCAGATATTCTACAGGCACTAGCAGTCAGCTCAGGAAAGAAAGGCACTGTCTCAGGGAATGGCACCAGGCCCCTCCCCCACGACATGCCTTGAGGTCACATTGGCAGCAGGTGAGTCCTCCGGGGCCAAAAACTGATTGACATGAATCTTGAAGAAAGGCAGTATTCCAGGCAACTATATCATTTCCTTAACATAGATGAGGAGAACAAGGTAGGGGGAAAACATACTGTTTTGTTCAAGTCGTTTCTGAGCCTATTGGGGGAACCGACCTGAAGCCAGAGTCCAGCGGAAATCCATAGGATATGTACATCGCTTAAGACAAACATTTCCTTAGGAACAAAGGCATTGCTTAGCTCAAGGTTTGTCTGCGAAATGCTTACACATCAGGAGATGGCTCCGAGTTGGGTTTCCACACACAAGAACATGCATGCAAAGGACAAGCCTGCACAGCCCATCTGCCCCCCTCCCCCACAGCCAGCAGCATTTCCAAGTGACCTCCTAAGGCCTTCCCCAAACTACAGGGGCACCTCTGGGTTTCCTGTTTCCCTCACTTCGAACACTTTTCTTTAAAAAAAAAAAAAAAAAATTCCCGCACACTTCTTGATAGAATGCCACAGTGGAAGGAAAACAGGCCTTCAATATTGAAACCTCCCTGTGCCAAACACTTGGAGCTTGGTTTGGTTTTGTTTTGTGTTGAATTACACCACCACATAATTTAAACTGGTTACAAGTTCTAATCATTCAGTTCCAAAATACCAAACTTTTATTGCACAAGGTCCCCTTGAAAAGGCCCACGCAGCAGGACAGCCACAGATTCGGCCATGAAAGGGCAGCAAGATGCCCTCCCCCCTTCTTTGCTGCCTGGGCGGCCACCAGGGTTTGAAATCCATGCACCCTACTAAGTTTCTAGGGTGCAATTCGTGGACCCTTCCCTTTCCCCTCCCAGCAGGTGCTCCAGGGCCCGCTGGCCTACAAAGTGCCAGAAGCAGGGCTGGGCCAGCCAGCCAAGATTCAGGGTTCTGTCCCTTGGACTTCCAGCGGACCCTAGGCTGCTTGGGAAACCCGCGCAGACTCGGAGATTTTTCAGCAGAGGGGTGGAGCGGTAAAGGCCTTGACCCCAAAGGCGAGGCCTTTCTGCGACCGCCAGGTGGGGGAGCTCCGAGAATGTGCCAACAGAGGGCGGAATACGTGGTTCCCTGCTCCACGCAGTCCCAGTGCCCTGACCCGTGGTCCGCACCCCTCCGCTGCGCCCACTGGATGCCGATCCTTGGGGACCCAGGAGCGCACGAAATGGGCGTGCCCAGCCGCAATGGCGACCCCCGAGAGCACAAGTGGGAAGCCCTCCCCCACCCCCGCCAGGAGCCGACCCCAGCCGAGACCGGACCCCGCCCCGCGCCGCCCGGGTTCGCCCCGCCCCTGCCGCGCTCCCGTTGCCTTCCCAGCCGCAGTGGGGACCCCGGAGAACACAACTGAGACCGCCCCCCACCCCCTCCCGACCGGAACCCCGACCCACGCCGCCAGGGTTCGCCCCACTCCTGGCGCGGCGCGCTGCTCACCTTCACCGGGGGCTCCCGGTGAGCCCCGCCCCCACGCCCGGTTCCAGGAGAGGCTCTGGCTACTGCCGCCAGTTCAAACACGAGGACAATACATCCGCCCCACAGGGACAATCCAAGCTGTCTATGATTTAGGGATCAAACGAGGACTACAGAAAGGCAAGGTGACCTGACCTAGGAGGGCCATGAGAGTCTATGGAACCAGACAAAGTTGGTTACCAAGGAAATTTTTTCCTTGGAACCGGGAAAGCTGGTTCTTTGCATATGCAATGACCAACAATTAGCTTGTTACCCAAGCCTGCCTCGCTGCCACCCCCACCCCCACCTCCACCCCCATCCCCCACTCCCCAGGAGACCGGCTCAAAGAAATATTTTAAATCTCAGGCGGAAAACTGGAAGATGTCTTGTCTGTCTCTCTGGATTTAGGTATGTGTCAGTGTGAGCCTTGTGGTTTTTGATAATATTGCTCAAGTTCTGAGTTCTGATTTCAATGGTCTCAAGACAAGGCAGCGCTTCCAAATCAAACTGCTGGAAATACAAGAAAACATTGACCTAAATGAACGTCAGAGTCCCGTGAACTGGGAACTAGTCAATATGAAATATCTAGTATTTTTGGTTTTGCTCCTCCACTATAGACATGTCTAAGAGTCAACAACATTAAGCACAACATGTTCATAGTGCCTAGGTTTCCTTTGAGGTAAAAATTGCTCTATTGTTATATCTGTCACAAGCCTGTCAGCAAGAAAGGACCTGGAAACGACAACATCAAAAGAAAAAAACGTAAATGTGATATGAGCTTTTAGACAAACTCTTAACAATGATTATACTCTAAAATATCTGCCTCTCATAGTCTTGACTGAAGGCAGAGGAGAAGGGGACGACAGAGGATAAAATGGTTGGATGGCATCACTGACCTGATGGAGATGAGTTTGAGCAAGCCCCTGGAGTTGGTGACGGACACGGAAGCCTGGCATCCTGCAGGCCACCGGGTCCCAAAGAGTCAGACACGACTGAGCAACTGAACTGAACTGAACTGAAAAACGTTTCTCCAGGTGTTTTGGTTCCCCGAGTTTCTATCCTTGTGCTAAACTAAGTGACGACAGTGTATTTCATAGCTAGGTCATTTCCAAAGAAATGAAAGTTCTGAAACACTCACGACTTGAACGGACCTCCCTTTTACACAGAAACAAAAGAGATTTTTGACTCTCCATGAATAGTGTCTGGCACCTTCCTGACATGTTAAATGTAAGAAAGCAATTGTTTTGTTTTGTTCTCTTCTGTTCTTGTTGGTGGGGGGTGGCGCGCTATATCGAATGCCAGTATAAAAGTCAGTTCTTGGTTGCTGAAGGGAAATGTATGACTTGTTATTACAAGAAGGTATGTGGAATGCAATGGCACTTGAGGAAGGAAAACGAAGTAGTTCTGTCTTACAGGTGGCAGTTTCAGGATGGGAGAAGCAAAGGAATGGGTACAGAATGGGATAAGGAGGTGGTAGGGAAAGTGGACCCCCAGAAAAGAGTTCTGTGCCTAGCACAAGTTTTCTTGAGATGTGGAACTGCCTTTGCTAATGGAGTTTCAGTTTCTTTACCTCCTAAGTGATCTCTTCTAGGTGGACCTAGAACAGAAATCTTTGGTTAGCTTTGGCTACGTGGAGAAGTAGTGTTTCACGGTGACATATGTGATCCTACCTGACTGTTCTCAACCCTTTTGATATCGATGCACTGCTTCTGCTGCTGCTGCTGCTGCCGCCGCCGCCGCCGCCGCCGCTAAGGCGTTTCAGTCGTGTCCGACTCTGTGCGACCCCGTAGACGGCAGCCCACCAGGCCCCGCAGTTCCTGGGGTTCTTTAGGCAAGAACACTGGAGTGGGTTGCCATTTCCTCCTCCCATGCATGAAAGTGAAAAGTGAACGTGAAGTCGCTCAGTGGTGTCTGACTCTTAGCGACCCCATGGACTGCAGCCTACCAGGCTCCCCCGTCCATGGGATTTTCCACGCAAGAGTACTGGAGTGGGGTGCCATTGCCTTCTCCCATATCTATGCACAAGCCTGCCTAAATAATTGACTTCTAGCTAGCTTTGGGATGCCAATGACCATCCACCCTTACCAGGCAACAGAGAAGAGAAAACACTTACCACAGGAGGTCCTGGTAAGGAACAAGGAACTAACAAGCTCCCACCAACCAGGATTCTGCAGAGGTCAACAAGAGGTCAGGAAGAGATGGCAGACTGCAGTCCAGAGGTCCTAGCGACTTCCATCTTGCAGCAGAGACCCAGCATAGTCCAAACGAATTCAATGTTGCAACAAATCAATAAACAAATAAAAGGACAGAAGTTCTTTGCACACATGACTGAGATTAGGGGTGAGGCAGTACATGTATGTGCCCGGAAAATCCTAAAGTATAAGAAAGGAAAGAAATTAAAGACAACTATCAAGCTGTCCAAACTGATAAAAACGAATGATTACACAGTGTTCTCTGTATACATTAGCAGATAATAATCTGAAAAGGAAATTAAAAAAATTCCCTTTCAATAATGTCAACATGAATACCACACTTTGCCATGGATGTAATGACGATGACAAGACCGGCACGCTGGAACTTATACACCCTGGCTGAAAACTATCCTGAATACATGGACAGATATTCCATAACGATGGAAAGACTTAGGATGGCAATCCCATGGAATGCATCTTCAATCTGAAATGAAGATTCGATATGAGTTGATCGCTCAGAGCTTTTGTGCCATCAACTGTTATTAAAGTATAAAAGAGATAGAGAAAGCTGCTGACTTAGACTTGAGGCGGGGTGTACGCCCTGCTGGGCTCTAGCCAGATATTCTACAGGCACTAGCAGTCAGCTCAGGAAAGAAAGGCACTGTCTCAGGGAATGGCACCAGGCCCCTCCCCCACGACATGCCTTGAGGTCACATTGGCAGCAGGTGAGTCCTCCGGGGCCAAAAACTGATTGACATGAATCTTGAAGAAAGGCAGTATTCCAGGCAACTATATCATTTCCTTAACATAGATGAGGAGAACAAGGTAGGGGGAAAACATACTGTTTTGTTCAAGTCGTTTCTGAGCCTATTGGGGGAACCGACCTGAAGCCAGAGTCCAGCGGAAATCCATAGGATATGTACATCGCTTAAGACAAACATTTCCTTAGGAACAAAGGCATTGCTTAGCTCAAGGTTTGTCTGCGAAATGCTTACACATCAGGAGATGGCTCCGAGTTGGGTTTCCACACACAAGAACATGCATGCAAAGGACAAGCCTGCACAGCCCATCTGCCCCCCTCCCCCACAGCCAGCAGCATTTCCAAGTGACCTCCTAAGGCCTTCCCCAAACTACAGGGGCACCTCTGGGTTTCCTGTTTCCCTCACTTCGAACACTTTTCTTTAAAAAAAAAAAAAAAAAATTCCCGCACACTTCTTGATAGAATGCCACAGTGGAAGGAAAACAGGCCTTCAATATTGAAACCTCCCTGTGCCAAACACTTGGAGCTTGGTTTGGTTTTGTTTTGTGTTGAATTACACCACCACATAATTTAAACTGGTTACAAGTTCTAATCATTCAGTTCCAAAATACCAAACTTTTATTGCACAAGGTCCCCTTGAAAAGGCCCACGCAGCAGGACAGCCACAGATTCGGCCATGAAAGGGCAGCAAGATGCCCTCCCCCCTTCTTTGCTGCCTGGGCGGCCACCAGGGTTTGAAATCCATGCACCCTACTAAGTTTCTAGGGTGCAATTCGTGGACCCTTCCCTTTCCCATCCCAGCAGGTGCTCCAGGGCCCGCTGGCCTACAAAGTGCCAGAAGCAGGGCTGGGCCAGCCAGCCAAGATTCAGGGTTCTGTCCCTTGGACTTCCAGCGGACCCTAGGCTGCTTGGGAAACCCGCGCAGACTCGGAGATTTTTCAGCAGAGGGGTGGAGCGGTAAAGGCCTTGACCCCAAAGGCGAGGCCTTTCTGCGACCGCCAGGTGGGGGAGCTCCGAGAATGTGCCAACAGAGGGCGGAATACGTGGTTCCCTGCTCCACGCAGTCCCAGTGCCCTGACCCGTGGTCCGCACCCCTCCGCTGCGCCCACTGGATGCCGATCCTTGGGGACCCAGGAGCGCACGAAATGGGCGTGCCCAGCCGCAATGGCGACCCCCGAGAGCACAAGTGGGAAGCCCTCCCCCACCCCCGCCAGGAGCCGACCCCAGCCGAGACCGGGCCCCGCCCCGCGCCGCCCGGGTTCGCCCCGCCCCTGCCGCGCTCCCGTTGCCTTCCCAGCCGCAGTGGGGACCCCGGAGAACACAACTGAGACCGCCCCCCACCCCCTCCCGACCGGAACCCCGACCCACGCCGCCAGGGTTCGCCCCACTCCTGGCGCGGCGCGCTGCTCACCTTCACCGGGGGCTCCCGGTGAGCCCCGCCCCCACGCCCGGTTCCAGGAGAGGCTCTGGCTACTGCCGCCAGTTCAAACACGAGGACAATACATCCGCCCCACAGGGACAATCCAAGCTGTCTATGATTTAGGGATCAAACGAGGACTACAGAAAGGCAAGGTGACCTGACCTAGGAGGGCCATGAGAGTCTATAGAACCAGACAAAGTTGGTTACCAAGGAAACTTTTTTCCTTGGAACCGGGAAAGCTGGTTCTTTGCATATGCAATGACCAACAATTAGCTTGTTACCCAAGCCTGCCTCGCTGCCACCCCCACCCCCACCCCCATCCCCATCCCCCACTCCCCAGGAGACCGGCTCAAAGAAATATTTTAAATCTCAGGCGGAAAACTGGAAGATGTCTTGTCTGTCTCTCTGGATTTAGGTATGTGTCAGTGTGAGCCTTGTGGTTTTTGATAATATTGCTCAAGTTCTGAGTTCTGATTTCAATGGTCTCAAGACAAGGCAGCGCTTCCAAATCAAACTGCTGGAAATACAAGAAAACATTGACCTAAATGAACGTCAGAGTCCCGTGAACTGGGAACTAGTCAATATGAAATATCTAGTATTTTTGGTTTTGCTCCTCCACTATAGACATGTCTAAGAGTCAACAACATTAAGCACAACATGTTCATAGTGCCTAGGTTTCCTTTGAGGTAAAAATTGCTCTATTGTTATATCTGTCACAAGCCTGTCAGCAAGAAAGGACCTGGAAACGACAACATCAAAAGAAAAAAACGTAAATGTGATATGAGCTTTTAGACAAACTCTTAACAATGATTATACTCTAAAATATCTGCCTCTCATAGTCTTGACTGAAGGCAGAGGAGAAGGGGACGACAGAGGATAAAATGGTTGGATGGCATCACTGACCTGATGGAGATGAGTTTGAGCAAGCCCCTGGAGTTGGTGACGGACACGGAAGCCTGGCATCCTGCAGGCCACCGGGTCCCAAAGAGTCAGACACGACTGAGCAACTGAACTGAACTGAACTGAAAAACGTTTCTCCAGGTGTTTTGGTTCCCCGAGTTTCTATCCTTGTGCTAAACTAAGTGACGACAGTGTATTTCATAGCTAGGTCATTTCCAAAGAAATGAAAGTTCTGAAACACTCACGACTTGAACGGACCTCCCTTTTACACAGAAACAAAAGAGATTTTTGACTCTCCATGAATAGTGTCTGGCACCTTCCTGACATGTTAAATGTAAGAAAGCAATTGTTTTGTTTTGTTCTCTTCTGTTCTTGTTGGTGGGGGGTGGCGCGCTATATCGAATGCCAGTATAAAAGTCAGTTCTTGGTTGCTGAAGGGAAATGTATGACTTGTTATTACAAGAAGGTATGTGGAATGCAATGGCACTTGAGGAAGGAAAACGAAGTAGTTCTGTCTTACAGGTGGCAGTTTCAGGATGGGAGAAGCAAAGGAATGGGTACAGAATGGGATAAGGAGGTGGTATTGAAAGTGGACCCCCAGAAAAGAGTTCTGTGCCTAGCACAAGTTTTCTTGAGATGTGGAACTGCCTTTGCTAATGGAGTTTCAGTTTCTTTACCTCCTAAGTGATCTCTTCTAGGTGGACCTAGAACAGAAATCTTTGGTTAGCTTTGGCTACGTGGAGAAGTAGTGTTTCACGGTGACATATGTGATCCTACCTGACTGTTCTCAACCCTTTTGATATCGATGCACTGCTTCTGCTGCTGCTGCTGCTGCCGCCGCCGCCGCCGCCGCCGCTAAGGCGTTTCAGTCGTGTCCGACTCTGTGCGACCCCGTAGACGGCAGCCCACCAGGCCCCGCAGTTCCTGGGGTTCTTTAGGCAAGAACACTGGAGTGGGTTGCCATTTCCTCCTCCCATGCATGAAAGTGAAAAGTGAACGTGAAGTCGCTCAGTGGTGTCTGACTCTTAGCGACCCCATGGACTGCAGCCTACCAGGCTCCCCCGTCCATGGGATTTTCCACGCAAGAGTACTGGAGTGGGGTGCCATTGCCTTCTCCCATATCTATGCACAAGCCTGCCTAAATAATTGACTTCTAGCTAGCTTTGGGATGCCAATGACCATCCACCCTTACCAGGCAACAGAGAAGAGAAAACACTTACCACAGGAGGTCCTGGTAAGGAACAAGGAACTAACAAGCTCCCACCAACCAGGATTCTGCAGAGGTCAACAAGAGGTCAGGAAGAGATGGCAGACTGCAGTCCAGAGGTCCTAGCGACTTCCATCTTGCAGCAGAGACCCAGCATAGTCCAAACGAATTCAATGTTGCAACAAATCAATAAACAAATAAAAGGACAGAAGTTCTTTGCACACATGACTGAGATTAGGGGTGAGGCAGTACATGTATGTGCCCGGAAAATCCTAAAGTATAAGAAAGGAAAGAAATTAAAGACAACTATCAAGCTGTCCAAACTGATAAAAACGAATGATTACACAGTGTTCTCTGTATACATTAGCAGATAATAATCTGAAAAGGAAATTAAAAAAATTCCCTTTCAATAATGTCAACATGAATACCACACTTTGCCATGGATGTAATGACGATGACAAGACCGGCACGCTGGAACTTATACACCCTGGCTGAAAACTATCCTGAATACATGGACAGATATTCCATAACGATGGAAAGACTTAGGATGGCAATCCCATGGAATGCATCTTCAATCTGAAATGAAGATTCGATATGAGTTGATCGCTCAGAGCTTTTGTGCCATCAACTGTTATTAAAGTATAAAAGAGATAGAGAAAGCTGCTGACTTAGACTTGAGGCGGGGTGTACGCCCTGCTGGGCTCTAGCCAGATATTCTACAGGCACTAGCAGTCAGCTCAGGAAAGAAAGGCACTGTCTCAGGGAATGGCACCAGGCCCCTCCCCCACGACATGCCTTGAGGTCACATTGGCAGCAGGTGAGTCCTCCGGGGCCAAAAACTGATTGACATGAATCTTGAAGAAAGGCAGTATTCCAGGCAACTATATCATTTCCTTAACATAGATGAGGAGAACAAGGTAGGGGGAAAACATACTGTTTTGTTCAAGTCGTTTCTGAGCCTATTGGGGGAACCGACCTGAAGCCAGAGTCCAGCGGAAATCCATAGGATATGTACATCGCTTAAGACAAACATTTCCTTAGGAACAAAGGCATTGCTTAGCTCAAGGTTTGTCTGCGAAATGCTTACACATCAGGAGATGGCTCCGAGTTGGGTTTCCACACACAAGAACATGCATGCAAAGGACAAGCCTGCACAGCCCATCTGCCCCCCTCCCCCACAGCCAGCAGCATTTCCAAGTGACCTCCTAAGGCCTTCCCCAAACTACAGGGGCACCTCTGGGTTTCCTGTTTCCCTCACTTCGAACACTTTTCTTTAAAAAAAAAAAAAAAAAATTCCCGCACACTTCTTGATAGAATGCCACAGTGGAAGGAAAACAGGCCTTCAATATTGAAACCTCCCTGTGCCAAACACTTGGAGCTTGGTTTGGTTTTGTTTTGTGTTGAATTACACCACCACATAATTTAAACTGGTTACAAGTTCTAATCATTCAGTTCCAAAATACCAAACTTTTATTGCACAAGGTCCCCTTGAAAAGGCCCACGCAGCAGGACAGCCACAGATTCGGCCATGAAAGGGCAGCAAGATGCCCTCCCCCCTTCTTTGCTGCCTGGGCGGCCACCAGGGTTTGAAATCCATGCACCCTACTAAGTTTCTAGGGTGCAATTCGTGGACCCTTCCCTTTCCCCTCCCAGCAGGTGCTCCAGGGCCCGCTGGCCTACAAAGTGCCAGAAGCAGGGCTGGGCCAGCCAGCCAAGATTCAGGGTTCTGTCCCTTGGACTTCCAGCGGACCCTAGGCTGCTTGGGAAACCCGCGCAGACTCGGAGATTTTTCAGCAGAGGGGTGGAGCGGTAAAGGCCTTGACCCCAAAGGCGAGGCCTTTCTGCGACCGCCAGGTGGGGGAGCTCCGAGAATGTGCCAACAGAGGGCGGAATACGTGGTTCCCTGCTCCACGCAGTCCCAGTGCCCTGACCCGTGGTCCGCACCCCTCCGCTGCGCCCACTGGATGCCGATCCTTGGGGACCCAGGAGCGCACGAAATGGGCGTGCCCAGCCGCAATGGCGACCCCCGAGAGCACAAGTGGGAAGCCCTCCCCCACCCCCGCCAGGAGCCGACCCCAGCCGAGACCGGACCCCGCCCCGCGCCGCCCGGGTTCGCCCCGCCCCTGCCGCGCTCCCGTTGCCTTCCCAGCCGCAGTGGGGACCCCGGAGAACACAACTGAGACCGCCCCCCACCCCCTCCCGACCGGAACCCCGACCCACGCCGCCAGGGTTCGCCCCACTCCTGGCGCGGCGCGCTGCTCACCTTCACCGGGGGCTCCCGGTGAGCCCCGCCCCCACGCCCGGTTCCAGGAGAGGCTCTGGCTACTGCCGCCAGTTCAAACACGAGGACAATACATCCGCCCCACAGGGACAATCCAAGCTGTCTATGATTTAGGGATCAAACGAGGACTACAGAAAGGCAAGGTGACCTGACCTAGGAGGGCCATGAGAGTCTATGGAACCAGACAAAGTTGGTTACCAAGGAAATTTTTTCCTTGGAACCGGGAAAGCTGGTTCTTTGCATATGCAATGACCAACAATTAGCTTGTTACCCAAGCCTGCCTCGCTGCCACCCCCACCCCCACCTCCACCCCCATCCCCCACTCCCCAGGAGACCGGCTCAAAGAAATATTTTAAATCTCAGGCGGAAAACTGGAAGATGTCTTGTCTGTCTCTCTGGATTTAGGTATGTGTCAGTGTGAGCCTTGTGGTTTTTGATAATATTGCTCAAGTTCTGAGTTCTGATTTCAATGGTCTCAAGACAAGGCAGCGCTTCCAAATCAAACTGCTGGAAATACAAGAAAACATTGACCTAAATGAACGTCAGAGTCCCGTGAACTGGGAACTAGTCAATATGAAATATCTAGTATTTTTGGTTTTGCTCCTCCACTATAGACATGTCTAAGAGTCAACAACATTAAGCACAACATGTTCATAGTGCCTAGGTTTCCTTTGAGGTAAAAATTGCTCTATTGTTATATCTGTCACAAGCCTGTCAGCAAGAAAGGACCTGGAAACGACAACATCAAAAGAAAAAAACGTAAATGTGATATGAGCTTTTAGACAAACTCTTAACAATGATTATACTCTAAAATATCTGCCTCTCATAGTCTTGACTGAAGGCAGAGGAGAAGGGGACGACAGAGGATAAAATGGTTGGATGGCATCACTGACCTGATGGAGATGAGTTTGAGCAAGCCCCTGGAGTTGGTGACGGACACGGAAGCCTGGCATCCTGCAGGCCACCGGGTCCCAAAGAGTCAGACACGACTGAGCAACTGAACTGAACTGAACTGAAAAACGTTTCTCCAGGTGTTTTGGTTCCCCGAGTTTCTATCCTTGTGCTAAACTAAGTGACGACAGTGTATTTCATAGCTAGGTCATTTCCAAAGAAATGAAAGTTCTGAAACACTCACGACTTGAACGGACCTCCCTTTTACACAGAAACAAAAGAGATTTTTGACTCTCCATGAATAGTGTCTGGCACCTTCCTGACATGTTAAATGTAAGAAAGCAATTGTTTTGTTTTGTTCTCTTCTGTTCTTGTTGGTGGGGGGTGGCGCGCTATATCGAATGCCAGTATAAAAGTCAGTTCTTGGTTGCTGAAGGGAAATGTATGACTTGTTATTACAAGAAGGTATGTGGAATGCAATGGCACTTGAGGAAGGAAAACGAAGTAGTTCTGTCTTACAGGTGGCAGTTTCAGGATGGGAGAAGCAAAGGAATGGGTACAGAATGGGATAAGGAGGTGGTAGGGAAAGTGGACCCCCAGAAAAGAGTTCTGTGCCTAGCACAAGTTTTCTTGAGATGTGGAACTGCCTTTGCTAATGGAGTTTCAGTTTCTTTACCTCCTAAGTGATCTCTTCTAGGTGGACCTAGAACAGAAATCTTTGGTTAGCTTTGGCTACGTGGAGAAGTAGTGTTTCACGGTGACATATGTGATCCTACCTGACTGTTCTCAACCCTTTTGATATCGATGCACTGCTTCTGCTGCTGCTGCTGCTGCCGCCGCCGCCGCCGCCGCCGCTAAGGCGTTTCAGTCGTGTCCGACTCTGTGCGACCCCGTAGACGGCAGCCCACCAGGCCCCGCAGTTCCTGGGGTTCTTTAGGCAAGAACACTGGAGTGGGTTGCCATTTCCTCCTCCCATGCATGAAAGTGAAAAGTGAACGTGAAGTCGCTCAGTGGTGTCTGACTCTTAGCGACCCCATGGACTGCAGCCTACCAGGCTCCCCCGTCCATGGGATTTTCCACGCAAGAGTACTGGAGTGGGGTGCCATTGCCTTCTCCCATATCTATGCACAAGCCTGCCTAAATAATTGACTTCTAGCTAGCTTTGGGATGCCAATGACCATCCACCCTTACCAGGCAACAGAGAAGAGAAAACACTTACCACAGGAGGTCCTGGTAAGGAACAAGGAACTAACAAGCTCCCACCAACCAGGATTCTGCAGAGGTCAACAAGAGGTCAGGAAGAGATGGCAGACTGCAGTCCAGAGGTCCTAGCGACTTCCATCTTGCAGCAGAGACCCAGCATAGTCCAAACGAATTCAATGTTGCAACAAATCAATAAACAAATAAAAGGACAGAAGTTCTTTGCACACATGACTGAGATTAGGGGTGAGGCAGTACATGTATGTGCCCGGAAAATCCTAAAGTATAAGAAAGGAAAGAAATTAAAGACAACTATCAAGCTGTCCAAACTGATAAAAACGAATGATTACACAGTGTTCTCTGTATACATTAGCAGATAATAATCTGAAAAGGAAATTAAAAAAATTCCCTTTCAATAATGTCAACATGAATACCACACTTTGCCATGGATGTAATGACGATGACAAGACCGGCACGCTGGAACTTATACACCCTGGCTGAAAACTATCCTGAATACATGGACAGATATTCCATAACGATGGAAAGACTTAGGATGGCAATCCCATGGAATGCATCTTCAATCTGAAATGAAGATTCGATATGAGTTGATCGCTCAGAGCTTTTGTGCCATCAACTGTTATTAAAGTATAAAAGAGATAGAGAAAGCTGCTGACTTAGACTTGAGGCGGGGTGTACGCCCTGCTGGGCTCTAGCCAGATATTCTACAGGCACTAGCAGTCAGCTCAGGAAAGAAAGGCACTGTCTCAGGGAATGGCACCAGGCCCCTCCCCCACGACATGCCTTGAGGTCACATTGGCAGCAGGTGAGTCCTCCGGGGCCAAAAACTGATTGACATGAATCTTGAAGAAAGGCAGTATTCCAGGCAACTATATCATTTCCTTAACATAGATGAGGAGAACAAGGTAGGGGGAAAACATACTGTTTTGTTCAAGTCGTTTCTGAGCCTATTGGGGGAACCGACCTGAAGCCAGAGTCCAGCGGAAATCCATAGGATATGTACATCGCTTAAGACAAACATTTCCTTAGGAACAAAGGCATTGCTTAGCTCAAGGTTTGTCTGCGAAATGCTTACACATCAGGAGATGGCTCCGAGTTGGGTTTCCACACACAAGAACATGCATGCAAAGGACAAGCCTGCACAGCCCATCTGCCCCCCTCCCCCACAGCCAGCAGCATTTCCAAGTGACCTCCTAAGGCCTTCCCCAAACTACAGGGGCACCTCTGGGTTTCCTGTTTCCCTCACTTCGAACACTTTTCTTTAAAAAAAAAAAAAAAAAATTCCCGCACACTTCTTGATAGAATGCCACAGTGGAAGGAAAACAGGCCTTCAATATTGAAACCTCCCTGTGCCAAACACTTGGAGCTTGGTTTGGTTTTGTTTTGTGTTGAATTACACCACCACATAATTTAAACTGGTTACAAGTTCTAATCATTCAGTTCCAAAATACCAAACTTTTATTGCACAAGGTCCCCTTGAAAAGGCCCACGCAGCAGGACAGCCACAGATTCGGCCATGAAAGGGCAGCAAGATGCCCTCCCCCCTTCTTTGCTGCCTGGGCGGCCACCAGGGTTTGAAATCCATGCACCCTACTAAGTTTCTAGGGTGCAATTCGTGGACCCTTCCCTTTCCCATCCCAGCAGGTGCTCCAGGGCCCGCTGGCCTACAAAGTGCCAGAAGCAGGGCTGGGCCAGCCAGCCAAGATTCAGGGTTCTGTCCCTTGGACTTCCAGCGGACCCTAGGCTGCTTGGGAAACCCGCGCAGACTCGGAGATTTTTCAGCAGAGGGGTGGAGCGGTAAAGGCCTTGACCCCAAAGGCGAGGCCTTTCTGCGACCGCCAGGTGGGGGAGCTCCGAGAATGTGCCAACAGAGGGCGGAATACGTGGTTCCCTGCTCCACGCAGTCCCAGTGCCCTGACCCGTGGTCCGCACCCCTCCGCTGCGCCCACTGGATGCCGATCCTTGGGGACCCAGGAG
Organism: Bubalus kerabau; assembly: GCF_029407905.1. Lineage (NCBI taxonomy): Eukaryota > Metazoa > Chordata > Mammalia > Artiodactyla > Bovidae > Bubalus > Bubalus kerabau. The sequence goes on from NW_026577934.1 coordinate 766,918, forward strand.
CGCACGAAATGGGCGTGCCCAGCCGCAATGGCGACCCCCGAGAGCACAAGTGGGAAGCCCTCCCCCACCCCCGCCAGGAGCCGACCCCAGCCGAGACCGGACCCCGCCCCGCGCCGCCCGGGTTCGCCCCGCCCCTGCCGCGCTCCCGTTGCCTTCCCAGCCGCAGTGGGGACCCCGGAGAACACAACTGAGACCGCCCCCCACCCCCTCCCGACCGGAACCCCGACCCACGCCGCCAGGGTTCGCCCCACTCCTGGCGCGGCGCGCTGCTCACCTTCACCGGGGGCTCCCGGTGAGCCCCGCCCCCACGCCCGGTTCCAGGAGAGGCTCTGGCTACTGCCGCCAGTTCAAACACGAGGACAATACATCCGCCCCACAGGGACAATCCAAGCTGTCTATGATTTAGGGATCAAACGAGGACTACAGAAAGGCAAGGTGACCTGACCTAGGAGGGCCATGAGAGTCTATGGAACCAGACAAAGTTGGTTACCAAGGAAATTTTTTCCTTGGAACCGGGAAAGCTGGTTCTTTGCATATGCAATGACCAACAATTAGCTTGTTACCCAAGCCTGCCTCGCTGCCACCCCCACCCCCACCTCCACCCCCATCCCCCACTCCCCAGGAGACCGGCTCAAAGAAATATTTTAAATCTCAGGCGGAAAACTGGAAGATGTCTTGTCTGTCTCTCTGGATTTAGGTATGTGTCAGTGTGAGCCTTGTGGTTTTTGATAATATTGCTCAAGTTCTGAGTTCTGATTTCAATGGTCTCAAGACAAGGCAGCGCTTCCAAATCAAACTGCTGGAAATACAAGAAAACATTGACCTAAATGAACGTCAGAGTCCCGTGAACTGGGAACTAGTCAATATGAAATATCTAGTATTTTTGGTTTTGCTCCTCCACTATAGACATGTCTAAGAGTCAACAACATTAAGCACAACATGTTCATAGTGCCTAGGTTTCCTTTGAGGTAAAAATTGCTCTATTGTTATATCTGTCACAAGCCTGTCAGCAAGAAAGGACCTGGAAACGACAACATCAAAAGAAAAAAACGTAAATGTGATATGAGCTTTTAGACAAACTCTTAACAATGATTATACTCTAAAATATCTGCCTCTCATAGTCTTGACTGAAGGCAGAGGAGAAGGGGACGACAGAGGATAAAATGGTTGGATGGCATCACTGACCTGATGGAGATGAGTTTGAGCAAGCCCCTGGAGTTGGTGACGGACACGGAAGCCTGGCATCCTGCAGGCCACCGGGTCCCAAAGAGTCAGACACGACTGAGCAACTGAACTGAACTGAACTGAAAAACGTTTCTCCAGGTGTTTTGGTTCCCCGAGTTTCTATCCTTGTGCTAAACTAAGTGACGACAGTGTATTTCATAGCTAGGTCATTTCCAAAGAAATGAAAGTTCTGAAACACTCACGACTTGAACGGACCTCCCTTTTACACAGAAACAAAAGAGATTTTTGACTCTCCATGAATAGTGTCTGGCACCTTCCTGACATGTTAAATGTAAGAAAGCAATTGTTTTGTTTTGTTCTCTTCTGTTCTTGTTGGTGGGGGGTGGCGCGCTATATCGAATGCCAGTATAAAAGTCAGTTCTTGGTTGCTGAAGGGAAATGTATGACTTGTTATTACAAGAAGGTATGTGGAATGCAATGGCACTTGAGGAAGGAAAACGAAGTAGTTCTGTCTTACAGGTGGCAGTTTCAGGATGGGAGAAGCAAAGGAATGGGTACAGAATGGGATAAGGAGGTGGTAGGGAAAGTGGACCCCCAGAAAAGAGTTCTGTGCCTAGCACAAGTTTTCTTGAGATGTGGAACTGCCTTTGCTAATGGAGTTTCAGTTTCTTTACCTCCTAAGTGATCTCTTCTAGGTGGACCTAGAACAGAAATCTTTGGTTAGCTTTGGCTACGTGGAGAAGTAGTGTTTCACGGTGACATATGTGATCCTACCTGACTGTTCTCAACCCTTTTGATATCGATGCACTGCTTCTGCTGCTGCTGCTGCTGCCGCCGCCGCCGCCGCCGCCGCTAAGTCGTTTCAGTCGTGTCCGACTCTGTGCGACCCCGTAGACGGCAGCCCACCAGGCCCCGCAGTTCCTGGGGTTCTTTAGGCAAGAACACTGGAGTGGGTTGCCATTTCCTCCTCCCATGCATGAAAGTGAAAAGTGAACGTGAAGTCGCTCAGTGGTGTCCGACTCTTAGCGACCCCATGGACTGCAGCCTACCAGGCTCCCCCGTCCATGGGATTTTCCACGCAAGAGTACTGGAGTGGGGTGCCATTGCCTTCTCCCATATCTATGCACAAGCCTGCCTAAATAATTGACTTCTAGCTAGCTTTGGGATGCCAATGACCATCCACCCTTACCAGGCAACAGAGAAGAGAAAACACTTACCACAGGAGGTCCTGGTAAGGAACAAGGAACTAACAAGCTCCCACCAACCAGGATTCTGCAGAGGTCAACAAGAGGTCAGGAAGAGATGGCAGACTGCAGTCCAGAGGTCCTAGCGACTTCCATCTTGCAGCAGAGACCCAGCATAGTCCAAACGAATTCAATGTTGCAACAAATCAATAAACAAATAAAAGGACAGAAGTTCTTTGCACACATGACTGAGATTAGGGGTGAGGCAGTACATGTATGTGCCCGGAAAATCCTAAAGTATAAGAAAGGAAAGAAATTAAAGACAACTATCAAGCTGTCCAAACTGATAAAAACGAATGATTACACAGTGTTCTCTGTATACATTAGCAGATAATAATCTGAAAAGGAAATTTAAAAAATTCCCTTTCAATAATGTCAACATGAATACCACACTTTGCCATGGATGTAATGACGATGACAAGACCGGCACGCTGGAACTTATACACCCTGGCTGAAAACTATCCTGAATACATGGACAGATATTCCATAACGATGGAAAGACTTAGGATGGCAATCCCATGGAATGCATCTTCAATCTGAAATGAAGATTCGATATGAGTTGATCGCTCAGAGCTTTTGTGCCATCAACTGTTATTAAAGTATAAAAGAGATAGAGAAAGCTGCTGACTTAGACTTGAGGCGGGGTGTACGCCCTGCTGGGCTCTAGCCAGATATTCTACAGGCACTAGCAGTCAGCTCAGGAAAGAAAGGCACTGTCTCAGGGAATGGCACCAGGCCCCTCCCCCACGACATGCCTTGAGGTCACATTGGCAGCAGGTGAGTCCTCCGGGGCCAAAAACTGATTGACATGAATCTTGAAGAAAGGCAGTATTCCAGGCAACTATATCATTTCCTTAACATAGATGAGGAGAACAAGGTAGGGGGAAAACATACTGTTTTGTTCAAGTCGTTTCTGAGCCTATTGGGGGAACCGACCTGAAGCCAGAGTCCAGCGGAAATCCATAGGATATGTACATCGCTTAAGACAAACATTTCCTTAGGAACAAAGGCATTGCTTAGCTCAAGGTTTGTCTGCGAAATGCTTACACATCAGGAGATGGCTCCGAGTTGGGTTTCCACACACAAGAACATGCATGCAAAGGACAAGCCTGCACAGCCCATCTGCCCCCCTCCCCCACAGCCAGCAGCATTTCCAAGTGACCTCCTAAGGCCTTCCCCAAACTACAGGGGCACCTCTGGGTTTCCTGTTTCCCTCACTTCGAACACTTTTCTTTAAAAAAAAAAAAAAAAATTCCCGCACACTTCTTGATAGAATGCCACAGTGGAAGGAAAACAGGCCTTCAATATTGAAACCTCCCTGTGCCAAACACTTGGAGCTTGGTTTGGTTTTGTTTTGTGTTGAATTACACCACCACATAATTTAAACTGGTTACAAGTTCTAATCATTCAGTTCCAAAATACCAAACTTTTATTGCACAAGGTCCCCTTGAAAAGGCCCACGCAGCAGGACAGCCACAGATTCGGCCATGAAAGGGCAGCAAGATGCCCTCCCCCCTTCTTTGCTGCCTGGGCGGCCACCAGGGTTTGAAATCCATGCACCCTACTAAGTTTCTAGGGTGCAATTCGTGGACCCTTCCCTTTCCCATCCCAGCAGGTGCTCCAGGGCCCGCTGGCCTACAAAGTGCCAGAAGCAGGGCTGGGCCAGCCAGCCAAGATTCAGGGTTCTGTCCCTTGGACTTCCAGCGGACCCTAGGCTGCTTGGGAAACCCGCGCAGACTCGGAGATTTTTCAGCAGAGGGGTGGAGCGGTAAAGGCCTTGACCCCAAAGGCGAGGCCTTTCTGCGACCGCCAGGTGGGGGAGCTCCGAGAATGTGCCAACAGAGGGCGGAATACGTGGTTCCCTGCTCCACGCAGTCCCAGTGCCCTGACCCGTGGTCCGCACCCCTCCGCTGCGCCCACTGGATGCCGATCCTTGGGGACCCAGGAGCGCACGAAATGGGCGTGCCCAGCCGCAATGGCGACCCCCGAGAGCACAAGTGGGAAGCCCTCCCCCACCCCCGCCAGGAGCCGACCCCAGCCGAGACCGGACCCCGCCCCGCGCCGCCCGGGTTCGCCCCGCCCCTGCCGCGCTCCCGTTGCCTTCCCAGCCGCAGTGGGGACCCCGGAGAACACAACTGAGACCGCCCCCCACCCCCTCCCGACCGGAACCCCGACCCACGCCGCCAGGGTTCGCCCCACTCCTGGCGCGGCGCGCTGCTCACCTTCACCGGGGGCTCCCGGTGAGCCCCGCCCCCACGCCCGGTTCCAGGAGAGGCTCTGGCTACTGCCGCCAGTTCAAACACGAGGACAATACATCCGCCCCACAGGGACAATCCAAGCTGTCTATGATTTAGGGATCAAACGAGGACTACAGAAAGGCAAGGTGACCTGACCTAGGAGGGCCATGAGAGTCTATAGAACCAGACAAAGTTGGTTACCAAGGAAACTTTTTTCCTTGGAACCGGGAAAGCTGGTTCTTTGCATATGCAATGACCAACAATTAGCTTGTTACCCAAGCCTGCCTCGCTGCCACCCCCACCCCCACCCCCATCCCCATCCCCCACTCCCCAGGAGACCGGCTCAAAGAAATATTTTAAATCTCAGGCGGAAAACTGGAAGATGTCTTGTCTGTCTCTCTGGATTTAGGTATGTGTCAGTGTGAGCCTTGTGGTTTTTGATAATATTGCTCAAGTTCTGAGTTCTGATTTCAATGGTCTCAAGACAAGGCAGCGCTTCCAAATCAAACTGCTGGAAATACAAGAAAACATTGACCTAAATGAACGTCAGAGTCCCGTGAACTGGGAACTAGTCAATATGAAATATCTAGTATTTTTGGTTTTGCTCCTCCACTATAGACATGTCTAAGAGTCAACAACATTAAGCACAACATGTTCATAGTGCCTAGGTTTCCTTTGAGGTAAAAATTGCTCTATTGTTATATCTGTCACAAGCCTGTCAGTAAGAAAGGACCTGGAAACGACAACATCAAAAGAAAAAAACGTAAATGTGATATGAGCTTTTAGACAAACTCTTAACAATGATTATACTCTAAAATATCTGCCTCTCATAGTCTTGACTGAAGGCAGAGGAGAAGGGGACGACAGAGGATAAAATGGTTGGATGGCATCACTGACCTGATGGAGATGTGTTTGAGCAAGCCCCTGGACTTGGTGACGGACACGGAAGCCTGGCATCCTGCAGACCACCGGGTCCCAAAGAGTCAGACACGACTGAGCAACTGAACTGAACTGAACTGAAAAACGTTTCTCCAGGTGTTTTGGTTCCCCGAGTTTCTATCCTTGTGCTAAACTAAGTGACGACAGTGTATTTCATAGCTAGGTCATTTCCAAAGAAATGAAAGTTCTGAAACACTCACGACTTGAACGGACCTCCCTTTTACACAGAAACAAAAGAGATTTTTGACTCTCCATGAATAGTGTCTGGCACCTTCCTGACATGTTAAATGTAAGAAAGCAATTGTTTTGTTTTGTTCTCTTCTGTTCTTGTTGGTGGGGGGTGGCGCGCTATATCGAATGCCAGTATAAAAGTCAGTTCTTGGTTGCTGAAGGGAAATGTATGACTTGTTATTACAAGAAGGTATGTGGAATGCAATGGCACTTGAGGAAGGAAAACGAAGTAGTTCTGTCTTACAGGTGGCAGTTTCAGGATGGGAGAAGCAAAGGAATGGGTACAGAATGGGATAAGGAGGTGGTAGGGAAAGTGGACCCCCAGAAAAGAGTTCTGTGCCTAGCACAAGTTTTCTTGAGATGTGGAACTGCCTTTGCTAATGGAGTTTCAGTTTCTTTACCTCCTAAGTGATCTCTTCTAGGTGGACCTAGGACAGAAATCTTTGGTTAGCTTTGGCTACGTGGAGAAGTAGTGTTTCACGGTGACATATGTGATCCTACCTGACTGTTCTCAACCCTTTTGATATCGATGCACTGCTTCTGCTGCTGCTGCTGCTGCCGCCGCCGCCGCCGCCGCTAAGTCGTTTCAGTCGTGTCCGACTCTGTGCGACCCCGTAGACGGCAGCCCACCAGGCCCCGCAGTCCCTGGGGTTCTCTAGGCAAGAACACTGGAGTGGGTTGCCATTTCCTCCTCCCATGCATGAAAGTGAAAAGTGAACGTGAAGTCGCTCAGTGGTGTCCGACTCTTAGCGACCCCATGGACTGCAGCCTACCAGGCTCCCCCGTCCATGGGATTTTCCACGCAAGAGTACTGGAGTGGGGTGCCATTGCCTTCTCCCATATCTATGCACAAGCCTGCCTAAATAATTGACTTCTAGCTAGCTTTGGGATGCCAATGACCATCCACCCTTACCAGGCAACAGAGAAGAGAAAACACTTACCACAGGAGGTCCTGGTAAGGAACAAGGAACTAACAAGCTCCCACCAACCAGGATTCTGCAGAGGTCAACAAGAGGTCAGGAAGAGATGGCAGACTGCAGTCCAGAGGTCCTAGCGACTTCCATCTTGCAGCAGAGACCCAGCATAGTCCAAACGAATTCAATGTTGCAACAAATCAATAAACAAATAAAAGGACAGAAGTTCTTTGCACACATGACTGAGATTAGGGGTGAGGCAGTACATGTATGTGCCCGGAAAATCCTAAAGTATAAGAAAGGAAAGAAATTAAAGACAACTATCAAGCTGTCCAAACTGATAAAAACGAATGATTACACAGTGTTCTCTGTATACATTAGCAGATAATAATCTGAAAAGGAAATTAAAAAAATTCCCTTTCAATAATGTCAACATGAATACCACACTTTGCCATGGATGTAATGACGATGACAAGACCGGCACGCTGGAACTTATACACCCTGGCTGAAAACTATCCTGAATACATGGACAGATATTCCATAACGATGGAAAGACTTAGGATGGCAATCCCATGGAATGCATCTTCAATCTGAAATGAAGATTCGATATGAGTTGATCGCTCAGAGCTTTTGTGCCATCAACTGTTATTAAAGTATAAAAGAGATAGAGAAAGCTGCTGACTTAGACTTGAGGCGGGGTGTACGCCCTGCTGGGCTCTAGCCAGATATTCTACAGGCACTAGCAGTCAGCTCAGGAAAGAAAGGCACTGTCTCAGGGAATGGCACCAGGCCCCTCCCCCACGACATGCCTTGAGGTCACATTGGCAGCAGGTGAGTCCTCCGGGGCCAAAAACTGATTGACATGAATCTTGAAGAAAGGCAGTATTCCAGGCAACTATATCATTTCCTTAACATAGATGAGGAGAACAAGGTAGGGGGAAAACATACTGTTTTGTTCAAGTCGTTTCTGAGCCTATTGGGGGAACCGACCTGAAGCCAGAGTCCAGCGGAAATCCATAGGATATGTACATCGCTTAAGACAAACATTTCCTTAGGAACAAAGGCATTGCTTAGCTCAAGGTTTGTCTGCGAAATGCTTACACATCAGGAGATGGCTCCGAGTTGGGTTTCCACACACAAGAACATGCATGCAAAGGACAAGCCTGCACAGCCCATCTGCCCCCCTCCCCCACAGCCAGCAGCATTTCCAAGTGACCTCCTAAGGCCTTCCCCAAACTACAGGGGCACCTCTGGGTTTCCTGTTTCCCTCACTTCGAACACTTTTCTTTAAAAAAAAAAAAAAAAAATCCCGCACACTTCTTGATAGAATGCCACAGTGGAAGGAAAACAGGCCTTCAATATTGAAACCTCCCTGTGCCAAACACTTGGAGCTTGGTTTGGTTTTGTTTTGTGTTGAATTACACCACCACATAATTTAAACTTGTTACAAGTTCTAATCATTCAGTTCCAAAATACCAAACTTTTATTGCACAAGGTCCCCTTGATAAGGCCCACGCAGCAGGACAGCCACAGATTCGGCCATGAAAGGGCAGCAAGATGCCCTCCCCCCTTCTTTGCTGCCTGGGCGGCCACCAGGGTTTGAAATCCATGCACCCTACTAAGTTTCTAGGGTGCAATTCGTGGACCCTTCCCTTTCCCCTCCCAGCAGGTGCTCCAGGGCCCGCTGGCCTACAAAGTGCCAGAAGCAGGGCTGGGCCAGGCAGCCAAGATTCAGGGTTCTGTCCCTTGGACTTCCAGCGGACCCTAGGCTGCTTGGGAAACCCGCGCAGACTCGGAGATTTTTCAGCAGAGGGGTGGAGCGGTAAAGGCCTTGACCCCAAAGGCGAGGCCTTTCTGCGACCGCCAGGTGGGGGAGCTCCGAGAATGTGCCAACAGAGGGCGGAATACGTGGTTCCCTGCTCCACGCAGTCCCAGTGCCCTGACCCGTGGTCCACACCCCTCCGCTGCGCCCACTGGATGCCGATCCTTGGGGACCCAGGAGCGCACGAAATGGGCGTGCCCAGCCGCAATGGCGACCCCCGAGAGCACAAGTGGGAAGCCCTCCCCCACCCCCGCCAGGAGCCGACCCCAGCCGAGACCGGACCCCGCCCCGCGCCGCCCGGGTTCGCCCCGCCCCTGCCGCGCTCCCGTTGCCTTCCCAGCCGCAGTGGGGACCCCGGAGAACACAACTGAGACCGCCCCCCACCCCCTCCCGACCGGAACCCCGACCCACGCCGCCAGGGTTCGCCCCACTCCTGGCGCGGCGCGCTGCTCACCTTCACCGGGGGCTCCCGGTGAGCCCCGCCCCCACGCCCGGTTCCAGGAGAGGCTCTGGCTACTGCCGCCAGTTCAAACACGAGGACAATACATCCGCCCCACAGGGACAATCCAAGCTGTCTATGATTTAGGGATCAAACGAGGACTACAGAAAGGCAAGGTGACCTGACCTAGGAGGGCCATGAGAGTCTATGGAACCAGACAAAGTTGGTTACCAAGGAAATTTTTTCCTTGGAACCGGGAAAGCTGGTTCTTTGCATATGCAATGACCAACAATTAGCTTGTTACCCAAGCCTGCCTCGCTGCCACCCCCACCCCCACCTCCACCCCCATCCCCCACTCCCCAGGAGACCGGCTCAAAGAAATATTTTAAATCTCAGGCGGAAAACTGGAAGATGTCTTGTCTGTCTCTCTGGATTTAGGTATGTGTCAGTGTGAGCCTTGTGGTTTTTGATAATATTGCTCAAGTTCTGAGTTCTGATTTCAATGGTCTCAAGACAAGGCAGCGCTTCCAAATCAAACTGCTGGAAATACAAGAAAACATTGACCTAAATGAACGTCAGAGTCCCGTGAACTGGGAACTAGTCAATATGAAATATCTAGTATTTTTGGTTTTGCTCCTCCACTATAGACATGTCTAAGAGTCAACAACATTAAGCACAACATGTTCATAGTGCCTAGGTTTCCTTTGAGGTAAAAATTGCTCTATTGTTATATCTGTCACAAGCCTGTCAGCAAGAAAGGACCTGGAAACGACAACATCAAAAGAAAAAAACGTAAATGTGATATGAGCTTTTAGACAAACTCTTAACAATGATTATACTCTAAAATATCTGCCTCTCATAGTCTTGACTGAAGGCAGAGGAGAAGGGGACGACAGAGGATAAAATGGTTGGATGGCATCACTGACCTGATGGAGATGAGTTTGAGCAAGCCCCTGGACTTGGTGACGGACACGGAAGCCTGGCATCCTGCAGGCCACCGGGTCCCAAAGAGTCAGACACGACTGAGCAACTGAACTGAACTGAACTGAAAAACGTTTCTCCAGGTGTTTTGGTTCCCCGAGTTTCTATCCTTGTGCTAAACTAAGTGACGACAGTGTATTTCATAGCTAGGTCATTTCCAAAGAAATGAAAGTTCTGAAACACTCACGACTTGAACGGACCTCCCTTTTACACAGAAACAAAAGAGATTTTTGACTCTCCATGAATAGTGTCTGGCACCTTCCTGACATGTTAAATGTAAGAAAGCAATTGTTTTGTTTTGTTCTCTTCTGTTCTTGTTGGTGGGGGGTGGCGCGCTATATCGAATGCCAGTATAAAAGTCAGTTCTTGGTTGCTGAAGGGAAATGTATGACTTGTTATTACAAGAAGGTATGTGGAATGCAATGGCACTTGAGGAAGGAAAACGAAGTAGTTCTGTCTTACAGGTGGCAGTTTCAGGATGGGAGAAGCAAAGGAATGGGTACAGAATGGGATAAGGAGGTGGTAGGGAAAGTGGACCCCCAGAAAAGAGTTCTGTGCCTAGCACAAGTTTTCTTGAGATGTGGAACTGCCTTTGCTAATGGAGTTTCAGTTTCTTTACCTCCTAAGTGATCTCTTCTAGGTGGACCTAGGACAGAAATCTTTGGTTAGCTTTGGCTACGTGGAGAAGTAGTGTTTCACGGTGACATATGTGATCCTACCTGACTGTTCTCAACCCTTTTGATATCGATGCACTGCTTCTGCTGCTGCTGCTGCTGCCGCCGCCGCCGCCGCCGCTAAGGCGTTTCAGTCGTGTCCGACTCTGTGCGACCCCGTAGACGGCAGCCCACCAGGCCCCGCAGTCCCTGGGGTTCTCTAGGCAAGAACACTGGAGTGGGTTGCCATTTCCTCCTCCCATGCATGAAAGTGAAAAGTGAACGTGAAGTCGCTCAGTGGTGTCCGACTCTTAGCGACCCCATGGACTGCAGCCTACCAGGCTCCCCCGTCCATGGGATTTTCCACGCAAGAGTACTGGAGTGGGGTGCCATTGCCTTCTCCCATATCTATGCACAAGCCTGCCTAAATAATTGACTTCTAGCTAGCTTTGGGATGCCAATGACCATCCACCCTTACCAGGCAACAGAGAAGAGAAAACACTTACCACAGGAGGTCCTGGTAAGGAACAAGGAACTAACAAGCTCCCACCAACCAGGATTCTGTAGAGGTCAACAAGAGGTCAGGAAGAGATGGCAGACTGCAGTCCAGAGGTCCTAGCGACTTCCATCTTGCAGCAGAGACCCAGCATAGTCCAAACGAATTCAATGTTGCAACAAATCAATAAACAAATAAAAGGACAGAAGTTCTTTGCACACATGACTGAGATTAGGGGTGAGGCAGTACATGTATGTGCCCGGAAAATCCTAAAGTATAAGAAAGGAAAGAAATTAAAGACAACTATCAAGCTGTCCAAACTGATAAAAACGAATGATTCCACAGTGTTCTCTGTATACATTAGCAGATAATAATCTGAAAAGGAAATTAAAAAAATTCCCTTTCAATAATGTCAACATGAATACCACACTTTGCCATGGATGTAATGACGATGACAAGACCGGCACGCTGGAACTTATACACCCTGGCTGAAAACTATCCTGAATACATGGACAGATATTCCATAACGATGGAAAGACTTAGGATGGCAATCCCATGGAATGCATCTTCAATCTGAAATGAAGATTCGATATGAGTTGATCGCTCAGAGCTTTTGTGCCATCAACTGTTATTAAAGTATAAAAGAGATAGAGAAAGCTGCTGACTTAGACTTGAGGCGGGGTGTACGCCCTGCTGGGCTCTAGCCAGATATTCTACAGGCACTAGCAGTCAGCTCAGGAAAGAAAGGCACTGTCTCAGGGAATGGCACCAGGCCCCTCCCCCACGACATGCCTTGAGGTCACATTGGCAGCAGGTGAGTCCTCCGGGGCCAAAAACTGATTGACATGAATCTTGAAGAAAGGCAGTATTCCAGGCAACTATATCATTTCCTTAACATAGATGAGGAGAACAAGGTAGGGGGAAAACATACTGTTTTGTTCAAGTCGTTTCTGAGCCTATTGGGGGAACCGACCTGAAGCCAGAGTCCAGCGGAAATCCATAGGATATGTACATCGCTTAAGACAAACATTTCCTTAGGAACAAAGGCATTGCTTAGCTCAAGGTTTGTCTGCGAAATGCTTACACATCAGGAGATGGCTCCGAGTTGGGTTTCCACACACAAGAACATGCATGCAAAGGACAAGCCTGCACAGCCCATCTGCCCCCCTCCCCCACAGCCAGCAGCATTTCCAAGTGACCTCCTAAGGCCTTCCCCAAACTACAGGGGCACCTCTGGGTTTCCTGTTTCCCTCACTTCGAACACTTTTCTTTAAAAAAAAAAAAAAAAATCCCGCACACTTCTTGATAGAATGCCACAGTGGAAGGAAAACAGGCCTTCAATATTGAAACCTCCCTGTGCCAAACACTTGGAGCTTGGTTTGGTTTTGTTTTGTGTTGAATTACACCACCACATAATTTAAACTTGTTACAAGTTCTAATCATTCAGTTCCAAAATACCAAACTTTTATTGCACAAGGTCCCCTTGATAAGGCCCACGCAGCAGGACAGCCACAGATTCGGCCATGAAAGGGCAGCAAGATGCCCTCCCCCCTTCTTTGCTGCCTGGGCGGCCACCAGGGTTTGAAATCCATGCACCCTACTAAGTTTCTAGGGTGCAATTCGTGGACCCTTCCCTTTCCCCTCCCAGCAGGTGCTCCAGGGCCCGCTGGCCTACAAAGTGCCAGAAGCAGGGCTGGGCCAGGCAGCCAAGATTCAGGGTTCTGTCCCTTGGACTTCCAGCGGACCCTAGGCTGCTTGGGAAACCCGCGCAGACTCGGAGATTTTTCAGCAGAGGGGTGGAGCGGTAAAGGCCTTGACCCCAAAGGCGAGGCCTTTCTGCGACCGCCAGGTGGGGGAGCTCCGAGAATGTGCCAACAGAGGGCGGAATACGTGGTTCCCTGCTCCACGCAGTCCCAGTGCCCTGACCCGTGGTCCACACCCCTCCGCTGCGCCCACTGGATGCCGATCCTTGGGGACCCAGGAGCGCACGAAATGGGCGTGCCCAGCCGCAATGGCGACCCCCGAGAGCACAAGTGGGAAGCCCTCCCCCACCCCCGCCAGGAGCCGACCCCAGCCGAGACCGGACCCCGCCCCGCGCCGCCCGGGTTCGCCCCGCCCCTGCCGCGCTCCCGTTGCCTTCCCAGCCGCAGTGGGGACCCCGGAGAACACAACTGAGACCGCCCCCCACCCCCTCCCGACCGGAACCCCGACCCACGCCGCCAGGGTTCGCCCCACTCCTGGCGCGGCGCGCTGCTCACCTTCACCGGGGGCTCCCGGTGAGCCCCGCCCCCACGCCCGGTTCCAGGAGAGGCTCTGGCTACTGCCGCCAGTTCAAACACGAGGACAATACATCCGCCCCACAGGGACAATCCAAGCTGTCTATGATTTAGGGATCAAACGAGGACTACAGAAAGGCAAGGTGACCTGACCTAGGAGGGCCATGAGAGTCTATGGAACCAGACAAAGTTGGTTACCAAGGAAATTTTTTCCTTGGAACCGGGAAAGCTGGTTCTTTGCATATGCAATGACCAACAATTAGCTTGTTACCCAAGCCTGCCTCGCTGCCACCCCCACCCCCACCTCCACCCCCATCCCCCACTCCCCAGGAGACCGGCTCAAAGAAATATTTTAAATCTCAGGCGGAAAACTGGAAGATGTCTTGTCTGTCTCTCTGGATTTAGGTATGTGTCAGTGTGAGCCTTGTGGTTTTTGATAATATTGCTCAAGTTCTGAGTTCTGATTTCAATGGTCTCAAGACAAGGCAGCGCTTCCAAATCAAACTGCTGGAAATACAAGAAAACATTGACCTAAATGAACGTCAGAGTCCCGTGAACTGGGAACTAGTCAATATGAAATATCTAGTATTTTTGGTTTTGCTCCTCCACTATAGACATGTCTAAGAGTCAACAACATTAAGCACAACATGTTCATAGTGCCTAGGTTTCCTTTGAGGTAAAAATTGCTCTATTGTTATATCTGTCACAAGCCTGTCAGCAAGAAAGGACCTGGAAACGACAACATCAAAAGAAAAAAACGTAAATGTGATATGAGCTTTTAGACAAACTCTTAACAATGATTATACTCTAAAATATCTGCCTCTCATAGTCTTGACTGAAGGCAGAGGAGAAGGGGACGACAGAGGATAAAATGGTTGGATGGCATCACTGACCTGATGGAGATGAGTTTGAGCAAGCCCCTGGACTTGGTGACGGACACGGAAGCCTGGCATCCTGCAGGCCACCGGGTCCCAAAGAGTCAGACACGACTGAGCAACTGAACTGAACTGAACTGAAAAACGTTTCTCCAGGTGTTTTGGTTCCCCGAGTTTCTATCCTTGTGCTAAACTAAGTGACGACAGTGTATTTCATAGCTAGGTCATTTCCAAAGAAATGAAAGTTCTGAAACACTCACGACTTGAACGGACCTCCCTTTTACACAGAAACAAAAGAGATTTTTGACTCTCCATGAATAGTGTCTGGCACCTTCCTGACATGTTAAATGTAAGAAAGCAATTGTTTTGTTTTGTTCTCTTCTGTTCTTGTTGGTGGGGGGTGGCGCGCTATATCGAATGCCAGTATAAAAGTCAGTTCTTGGTTGCTGAAGGGAAATGTATGACTTGTTATTACAAGAAGGTATGTGGAATGCAATGGCACTTGAGGAAGGAAAACGAAGTAGTTCTGTCTTACAGGTGGCAGTTTCAGGATGGGAGAAGCAAAGGAATGGGTACAGAATGGGATAAGGAGGTGGTAGGGAAAGTGGACCCCCAGAAAAGAGTTCTGTGCCTAGCACAAGTTTTCTTGAGATGTGGAACTGCCTTTGCTAATGGAGTTTCAGTTTCTTTACCTCCTAAGTGATCTCTTCTAGGTGGACCTAGGACAGAAATCTTTGGTTAGCTTTGGCTACGTGGAGAAGTAGTGTTTCACGGTGACATATGTGATCCTACCTGACTGTTCTCAACCCTTTTGATATCGATGCACTGCTTCTGCTGCTGCTGCTGCTGCCGCCGCCGCCGCCGCCGCTAAGTCGTTTCAGTTGTGTCCGACTCTGTGCGACCCCGTAGACGGCAGCCCACCAGGCCCCGCAGTCCCTGGGGTTCTCTAGGCAAGAACACTGGAGTGGGTTGCCATTTCCTCCTCCCATGCATGAAAGTGAAAAGTGAACGTGAAGTCGCTCAGTGGTGTCCGACTCTTAGCGACCCCATGGACTGCAGCCTACCAGGCTCCCCCGTCCATGGGATTTTCCACGCAAGAGTACTGGAGTGGGGTGCCATTGCCTTCTCCCATATCTATGCACAAGCCTGCCTAAATAATTGACTTCTAGCTAGCTTTGGGATGCCAATGACCATCCACCCTTACCAGGCAACAGAGAAGAGAAAACACTTACCACAGGAGGTCCTGGTAAGGAACAAGGAACTAACAAGCTCCCACCAACCAGGATTCTGTAGAGGTCAACAAGAGGTCAGGAAGAGATGGCAGACTGCAGTCCAGAGGTCCTAGCGACTTCCATCTTGCAGCAGAGACCCAGCATAGTCCAAACGAATTCAATGTTGCAACAAATCAATAAACAAATAAAAGGACAGAAGTTCTTTGCACACATGACTGAGATTAGGGGTGAGGCAGTACATGTATGTGCCCGGAAAATCCTAAAGTATAAGAAAGGAAAGAAATTAAAGACAACTATCAAGCTGTCCAAACTGATAAAAACGAATGATTCCACAGTGTTCTCTGTATACATTAGCAGATAATAATCTGAAAAGGAAATTAAAAAAATTCCCTTTCAATAATGTCAACATGAATACCACACTTTGCCATGGATGTAATGACGATGACAAGACCGGCACGCTGGAACTTATACACCCTGGCTGAAAACTATCCTGAATACATGGACAGATATTCCATAACGATGGAAAGACTTAGGATGGCAATCCCATGGAATGCATCTTCAATCTGAAATGAAGATTCGATATGAGTTGATCGCTCAGAGCTTTTGTGCCATCAACTGTTATTAAAGTATAAAAGAGATAGAGAAAGCTGCTGACTTAGACTTGAGGCGGGGTGTACGCCCTGCTGGGCTCTAGCCAGATATTCTACAGGCACTAGCAGTCAGCTCAGGAAAGAAAGGCACTGTCTCAGGGAATGGCACCAGGCCCCTCCCCCACGACATGCCTTGAGGTCACATTGGCAGCAGGTGAGTCCTCCGGGGCCAAAAACTGATTGACATGAATCTTGAAGAAAGGCAGTATTCCAGGCAACTATATCATTTCCTTAACATAGATGAGGAGAACAAGGTAGGGGGAAAACATACTGTTTTGTTCAAGTCGTTTCTGAGCCTATTGGGGGAACCGACCTGAAGCCAGAGTCCAGCGGAAATCCATAGGATATGTACATCGCTTAAGACAAACATTTCCTTAGGAACAAAGGCATTGCTTAGCTCAAGGTTTGTCTGCGAAATGCTTACACATCAGGAGATGGCTCCGAGTTGGGTTTCCACACACAAGAACATGCATGCAAAGGACAAGCCTGCACAGCCCATCTGCCCCCCTCCCCCACAGCCAGCAGCATTTCCAAGTGACCTCCTAAGGCCTTCCCCAAACTACAGGGGCACCTCTGGGTTTCCTGTTTCCCTCACTTCGAACACTTTTCTTTAAAAAAAAAAAAAAAAAATCCCGCACACTTCTTGATAGAATGCCACAGTGGAAGGAAAACAGGCCTTCAATATTGAAACCTCCCTGTGCCAAACACTTGGAGCTTGGTTTGGTTTTGTTTTGTGTTGAATTACACCACCACATAATTTAAACTGGTTACAAGTTCTAATCATTCAGTTCCAAAATACCAAACTTTTATTGCACAAGGTCCCCTTGAAAAGGCCCACGCAGCAGGACAGCCACAGATTCGGCCATGAAAGGGCAGCAAGATGCCCTCCCCCCTTCTTTGCTGCCTGGGCGGCCACCAGGGTTTGAAATCCATGCACCCTACTAAGTTTCTAGGGTGCAATTCGTGGACCCTTCCCTTTCCCCTCCCAGCAGGTGCTCCAGGGCCCGCTGGCCTACAAAGTGCCAGAAGCAGGGCTGGGCCAGGCAGCCAAGATTCAGGGTTCTGTCCCTTGGACTTCCAGCGGACCCTAGGCTGCTTGGGAAACCCGCGCAGACTCGGAGATTTTTCAGCAGAGGGGTGGAGCGGTAAAGGCCTTGACCCCAAAGGCGAGGCCTTTCTGCGACCGCCAGGTGGGGGAGCTCCGAGAATGTGCCAACAGAGGGCGGAATACGTGGTTCCCTGCTCCACGCAGTCCCAGTGCCCTGACCCGTGGTCCGCACCCCTCCGCTGCGCCCACTGGATGCCGATCCTTGGGGACCCAGGAGCGCACGAAATGGGCGTGCCCAGCCGCAATGGCGACCCCCGAGAGCACAAGTGGGAAGCCCTCCCCCACCCCCGCCAGGAGCCGACCCCAGCCGAGACCGGACCCCGCCCCGCGCCGCCCGGGTTCGCCCCGCCCCTGCCGCGCTCCCGTTGCCTTCCCAGCCGCAGTGGGGACCCCGGAGAACACAACTGAGACCGCCCCCCACCCCCTCCCGACCGGAACCCCGATCCACGCCGCCAGGGTTCGCCCCACTCCTGGCGCGGCGCGCTGCTCACCTTCACCGGGGGCTCCCGGTGAGCCCCGCCCCCACGCCCGGTTCCAGGAGAGGCTCTGGCTACTGCCGCCAGTTCAAACACGAGGACAATACATCCGCCCCACAGGGACAATCCAAGCTGTCTATGATTTAGGGATCAAACGAGGACTACAGAAAGGCAAGGTGACCTGACCTAGGAGGGCCATGAGAGTCTATGGAACCAGACAAAGTTGGTTACCAAGGAAATTTTTTCCTTGGAACCGGGAAAGCTGGTTCTTTGCATATGCAATGACCAACAATTAGCTTGTTACCCAAGCCTGCCTCGCTGCCACCCCCACCCCCACCTCCACCCCCATCCCCCACTCCCCAGGAGACCGGCTCAAAGAAATATTTTAAATCTCAGGCGGAAAACTGGAAGATGTCTTGTCTGTCTCTCTGGATTTAGGTATGTGTCAGTGTGAGCCTTGTGGTTTTTGATAATATTGCTCAAGTTCTGAGTTCTGATTTCAATGGTCTCAAGACAAGGCAGCGCTTCCAAATCAAACTGCTGGAAATACAAGAAAACATTGACCTAAATGAACGTCAGAGTCCCGTGAACTGGGAACTAGTCAATATGAAATATCTAGTATTTTTGGTTTTGCTCCTCCACTATAGACATGTCTAAGAGTCAACAACATTAAGCACAACATGTTCATAGTGCCTAGGTTTCCTTTGAGGTAAAAATTGCTCTATTGTTATATCTGTCACAAGCCTGTCAGCAAGAAAGGACCTGGAAACGACAACATCAAAAGAAAAAAACGTAAATGTGATAGGAGCTTTTAGACAAACTCTTAACAATGATTATACTCTAAAATATCTGCCTCTCATAGTCTTGACTGAAGGCAGAGGAGAAGGGGACGACAGAGGATAAAATGGTTGGATGGCATCACTGACCTGATGGAGATGAGTTTGAGCAAGCCCCTGGAGTTGGTGACGGACACGGAAGCCTGGCATCCTGCAGGCCACCGGGTCCCAAAGAGTCAGACACGACTGAGCAACTGAACTGAACTGAACTGAAAAACGTTTCTCCAGGTGTTTTGGTTCCCCGAGTTTCTATCCTTGTGCTAAACTAAGTGACGACAGTGTATTTCATAGCTAGGTCATTTCCAAAGAAATGAAAGTTCTGAAACACTCACGACTTGAACGGACCTCCCTTTTACACAGAAACAAAAGAGATTTTTGACTCTCCATGAATAGTGTCTGGCACCTTCCTGACATGTTAAATGTAAGAAAGCAATTGTTTTGTTTTGTTCTCTTCTGTTCTTGTTGGTGGGGGGTGGCGCGCTATATCGAATGCCAGTATAAAAGTCAGTTCTTGGTTGCTGAAGGGAAATGTATGACTTGTTATTACAAGAAGGTATGTGGAATGCAATGGCACTTGAGGAAGGAAAACGAAGTAGTTCTGTCTTACAGGTGGCAGTTTCAGGATGGGAGAAGCAAAGGAATGGGTACAGAATGGGATAAGGAGGTGGTAGGGAAAGTGGACCCCCAGAAAAGAGTTCTGTGCCTAGCACAAGTTTTCTTGAGATGTGGAACTGCCTTTGCTAATGGAGTTTCAGTTTCTTTACCTCCTAAGTGATCTCTTCTAGGTGGACCTAGAACAGAAATCTTTGGTTAGCTTTGGCTATGTGGAGAAGTAGTGTTTCACGGTGACATATGTGATCCTACCTGACTGTTCTCAACCCTTTTGATATCGATGCACTGCTTCTGCTGCTGCTGCTGCTGCCGCCGCCGCCGCCGCCGCCGCTAAGGCGTTTCAGTCGTGTCCGACTCTGTGCGACCCCGTAGACGGCAGCCCACCAGGCCCCGCAGATCCTGGGGTTCTTTAGGCAAGAACACTGGAGTGGGTTGCCATTTCCTCCTCCCATGCATGAAAGTGAAAAGTGAACGTGAAGTCGCTCAGTGGTGTCTGACTCTTAGCGACCCCATGGACTGCAGCCTACCAGGCTCCCCCGTCCATGGGATTTTCCACGCAAGAGTACTGGAGTGGGGTGCCATTGCCTTCTCCCATATCTATGCACAAGCCTGCCTAAATAATTGACTTCTAGCTAGCTTTGGGATGCCAATGACCATCCACCCTTACCAGGCAACAGAGAAGAGAAAACACTTACCACAGGAGGTCCTGGTAAGGAACAAGGAACTAACAAGCTCCCACCAACCAGGATTCTGCAGAGGTCAACAAGAGGTCAGGAAGAGATGGCAGACTGCAGTCCAGAGGTCCTAGCGACTTCCATCTTGCAGCAGAGACCCAGCATAGTCCAAACGAATTCAATGTTGCAACAAATCAATAAACAAATAAAAGGACAGAAGTTCTTTGCACACATGACTGAGATTAGGGGTGAGGCAGTACATGTATGTGCCCGGAAAATCCTAAAGTATAAGAAAGGAAAGAAATTAAAGACAACTATCAAGCTGTCCAAACTGATAAAAACGAATGATTACACAGTGTTCTCTGTATACATTAGCAGATAATAATCTGAAAAGGAAATTAAAAAAATTCCCTTTCAATAATGTCAACATGAATACCACACTTTGCCATGGATGTAATGACGATGACAAGACCGGCACGCTGGAACTTATACACCCTGGCTGAAAACTATCCTGAATACATGGACAGATATTCCATAACGATGGAAAGACTTAGGATGGCAATCCCATGGAATGCATCTTCAATCTGAAATGAAGATTCGATATGAGTTGATCGCTCAGAGCTTTTGTGCCATCAACTGTTATTAAAGTATGAAAGAGATAGAGAAAGCTGCTGACTTAGACTTGAGGCGGGGTGTACGCCCTGCTGGGCTCTAGCCAGATATTCTACAGGCACTAGCAGTCAGCTCAGGAAAGAAAGGCACTGTCTCAGGGAATGGCACCAGGCCCCTCCCCCACGACATGCCTTGAGGTCACATTGGCAGCAGGTGAGTACTCCGGGGCCAAAAACTGATTGACATGAATCTTGAAGAAAGGCAGTATTCCAGGCAACTATATCATTTCCTTAACATAGATGAGGAGAACAAGGTAGGGGGAAAACATACTGTTTTGTTCAAGTCGTTTCTGAGCCTATTGGGGGAACCGACCTGAAGCCAGAGTCCAGCGGAAATCCATAGGATATGTACATCGCTTAAGACAAACATTTCCTTAGGAACAAAGGCATTGCTTAGCTCAAGGTTTGTCTGCGAAATGCTTACACATCAGGAGATGGCTCCGAGTTGGGTTTCCACACACAAGAACATGCATGCAAAGGACAAGCCTGCACAGCCCATCTGCCCCCCTCCCCCACAGCCAGCAGCATTTCCAAGTGACCTCCTAAGGCCTTCCCAAACTACAGGGGCACCTCTGGGTTTCCTGTTTCCCTCACTTCGAACACTTTTCTTTAAAAAAAAAAAAAAAAAATCCCGCACACTTCTTGATAGAATGCCACAGTGGAAGGAAAACAGGCCTTCAATATTGAAACCTCCCTGTGCCAAACACTTGGAGCTTGGTTTGGTTTTGTTTTGTGTTGAATTACACCACCACATAATTTAAACTGGTTACAAGTTCTAATCATTCAGTTCCAAAATACCAAACTTTTATTGCACAAGGTCCCCTTGAAAAGGCCCACGCAGCAGGACAGCCACAGATTCGGCCATGAAAGGGCAGCAAGATGCCCTCCCCCCTTCTTTGCTGCCTGGGCGGCCACCAGGGTTTGAAATCCATGCACCCTACTAAGTTTCTAGGGTGCAATTCGTGGACCCTTCCCTTTCCCATCCCAGCAGGTGCTCCAGGGCCCGCTGGCCTACAAAGTGCCAGAAGCAGGGCTGGGCCAGCCAGCCAAGATTCAGGGTTCTGTCCCTTGGACTTCCAGCGGACCCTAGGCTGCTTGGGAAACCCGCGCAGACTCGGAGATTTTTCAGCAGAGGGGTGGAGCGGTAAAGGCCTTGACCCCAAAGGCGAGGCCTTTCTGCGACCGCCAGGTGGGGGAGCTCCGAGAATGTGCCAACAGAGGGCGGAATACGTGGTTCCCTGCTCCACGCAGTCCCAGTGCCCTGACCCGTGGTCCGCACCCCTCCGCTGCGCCCACTGGATGCCGATCCTTGGGGACCCAGGAGCGCACGAAATGGGCGTGCCCAGCCGCAATGGCGACCCCCGAGAGCACAAGTGGGAAGCCCTCCCCCACCCCCGCCAGGAGCCGACCCCAGCCGAGACCGGACCCCGCCCCGCGCCGCCCGGGTTCGCCCCGCCCCTGCCGCGCTCCCGTTGCCTTCCCAGCCGCAGTGGGGACCCCGGAGAACACAACTGAGACCGCCCCCCACCCCCTCCCGACCGGAACCCCGATCCACGCCGCCAGGGTTCGCCCCACTCCTGGCGCGGCGCGCTGCTCACCTTCACCGGGGGCTCCCGGTGAGCCCCGCCCCCACGCCCGGTTCCAGGAGAGGCTCTGGCTACTGCCGCCAGTTCAAACACGAGGACAATACATCCGCCCCACAGGGACAATCCAAGCTGTCTATGATTTAGGGATCAAACGAGGACTACAGAAAGGCAAGGTGACCTGACCTAGGAGGGCCATGAGAGTCTATAGAACCAGACAAAGTTGGTTACCAAGGAAATTTTTTCCTTGGAACCGGGAAAGCTGGTTCTTTGCATATGCAATGACCAACAATTAGCTTGTTACCCAAGCCTGCCTCGCTGCCACCCCCACCCCCACCCCCATCCCCATCCCCCACTCCCCAGGAGACCGGCTCAAAGAAATATTTTAAATCTCAGGCGGAAAACTGGAAGATGTCTTGTCTGTCTCTCTGGATTTAGGTATGTGTCAGTGTGAGCCTTGTGGTTTTTGATAATATTGCTCAAGTTCTGAGTTCTGATTTCAATGGTCTCAAGACAAGGCAGCGCTTCCAAATCAAACTGCTGGAAATACAAGAAAACATTGACCTAAATGAACGTCAGAGTCCCGTGAACTGGGAACTAGTCAATATGAAATATCTAGTATTTTTGGTTTTGCTCCTCCACTATAGACATGTCTAAGAGTCAACAACATTAAGCACAACATGTTCATAGTGCCTAGGTTTCCTTTGAGGTAAAAATTGCTCTATTGTTATATCTGTCACAAGCCTGTCAGCAAGAAAGGACCTGGAAACGACAACATCAAAAGAAAAAAACGTAAATGTGATATGAGCTTTTAGACAAATTCTTAACAATGATTATACTCTAAAATATCTGCCTCTCATAGTCTTGACTGAAGGCAGAGGAGAAGGGGACGACAGAGGATAAAATGGTTGGATGGCATCACTGACCTGATGGAGATGTGTTTGAGCAAGCCCCTGGACTTGGTGATGGACACGGAAGCCTGGCATCCTGCAGGCCACCGGGTCCCAAAGAGTCAGACACGACTGAGCAACTGAACTGAACTGAACTGAAAAACGTTTCTCCAGGTGTTTTGGTTCCCCGAGTTTCTATCCTTGTGCTAAACTAAGTGACGACAGTGTATTTCATAGCTAGGTCATTTCCAAAGAAATGAAAGTTCTGAAACACTCACGACTTGAACGGACCTCCCTTTTACACAGAAACAAAAGAGATTTTTGACTCTCCATGAATAGTGTCTGGCACCTTCCTGACATGTTAAATGTAAGAAAGCAATTGTTTTGTTTTGTTCTCTTCTGTTCTTGTTGGTGGGGGGTGGCGCGCTATATCGAATGCCAGTATAAAAGTCAGTTCTTGGTTGCTGAAGGGAAATGTATGACTTGTTATTACAAGAAGGTATGTGGAATGCAATGGCACTTGAGGAAGGAAAACGAAGTAGTTCTGTCTTACAGGTGGCAGTTTCAGGATGGGAGAAGCAAAGGAATGGGTACAGAATGGGATAAGGAGGTGGTAGGGAAAGTGGACCCCCAGAAAAGAGTTCTGTGCCTAGCACAAGTTTTCTTGAGATGTGGAACTGCCTTTGCTAATGGAGTTTCAGTTTCTTTACCTCCTAAGTGATCTCTTCTAGGTGGACCTAGAACAGAAATCTTTGGTTAGCTTTGGCTACGTGGAGAAGTAGTGTTTCACGGTGACATATGTGATCCTACCTGACTGTTCTCAACCCTTTTGATATCGATGCACTGCTTCTGCTGCTGCTGCTGCTGCCGCCGCCGCCGCCGCCGCCGCTAAGTCGTTTCAGTCGTGTCCGACTCTGTGCGACCCCGTAGACGGCAGCCCACCAGGCCCCGCAGTCCCTGGGGTTCTCTAGGCAAGAACACTGGAGTGGGTTGCCATTTCCTCCTCCCATGCATGAAAGTGAAAAGTGAACGTGAAGTCGCTCAGTGGTGTCCGACTCTTGGCGACCCCATGGACTGCAGCCTACCAGGCTCCTCTGTCCGTGGGATTTTCCACGCAAGAGTACTGGAGTGGGGTGCCATTGCCTTCTCCCATATCTATGCACAAGCCTGCCTAAATAATTGACTTCTAGCTAGCTTTGGGATGCCAATGACCATCCACCCTTACCAGGCAACAGAGAAGAGAAAACACTTACCACAGGAGGTCCTGGTAAGGAACAAGGAACTAACAAGCTCCCACCAACCAGGATTCTGCAGAGGTCAACAAGAGGTCAGGAAGAGATGGCAGACTGCAGTCCAGAGGTCCTAGCGACTTCCATCTTGCAGCAGAGACCCAGCCTAGTCCAAACGAATTCAATGTTGCAACAAATCAATAAACAAATAAAAGGACAGAAGTTCTTTGCACACATGACTGAGATTAGGGGTGAGGCAGTACATGTATGTGCCCGGAAAATCCTAAAGTATAAGAAAGGAAAGAAATTAAAGACAACTATCAAGCTGTCCAAACTGATAAAAACGAATGATTACACAGTGTTCTCTGTATACATTAGCAGATAATAATCTGAAAAGGAAATTAAAAAAATTCCCTTTCAATAATGTCAACATGAATACCACACTTTGCCATGGATGTAATGACGATGACAAGACCGGCACGCTGGAACTTATACACCCTGGCTGAAAACTATCCTGAATACATGGACAGATATTCCATAACGATGGAAAGACTTAGGATGGCAATCCCATGGAATGCATCTTCAATCTGAAATGAAGATTCGATATGAGTTGATCGCTCAGAGCTTTTGTGCCATCAACTGTTATTAAAGTATAAAAGAGATAGAGAAAGCTGCTGACTTAGACTTGAGGCGGGGTGTACGCCCTGCTGGGCTCTAGCCAGATATTCTACAGGCACTAGCAGTCAGCTCAGGAAAGAAAGGCACTGTCTCAGGGAATGGCACCAGGCCCCTCCCCCACGACATGCCTTGAGGTCACATTGGCAGCAGGTGAGTCCTCCGGGGCCAAAAACTGATTGACATGAATCTTGAAGAAAGGCAGTATTCCAGGCAACTATATCATTTCCTTAACATAGATGAGGAGAACAAGGTAGGGGGAAAACATACTGTTTTGTTCAAGTCGTTTCTGAGCCTATTGGGGGAACCGACCTGAAGCCAGAGTCCAGCGGAAATCCATAGGATATGTACATCGCTTAAGACAAACATTTCCTTAGGAACAAAGGCATTGCTTAGCTCAAGGTTTGTCTGCGAAATGCTTACACATCAGGAGATGGCTCCGAGTTGGGTTTCCACACACAAGAACATGCATGCAAAGGACAAGCCTGCACAGCCCATCTGCCCCCCTCCCCCACAGCCAGCAGCATTTCCAAGTGACCTCCTAAGGCCTTCCCCAAACTACAGGGGCACCTCTGGGTTTCCTGTTTCCCTCACTTCGAACACTTTTCTTTAAAAAAAAAAAAAAAAAAATCCCGCACACTTCTTGATAGAATGCCACAGTGGAAGGAAAACAGGCCTTCAATATTGAAACCTCCCTGTGCCAAACACTTGGAGCTTGGTTTGGTTTTGTTTTGTGTTGAATTACACCACCACATAATTTAAACTGGTTACAAGTTCTAATCATTCAGTTCCAAAATACCAAACTTTTATTGCACAAGGTCCCCTTGAAAAGGCCCACGCAGCAGGACAGCCACAGATTCGGCCATGAAAGGGCAGCAAGATGCCCTCCCCCCTTCTTTGCTGCCTGGGCGGCCACCAGGGTTTGAAATCCATGCACCCTACTAAGTTTCTAGGGTGCAATTCGTGGACCCTTCCCTTTCCCATCCCAGCAGGTGCTCCAGGGCCCGCTGGCCTACAAAGTGCCAGAAGCAGGGCTGGGCCAGCCAGCCAAGATTCAGGGTTCTGTCCCTTGGACTTCCAGCGGACCCTAGGCTGCTTGGGAAACCCGCGCAGACTCGGAGATTTTTCAGCAGAGGGGTGGAGCGGTAAAGGCCTTGACCCCAAAGGCGAGGCCTTTCTGCGACCGCCAGGTGGGGGAGCTCCGAGAATGTGCCAACAGAGGGCGGAATACGTGGTTCCCTGCTCCACGCAGTCCCAGTGCCCTGACCCGTGGTCCGCACCCCTCCGCTGCGCCCACTGGATGCCGATCCTTGGGGACCCAGGAGCGCACGAAATGGGCGTGCCCAGCCGCAATGGCGACCCCCGAGAGCACAAGTGGGAAGCCCTCCCCCACCCCCGCCAGGAGCCGACCCCAGCCGAGACCGGACACCGCCCCGCGCCGCCCGGGTTCGCCCCGCCCCTGCCGCGCTCCCGTTGCCTTCCCAGCAGCAGTGGGGACCCCGGAGAACACAACTGAGACCGCCCCCCACCCCCTCCCGACCGGAACCCCGACCCACGCCGCCAGGGTTCGCCCCACTCCTGGCGCGGCGCGCTGCTCACCTTCACCGGGGGCTCCCGGTGAGCCCCGCCCCCACGCCCGGTTCCAGGAGAGGCTCTGGCGACTGCCGCCAGTTCAAACACGAGGACAATACATCCGCCCCACAGGGACAATCCAAGCTGTCTATGATTTAGGGATCAAACGAGGACTACAGAAAGGCAAGGTGACCTGACCTAGGAGGGCCATGAGAGTCTATAGAACCAGACAAAGTTGGTTACCAAGGAAACTTTTTTCCTTGGAACCGGGAAAGCTGGTTCTTTGCATATGCAATGACCAACAATTAGCTTGTTACCCAAGCCTGCCTCGCTGCCACCCCCACCCCCACCCCCATCCCCCACTCCCCAGGAGACCGGCTCAAAGAAATATTTTAAATCTCAGGCGGAAAACTGGAAGATGTCTTGTCTGTCTCTCTGGATTTAGGTATGTGTCAGTGTGAGCCTTGTGGTTTTTGATAATATTGCTCAAGTTCTGAGTTCTGATTTCAATGGTCTCAAGACAAGGCAGCGCTTCCAAATCAAACTGCTGGAAATACAAGAAAACATTGACCTAAATGAACGTCAGAGTCCCGTGAACTGGGAACTAGTCAATATGAAATATCTAGTATTTTTGGCTTTGCTCCTCCACTATAGACATGTCTAAGAGTCAACAACATTAAGCACAACATGTTCATAGTGCCTAGGTTTCCTTTGAGGTAAAAATTGCTCTATTGTTATATCTGTCACAAGCCTGTCAGCAAGAAAGGACCTGGAAACGACAACATCAAAAGAAAAAAACGTAAATGTGATATGAGCTTTTAGACAAACTCTTAACAATGATTATACTCTAAAATATCTGCCTCTCATAGTCTTGACTGAAGGCAGAGGAGAAGGGGACGACAGAGGACAAAATGGTTGGATGGCATCACTGACCTGATGGAGATGAGTTTGAGCAAGCCCCTGGAGTTGGTGACGGACACGGAAGCCTGGCATCCTGCAGGCCACCGGGTCCCAAAGAGTCAGACACGACTGAGCAACTGAACTGAACTGAACTGAAAAACGTTTCTCCAGGTGTTTTGGTTCCCCGAGTTTCTATCCTTGTGCTAAACTAAGTGACGACAGTGTATTTCATAGCTAGGTCATTTCCAAAGAAATGAAAGTTCTGAAACACTCACGACTTGAACGGACCTCCCTTTTACACAGAAACAAAAGAGATTTTTGACTCTCCATGAATAGTGTCTGGCACCTTCCTGACATGTTAAATGTAAGAAAGCAATTGTTTTGTTTTGTTCTCTTCTGTTCTTGTTGGTGGGGGGTGGCGCGCTATATCGAATGCCAGTATAAAAGTCAGTTCTTGGTTGCTGAAGGGAAATGTATGACTTGTTATTACAAGAAGGTATGTGGAATGCAATGGCACTTGAGGAAGGAAAACGAAGTAGTTCTGTCTTACAGGTGGCAGTTTCAGGATGGGAGAAGCAAAGGAATGGGTACAGAATGGGATAAGGAGGTGGTAGGGAAAGTGGACCCCCAGAAAAGAGTTCTGTGCCTAGCACAAGTTTTCTTGAGATGTGGAACTGCCTTTGCTAATGGAGTTTCAGTTTCTTTACCTCCTAAGTGATCTCTTCTAGGTGGACCTAGAACAGAAATCTTTGGTTAGCTTTGGCTACGTGGAGAAGTAGTGTTTCACGGTGACATATGTGATCCTACCTGACTGTTCTCAACCCTTTTGATATCGATGCACTGCTTCTGCTGCTGCTGCTGCTGCCGCCGCCGCAGCTAAGGCGTTTCAGTCGTGTCCGACTCTGTGCGACCCCGTAGACGGCAGCCCACCAGGCCCCGCAGTTCCTGGGGTTCTTTAGGCAAGAACACTGGAGTGGGTTGCCATTTCCTCCTCCCATGCATGAAAGTGAAAAGTGAACGTGAAGTCGCTCAGTGGTGTCCGACTCTTAGCGACCCCATGGACTGCAGCCTACCAGGCTCCCCCGTCCATGGGATTTTCCACGCAAGAGTACTGGAGTGGGGTGCCATTGCCTTCTCCCATATCTATGCACAAGCCTGCCTAAATAATTGACTTCTAGCTAGCTTTGGGATGCCAATGACCATCCACCCTTACCAGGCAACAGAGAAGAGAAAACACTTACCACAGGAGGTCCTGGTAAGGAACAAGGAACTAACAAGCTCCCACCAACCAGGATTCTGCAGAGGTCAACAAGAGGTCAGGAAGAGATGGCAGACTGCAGTCCAGAGGTCCTAGCGACTTCCATCTTGCAGCAGAGACCCAGCATAGTCCAAACGAATTCAATGTTGCAACAAATCAATAAACAAATAAAAGGACAGAAGTTCTTTGCACACATGACTGAGATTAGGGGTGAGGCAGTACATGTATGTGCCCGGAAAATCCTAAAGTATAAGAAAGGAAAGAAATTAAAGACAACTATCAAGCTGTCCAAACTGATAAAAACGAATGATTACACAGTGTTCTCTGTATACATTAGCAGATAATAATCTGAAAAGGAAATTTAAAAAATTCCCTTTCAATAATGTCAACATGAATACCACACTTTGCCATGGATGTAACGACGATGACAAGACCGGCACGCTGGAACTTATACACCCTGGCTGAAAACTATCCTGAATACATGGACAGATATTCCATAACGATGGAAAGACTTAGGATGGCAATCCCATGGAATGCATCTTCAATCTGAAATGAAGATTCGATATGAGTTGATCGCTCAGAGCTTTTGTGCCATCAACTGTTATTAAAGTATAAAAGAGATAGAGAAAGCTGCTGACTTAGACTTGAGGCGGGGTGTACGCCCTGCTGGGCTCTAGCCAGATATTCTACAGGCACTAGCAGTCAGCTCAGGAAAGAAAGGCACTGTCTCAGGGAATGGCACCAGGCCCCTCCCCCACGACATGCCTTGAGGTCACATTGGCAGCAGGTGAGTCCTCCGGGGCCAAAAACTGATTGACATGAATCTTGAAGAAAGGCAGTATTCCAGGCAACTATATCATTTCCTTAACATAGATGAGGAGAACAAGGTAGGGGGAAAACATACTGTTTTGTTCAAGTCGTTTCTGAGCCTATTGGGGGAACCGACCTGAAGCCAGAGTCCAGCGGAAATCCATAGGATATGTACATCGCTTAAGACAAACATTTCCTTAGGAACAAAGGCATTGCTTAGCTCAAGGTTTGTCTGCGAAATGCTTACACATCAGGAGATGGCTCCGAGTTGGGTTTCCACACACAAGAACATGCATGCAAAGGACAAGCCTGCACAGCCCATCTGCCCCCCTCCCCCACAGCCAGCAGCATTTCCAAGTGACCTCCTAAGGCCTTCCCCAAACTACAGGGGCACCTCTGGGTTTCCTGTTTCCCTCACTTCGAACACTTTTCTTTAAAAAAAAAAAAAAAAAATCCCGCACACTTCTTGATAGAATGCCACAGTGGAAGGAAAACAGGCCTTCAATATTGAAACCTCCCTGTGCCAAACACTTGGAGCTTGGTTTGGTTTTGTTTTGTGTTGAATTACACCACCACATAATTTAAACTGGTTACAAGTTCTAATCATTCAGTTCCAAAATACCAAACTTTTATTGCACAAGGTCCCCTTGAAAAGGCCCACGCAGCAGGACAGCCACAGATTCGGCCATGAAAGGGCAGCAAGATGCCCTCCCCCCTTCTTTGCTGCCTGGGCGGCCACCAGGGTTTGAAATCCATGCACCCTACTAAGTTTCTAGGGTGCAATTCGTGGACCCTTCCCTTTCCCCTCCCAGCAGGTGCTCCAGGGCCCGCTGGCCTACAAAGTGCCAGAAGCAGGGCTGGGCCAGCCAGCCAAGATTCAGGGTTCTGTCCCTTGGACTTCCAGCGGACCCTAGGCTGCTTGGGAAACCCGCGCAGACTCGGAGATTTTTCAGCAGAGGGGTGGAGCGGTAAAGGCCTTGACCCCAAAGGCGAGGCCTTTCTGCGACCGCCAGGTGGGGGAGCTCCGAGAATGTGCCAACAGAGGGCGGAATACGTGGTTCCCTGCTCCACGCAGTCCCAGTGCCCTGACCCGTGGTCCGCACCCCTCCGCTGCGCCCACTGGATGCCGATCCTTGGGGACCCAGGAGCGCACGAAATGGGCGTGCCCAGCCGCAATGGTGACCCCCGAGAGCACAACTGGGAAGCCCTCCCCCACCCCCGCCAGGAGCCGACCCCAGCCGAGACCGGACCCCGCCCCGCGCCGCCCGGGTTCGCCCCGCCCCTGCCGCGCTCCCGTTGCCTTCCCAGCCGCAGTGGGGACCCCGGAGAACACAACTGAGACCGCCCCCCACCCCCTCCCGACCGGAACCCCGACCCACGCCGCCAGGGTTCGCCCCACTCCTGGCGCGGCGCGCTGCTCACCTTCACCGGGGGCTCCCGGTGAGCCCCGCCCCCACGCCCGGTTCCAGGAGAGGCTCTGGCTACTGCCGCCAGTTCAAACACGAGGACAATACATCCGCCCCACAGGGACAATCCAAGCTGTCTATGATTTAGGGATCAAACGAGGACTACAGAAAGGCAAGGTGACCTGACCTAGGAGGGCCATGAGAGTCTATAGAACCAGACAAAGTTGGTTACCAAGGAAACTTTTTTCCTTGGAACCGGGAAAGCTGGTTCTTTGCATATGCAATGACCAACAATTAGCTTGTTACCCAAGCCTGCCTCGCTGCCACCCCCACCCCCACCTCCACCCCCATCCCCCACTCCCCAGGAGACCGGCTCAAAGAAATATTTTAAATCTCAGGCGGAAAACTGGAAGATGTCTTGTCTGTCTCTCTGGATTTAGGTATGTGTCAGTGTGAGCCTTGTGGTTTTTGATAATATTGCTCAAGTTCTGAGTTCTGATTTCAATGGTCTCAAGACAAGGCAGCGCTTCCAAATCAAACTGCTGGAAATACAAGAAAACATTGACCTAAATGAACGTCAGAGTCCCGTGAACTGGGAACTAGTCAATATGAAATATCTAGTATTTTTGGTTTTGCTCCTCCACTATAGACATGTCTAAGAGTCAACAACATTAAGCACAACATGTTCATAGTGCCTAGGTTTCCTTTGAGGTAAAAATTGCTCTATTGTTATATCTGTCACAAGCCTGTCAGCAAGAAAGGACCTGGAAACGACAACATCAAAAGAAAAAAAACGTAAATGTGATAGGAGCTTTTAGACAAACTCTTAACAATGATTATACTCTAAAATATCTGCCTCTCATAGTCTTGACTGAAGGCAGAGGAGAAGGGGACGACAGAGGACAAAATGGTTGGATGGCATCACTGACCTGATGGAGATGAGTTTGAGCAAGCCCCTGGAGTTGGTGACGGACACGGAAGCCTGGCATCCTGCAGGCCACCGGGTCCCAAAGAGTCAGACACGACTGAGCAACTGAACTGAACTGAACTGAAAAACGTTTCTCCAGGTGTTTTGGTTCCCCGAGTTTCTATCCTTGTGCTAAACTAAGTGACGACAGTGTATTTCATAGCTAGGTCATTTCCAAAGAAATGAAAGTTCTGAAACACTCACGACTTGAACGGACCTCCCTTTTACACAGAAACAAAAGAGATTTTTGACTCTCCATGAATAGTGTCTGGCACCTTCCTGACATGTTAAATGTAAGAAAGCAATTGTTTTGTTTTGTTCTCTTCTGTTCTTGTTGGTGGGGGGTGGCGCGCTATATCGAATGCCAGTATAAAAGTCAGTTCTTGGTTGCTGAAGGGAAATGTATGACTTGTTATTACAAGAAGGTATGTGGAATGCAATGGCACTTGAGGAAGGAAAACGAAGTAGTTCTGTCTTACAGGTGGCAGTTTCAGGATGGCAGAAGCAAAGGAATGGGTACAGAATGGGATAAGGAGGTGGTAGGGAAAGTGGACCCCCAGAAAAGAGTTCTGTGCCTAGCACAAGTTTTCTTGAGATGTGGAACTGCCTTTGCTAATGGAGTTTCAGTTTCTTTACCTCTTAAGTGATCTCTTCTAGGTGGACCTAGAACAGAAATCTTTGGTTAGCTTTGGCTACGTGGAGAAGTAGTGTTTCACGGTGACATATGTGATCCTACCTGACTGTTCTCAACCCTTTTGATATCGATGCACTGCTTCTGCTGCTGCTGCTGCTGCTGCCGCCGCCGCCGCCGCCGCTAAGTCGTTTCAGTCGTGTCCGACTCTGTGCGACCCCGTAGACGGCAGCCCACCAGGCCCCGCAGTCCCTGGGGTTCTCTAGGCAAGAACACTGGAGTGGGTTGCCATTTCCTCCTCCCATGCATGAAAGTGAAAAGTGAACGTGAAGTCGCTCAGTGGTGTCCGACTCTTAGCGACCCCATGGACTGCAGCCTACCAGGCTCCCCCGTCCATGGGATTTTCCACGCAAGAGTACTGGAGTGGGGTGCCATTGCCTTCTCCCATATCTATGCACAAGCCTGCCTAAATAATTGACTTCTAGCTAGCTTTGGGATGCCAATGACCATCCACCCTTACCAGGCAACAGAGAAGAGAAAACACTTACCACAGGAGGTCCTGGTAAGGAACAAGGAACTAACAAGCTCCCACCAACCAGGATTCTGCAGAGGTCAACAAGAGGTCAGGAAGAGATGGCAGACTGCAGTCCAGAGGTCCTAGCGACTTCCATCTTGCAGCAGAGACCCAGCATAGTCCAAACGAATTCAATGTTGCAACAAATCAATAAACAAATAAAAGGACAGAAGTTCTTTGCACACATGACTGAGATTAGGGGTGAGGCAGTACATGTATGTGCCCGGAAAATCCTAAAGTATAAGAAAGGAAAGAAATTAAAGACAACTATCAAGCTGTCCAAACTGATAAAAACGAATGATTACACAGTGTTCTCTGTATACATTAGCAGATAATAATCTGAAAAGGAAATTTAAAAAATTCCCTTTCAATAATGTCAACATGAATACCACACTTTGCCATGGATGTAATGACGATGACAAGACCGGCACGCTGAACTTATACACCCTGGCTGAAAACTATCCTGAATACATGGACAGATATTCCATAACGATGGAAAGACTTAGGATGGCAATCCCATGGAATGCATCTTCAATCTGAAATGAAGATTCGATATGAGTTGATCGCTCAGAGCTTTTGTGCCATCAACTGTTATTAAAGTATAAAAGAGATAGAGAAAGCTGCTGACTTAGACTTGAGGCGGGGTGTACGCCCTGCTGGGCTCTAGCCAGATATTCTACAGGCACTAGCAGTCAGCTCAGGAAAGAAAGGCACTGTCTCAGGGAATGGCACCAGGCCCCTCCCCCACGACATGCCTTGAGGTCACATTGGCAGCAGGTGAGTCCTCCGGGGCCAAAAACTGATTGACATGAATCTTGAAGAAAGGCAGTATTCCAGGCAACTATATCATTTCCTTAACATAGATGAGGAGAACAAGGTAGGGGGAAAACATACTGTTTTGTTCAAGTCGTTTCTGAGCCTATTGGGGGAACCGACCTGAAGCCAGAGTCCAGCGGAAATCCATAGGATATGTACATCGCTTAAGACAAACATTTCCTTAGGAACAAAGGCATTGCTTAGCTCAAGGTTTGTCTGCGAAATGCTTACACATCAGGAGATGGCTCCGAGTTGGGTTTCCACACACAAGAACATGCATGCAAAGGACAAGCCTGCACAGCCCATCTGCCCCCCTCCCCCACAGCCAGCAGCATTTCCAAGTGACCTCCTAAGGCCTTCCCCAAACTACAGGGGCACCTCTGGGTTTCCTGTTTCCCTCACTTCGAACACTTTTCTTTAAAAAAAAAAAAAAAATCCCGCACACTTCTTGATAGAATGCCACAGTGGAAGGAAAACAGGCCTTCAATATTGAAACCTCCCTGTGCCAAACACTTGGAGCTTGGTTTGGTTTTGTTTTGTGTTGAATTACACCACCACATAATTTAAACTGGTTACAAGTTCTAATCATTCAGTTCCAAAATACCAAACTTTTATTGCACAAGGTCCCCTTGAAAAGGCCCACGCAGCAGGACAGCCACAGATTCGGCCATGAAAGGGCAGCAAGATGCCCTCCCCCCTTCTTTGCTGCCTGGGCGGCCACCAGGGTTTGAAATCCATGCACCCTACTAAGTTTCTAGGGTGCAATTCGTGGACCCTTCCCTTTCCCATCCCAGCAGGTGCTCCAGGGCCCGCTGGCCTACAAAGTGCCAGAAGCAGGGCTGGGCCAGCCAGCCAAGATTCAGGGTTCTGTCCCTTGGACTTCCAGCGGACCCTAGGCTGCTTGGGAAACCCGCGCAGACTCGGAGATTTTTCAGCAGAGGGGTGGAGCGGTAAAGGCCTTGACCCCAAAGGCGAGGCCTTTCTGCGACCGCCAGGTGGGGGAGCTCTGAGAATGTGCCAACAGAGGGCGGAATACGTGGTTCCCTGCTCCACGCAGTCCCAGTGCCCTGACCCGTGGTCCGCACCCCTCCGCTGCGCCCACTGGATGCCGATCCTTGGGGACCCAGGAGCGCACGAAATGGGCGTGCCCAGCCGCAATGGCGACCCCCGAGAGCACAACTGGGAAGCCCTCCCCCACCCCCGCCAGGAGCCGACCCCAGCCG
This sequence comes from Bubalus kerabau, assembly GCF_029407905.1. Classification (NCBI taxonomy): domain Eukaryota; kingdom Metazoa; phylum Chordata; class Mammalia; order Artiodactyla; family Bovidae; genus Bubalus; species Bubalus kerabau. Next base: position 802,003 of record NW_026577934.1, read on the forward strand.
AGACCGGACCCCGCCCCTCGCCGCCCGGGTTCGCCCCGCCCCTGCCGCGCTCCCGTTGCCTTCCCAGCCGCAGTGGGGACCCCGGAGAACACAACTGAGACCGCCCCCCACCCCCTCCCGACCGGAACCCCGACCCACGCCGCCAGGGTTCGCCCCACTCCTGGCGCGGCGCGCTGCTCACCTTCACCGGGGGCTCCCGGTGAGCCCCGCCCCCACGCCCGGTTCCAGGAGAGGCTCTGGCTACTGCCGCCAGTTCAAACACGAGGACAATACATCCACCCCACAGGGACAATCCAAGCTGTCTATGATTTAGGGATCAAACGAGGACTACAGAAAGGCAAGGTGACCTGACCTAGGAGGGCCATGAGAGTCTATAGAACCAGACAAAGTTGGTTAGCAAGGAAACTTTTTTCCTTGGAACCGGGAAAGCTGGTTCTTTGCATATGCAATGACCAACAATTAGCTTGTTACCCAAGCCTGCCTCGCTGCCACCCCCACCCCCACCTCCACCCCCATCCCCCACTCCCCAGGAGACCGGCTCAAAGAAATATTTTAAATCTCAGGCGGAAAACTGGAAGATGTCTTGTCTGTCTCTCTGGATTTAGGTATGTGTCAGTGTGAGCCTTGTGGTTTTTGATAATATTGCTCAAGTTCTGAGTTCTGATTTCAATGGTCTCAAGACAAGGCAGCGCTTCCAAATCAAACTGCTGGAAATACAAGAAAACATTGACCTAAATGAACGTCAGAGTCCCGTGAACTGGGAACTAGTCAATATGAAATATCTAGTATTTTTGGTTTTGCTCCTCCACTATAGACATGTCTAAGAGTCAACAACATTAAGCACAACATGTTCATAGTGCCTAGGTTTCCTTTGAGGTAAAAATTGCTCTATTGTTATATCTGTCACAAGCCTGTCAGCAAGAAAGGACCTGGAAACGACAACATCAAAAGAAAAAAACGTAAATGTGATATGAGCTTTTAGACAAACTCTTAACAATGATTATACTCTAAAATATCTGCCTCTCATAGTCTTGACTGAAGGCAGAGGAGAAGGGGACGACAGAGGACAAAATGGTTGGATGGCATCACTGACCTGATGGAGATGAGTTTGAGCAAGCCCCTGGAGTTGGTGACGGACACGGAAGCCTGGCATCCTGCAGGCCACCGGGTCCCAAAGAGTCAGACACGACTGAGCAACTGAACTGAACTGAACTGAAAAACGTTTCTCCAGGTGTTTTGGTTCCCCGAGTTTCTATCCTTGTGCTAAACTAAGTGACGACAGTGTATTTCATAGCTAGGTCATTTCCAAAGAAATGAAAGTTCTGAAACACTCACGACTTGAACGGACCTCCCTTTTACACAGAAACAAAAGAGATTTTTGACTCTCCATGAATAGTGTCTGGCACCTTCCTGACATGTTAAATGTAAGAAAGCAATTGTTTTGTTTTGTTCTCTTCTGTTCTTGTTGGTGGGGGGTGGCGCGCTATATCGAATGCCAGTATAAAAGTCAGTTCTTGGTTGCTGAAGGGAAATGTATGACTTGTTATTACAAGAAGGTATGTGGAATGCAATGGCACTTGAGGAAGGAAAACGAAGTAGTTCTGTCTTACAGGTGGCAGTTTCAGGATGGGAGAAGCAAAGGAATGGGTACAGAATGGGATAAGGAGGTGGTAGGGAAAGTGGACCCCCAGAAAAGAGTTCTGTGCCTAGCACAAGTTTTCTTGAGATGTGGAACTGCCTTTGCTAATGGAGTTTCAGTTTCTTTACCTCCTAAGTGATCTCTTCTAGGTGGACCTAGAACAGAAATCTTTGGTTAGCTTTGGCTACGTGGAGAAGTAGTGTTTCACGGTGACATATGTGATCCTACCTGACTGTTCTCAACCCTTTTGATATCGATGCACTGCTTCTGCTGCTGCTGCTGCTGCCGCCGCCGCCGCCGCCGCCGCTAAGGCGTTTCAGTCGTGTCCGACTCTGTGCGACCCCGTAGACGGCAGCCCACCAGGCCCCGCAGTTCCTGGGGTTCTCTAGGCAAGAACACTGGAGTGGGTTGCCATTTCCTCCTCCCATGCATGAAAGTGAAAAGTGAACGTGAAGTCGCTCAGTGGTGTCCGACTCTTAGCGACCCCATGGACTGCAGCCTACCAGGCTCCCCCGTCCATGGGATTTTCCACGCAAGAGTACTGGAGTGCGGTGCCATTGCCTTCTCCCATATCTATGCACAAGCCTGCCTAAATAATTGACTTCTAGCTAGCTTTGGGATGCCAATGACCATCCACCCTTACCAGGCAACAGAGAAGAGAAAACACTTACCACAGGAGGTCCTGGTAAGGAACAAGGAACTAACAAGCTCCCACCAACCAGGATTCTGCAGAGGTCAACAAGAGGTCAGGAAGAGATGGCAGACTGCAGTCCAGAGGTCCTAGCGACTTCCATCTTGCAGCAGAGACCCAGCATAGTCCAAACGAATTCAATGTTGCAACAAATCAATAAACAAATAAAAGGACAGAAGTTCTTTGCACACATGACTGAGATTAGGGGTGAGGCAGTACATGTATGTGCCCGGAAAATCCTAAAGTATAAGAAAGGAAAGAAATTAAAGACAACTATCAAGCTGTCCAAACTGATAAAAACGAATGATTACACAGTGTTCTCTGTATACATTAGCAGATAATAATCTGAAAAGGAAATTTAAAAAATTCCCTTTCAATAATGTCAACATGAATACCACACTTTGCCATGGATGTAATGACGCTGACAAGACCGGCACGCTGGAACTTATACACCCTGGCTGAAAACTATCCTGAATACATGGACAGATATTCCATAACGATGGAAAGACTTAGGATGGCAATCCCATGGAATGCATCTTCAATCTGAAATGAAGATTCGATATGAGTTGATCGCTCAGAGCTTTTGTGCCATCAACTGTTATTAAAGTATAAAAGAGATAGAGAAAGCTGCTGACTTAGACTTGAGGCGGGGTGTACGCCCTGCTGGGCTCTAGCCAGATATTCTACAGGCACTAGCAGTCAGCTCAGGAAAGAAAGGCACTGTCTCAGGGAATGGCACCAGGCCCCTCCCCCACGACATGCCTTGAGGTCACATTGGCCGCAGGTGAGTCCTCCGGGGCCAAAAACTGATTGACATGAATCTTGAAGAAAGGCAGTATTCCAGGCAACTATATCATTTCCTTAACATAGATGAGGAGAACAAGGTAGGGGGAAAACATACTGTTTTGTTCAAGTCGTTTCTGAGCCTATTGGGGGAACCGACCTGAAGCCAGAGTCCAGCGGAAATCCATAGGATATGTACATCGCTTAAGACAAACATTTCCTTAGGAACAAAGGCATTGCTTAGCTCAAGGTTTGTCTGCGAAATGCTTACACATCAGGAGATGGCTCCGAGTTGGGTTTCCACACACAAGAACATGCATGCAAAGGACAAGCCTGCACAGCCCATCTGCCCCCCTCCCCCACAGCCAGCAGCATTTCCAAGTGACCTCCTAAGGCCTTCCCCAAACTACAGGGGCACCTCTGGGTTTCCTGTTTCCCTCACTTCGAACACTTTTCTTTAAAAAAAAAAAAAAATCCCGCACACTTCTTGATAGAATGCCACAGTGGAAGGAAAACAGGCCTTCAATATTGAAACCTCCGTGTGCCAAACACTTGGAGCTTGGTTTGGTTTTGTTTTGTGTTGAATTACACCACCACATAATTTAAACTGGTTACAAGTTCTAATCATTCAGTTCCAAAATACCAAACTTTTATTGCACAAGGTCCCCTTGAAAAGGCCCACGCAGCAGGACAGCCACAGATTCGGCCATGAAAGGGCAGCAAGATGCCCTCCCCCCTTCTTTGCTGCCTGGGCGGCCACCAGGGTTTGAAATCCATGCACCCTACTAAGTTTCTAGGGTGCAATTCCTGGACCCTTCCCTTTCCCCTCCCAGCAGGTGCTCCAGGGCCCGCTGGCCTACAAAGTGCCAGAAGCAGGGCTGGGCCAGCCAGCCAAGATTCAGGGTTCTGTCCCTTGGACTTCCAGCGGACCCTAGGCTGCTTGGGAAACCCGCGCAGACTCGGAGATTTTTCAGCAGAGGGGTGGAGCGGTAAAGGCCTTGACCCCAATGGCGAGGCCTTTCTGCGACCGCCAGGTGGGGGAGCTCCGAGAATGTGCCAACAGAGGGCGGAATACGTGGTTCCCTGCTCCACGCAGTCCCAGTGCCCTGACCCGTGGTCCGCACCCCTCCGCTGCGCCCACTGGATGCCGATCCTTGGGGACCCAGGAGCGCACGAAATGGGCGTGCCCAGCCGCAATGGCGACCCCCGAGAGCACAACTGGGAAGCCCTGCCCCACCCCCGCCAGGAGCCGACCCCTGCCCCGCGCCGCCCGGGTTCGCCCCGCCCCTGCCGCGCTCCCGGTGCCTTCCCAGCCGCAGCGAGGACCCCCGAGCGCACAACTGAGACCGCCCCCCACCCCCTCCCGACCGGAACCCCGACCCGCGCCGCCAGGGTTCGACCCACACCTGTCCCGGCACGCTGCCCACCTTCACCGGGGGCTCCCGGTGAGCCCCGCGCCCACTCCAGGTTCCAGTAGAGGCTCTGGCTACTGCCGCCAGTTCAAACACGAGGACAATACATCCACCCCACAGGGACAATCCAAGCTGTCTATGATTTAGGGATCAAACGAGGACTACAGAAAGGCAAGGTGACCTGACCTAGGAGGGCCATGAGAGTCTATAGAACCAGACAAAGTTGGTTACCAAGGAAACTTTTTTCCTTGGAACCGGGAAAGCTGGTTCTTTGCATATGCAATGACCAACAATTAGCTTGTTACCCAAGCCTGCCTCGCTGCCACCCCCACCCCCACCCCCATCCCCCACTCCCCAGGAGACCGGCTCAAAGAAATATTTTAAATCTCAGGCGGAAAACTGGAAGATGTCTTGTCTGTCTCTCTGGATTTAGGTATGTGTCAGTGTGAGCCTTGTGGTTTTTGATAATATTGCTCAAGTTCTGAGTTCTGATTTCAATGGTCTCAAGACAAGGCAGCCCTTCCAAATCAAACTGCTGGAAATACAAGAAAACATTGACCTAAATGAACGTCCGAGTCCCGTGAACTGGGAACTAGTCAATATGAAATATCTAGTATTTTTGGTTTTGCTCCTCCACTATAGACATGTCTAAGAGTCAACAACATTAAGCACAACATGTTCATAGTGCCTAGGTTTCCTTTGAGGTAAAAATTGCTCTATTGTCATATCTCTCACAAGCCTGTCAGCAAGAAAGTACCTGGAAACGACAACAACAAAAGTAAAAAATGTAAATGTGATATGAGCTTTTAGACAAACACTTAACAATAATTATACTCCAAAATATCTGCCTCTCATAGTCTTGATTGAAGGCAGAGGAGAAGGGGAGGACATAGGATAAGATGTTTGGATGGCTTCACTGACTCGATGGACATGAGTTTGAGCAAGCCCCTGGAGTTGCTGAGGGACTCGGAAGCCTGGCATCCTGCAGGCCACCGGGTCCCAAAGAGTCAGACACGTCTGAGCAACTGAACTGAACTGAACTGAAAAACGTTTCTCCAGGTGTTTTGGTTCCCCGCGTTTCTATCCTTGTGCTAAACTAAGTGACGACAGTGTATTTCATAGCTAGGTCATTTCCAAAGTAATGAAAGTTCTGAAAGGACCTCCCTTTTACACAGAAACAAAAGAGATTTTTGACTCTCCATGAATCTTGTCTGGCACCATCCTGACATGTTAAATGTAAGAAAGCAATTGTTGTGTTTTGTTTTGTTCTATTCTTGGGGGTGGGGGAAGGGAGTGCGCTATATCGAACGCCAATATAAAAGTCAGTTCTTGGTTGCTGAAGTGAAATGTATGACTTGTTTTTATAAGAAGGTATGTGGAATGCATTGACACTTGAGGAAGGAAAACGAAGTAGTTCTGTCTTACAGGTGGAAGTTTCAGGATGGGAGAAGCAAAGGAATGGGTACAGAATGGGATAAGGAGGTTGTAGCGAAAGTGGACCCCCAGAAAAGGGTTCTGTGCCTAGCAGAAGTTTTCTTGAGATGTGGAACTGCCTTTGCTAATGGAGTTTCAGTTTCTTTACCTCTTAAGTGATGTCTTCTAGGTTGACCTAGAACAGAAATCTTTGGTTAGCTTTGGCTAAGTGGAGAAGTAGTGTTTCACGGTGACATATGTGATCCTACCTGACTGTTCGCAACCCTTTTGATATCGATGCACTGCTTCTGCTACTGCTGCTGCTGCCGCCGCCGCAGCCGCTGCTAATTCGTTTCAGTCGTGTCCGACTCTGTGCGACCTCGTAGATGGCAGCCCACCAGGTCCCGCAGTCCCTGGGTTTCTCTAGGCAAGAACACTGGAGTGGGTTGCCATTTCCTCCTCCCATGCATGAAAGTGAAAATGAACGTGAAGTCGCTCAGTGGTGTCCGACTCTTAGCGACCCCATGGACTGCAGCCTACCAGGCTGCTCTGTCCGTGGGATTTTCCACGCAAGAGTACTGGAGTGGGGTGCCATTGCCTTCTCCCATATCTATGCACAAGCCTGCCTAAATAATTGACTTCTAGCTAGCTTTGGGATGCCAATGACCATCCACCCTTACCAGGCAACAGAGAAGAGAAAACACTTACCACAGGAGGTCCTGGTAAGCAACAAGGAACTAACAAGCTCCCTCCAAGCAGGATTCTGCAGAGGTCAACAAGAGGTCAGTAAGAGATGGCAGACTGCAGTCCAGAGGTCCTAGCGACTTCCATCTTGCAGCAGAGACCCAGCATAGTCCAAACGAATTCAATGTTGCAAAAAATAAGGACAGAAGTCTTTGAGCACATGACTGAGTTTAGGGGTGAGGTAGTACATGTATGTGCCTGGAAAATCTTAAATATGAGAAAGGAAAGAAATGAAAGAAACTATCAAGCTGTCCAAACTGATAAAAGCGAATGATTACACAGTTTTCTCTGTATACATTAGCAGATAATAATCTGAAAAGGAATTTTAAAAAATTCCCTTTCAATAATGTCCACATGAATACAACACTTTGCCATGTATTAACGATGATGACAAGACTGGCACACTGGAAATTATACACCCTGGCTGAAAACTATCCTGAATACATGGACAGATATTCCATAATGATGGAAAGACTTAAGATGGCAATCACATGGAATGCATCTTCAATCTGAAATAAATATTCGATATGGTTTGATCGCTCAGAGCTTTTGTGTCATCAATTGTTATTAAAGTATAAAAGAGATAGAGAAAGCTGCTGACTTAGTCTTGAGGCTGGATGTACACCCTGCTGGGTTCTAGCCAGGTATTCTACAGGCACTAGCAGTCAGCTAAGGAAAGAAAGGCACTGTCTCAGGTAATTGCAGCAGGCCCCTCCCCCACGATATGCCTTGAGATAACATTGGCAGCAGGTGAGTCATCCCGGGCCAAAATTTGATAGACCTGAATCTTGAAGAAAGGCAGTATTCAAGGCAAATATATCATTTCCTTAATATAGATAAGGAGAACAAGCTAGGAGGAAAACATACTGTTTTTTTCAAGTTGCTTCTGAGCCTTTTGGGGGAACCGACCTGAAGCCAGAGTCTAGCGGAAATACATAGGATATTTATATCACTTAAGACAAACATTTCCTCAGGAAAAAAAAAGCATTGCTTAGCTCAAGGTTTGTCTGTGAAATGCTTACACATCAGGAGATGGCTCGAGCTGGGTTTCCACACACAAGAACATGCATGCAAAGGACAAGCCTGCACAGCCAATCTGCCCCACCCCACAGCAAGCAGCATTTCCAAGTGACCTCCTTAGGCCTTCCCCAAACTACAGGGGCACCTCTGGGTTTCCTGTTTCCCTCACTTCAAACACTTTTCTTAAAAAAAAAAAAAATATCCCGCACACTTCTTGATAAATGCCACAGTGGAAGGAAAAAGGCCTTCAATATTAGGAACTCCATTTGAAAAACACTTGTAGCTTGGTTTTGTTTTAATTACACCACCACATAATTTAAACTTTTTACACGTTCTAATTATTCAGTTCCAAAACACCAAACTTTTCTTCCACAGGGTCCCCATGAAAAGGCCCACGCAGCAAGACAGCCACAGATTCTGACATGAAAGTGCAGCAAGGTACCCTCCCCCCTTCTTTGCTGCCTGGACGGCCACCAGGGTTTGAAATCCATGCACCCTACTAAGTTTCTAGGGTGCAATCCGTGGACCCTTCCCTTTCCCATCCCAGTAGGTGCTCAAGGGCCCGATGGCCTACAAAGTGCCAGAAGCAGGGCTGGGCCAGCCGGCCAGAGTTCAGGGTTCTGTCCCTTGGACTTCTAGCGGACACTAGGCTGCTTGGGAAACCCGCGCAGACTCGGAGATTTTTCAGCAAAGGGGTGGAGCGGTAAAGGCCTTGACCCCAAAGGCGAGGCCTTTCTGCGACCGCCAGGTTGGGGAGCTCCGAGAATGTACCAACAGACGGCGGAATACGTGGTTCCCTGCTCCACGCAGTCCCAGTGCCCTTACCAGTGGTCCGCAGCCCTCCGCTGCACCCACGGGATGGCGATCCTTGGGGACCCAGGAGCGGACGAAATGGGTGTTCCCAGCCTCAGTGGAGACCCCTGAGAGCACAACTGGGAAGCCCTCCCCATCCCCGCCAAGAGCCAACCCCGCCACAACCGGACCCCCTCCCCTCGCGCCCGGGTTCGCCCGCCCCTGCCGCGCTCCCGGCGCGTTCCTAGCCGCAGTGGCGACCCCCGGGAGCACAACTGGGACCGACCCCCACCTACAGCCATCGTAATCTCCACCCGCGCAGCCGGAGTTTACCCCGCCCCGGTGCGGTCCCGGCGCGTTTCCAGCCGCAGTGGCCACTTCCGAGAGCACTACTGGGACTGCTTCCCACCCCCTCCCGACCGGAAAACGGCCCCGCGCCGCCCGGTTTCGCCCCGCCCCTGCCTCGCTCCCGGTACATTTCCAGCCGCAGTGGGGACCCCGGAGAGCACAACTGGGACCGCTTCCCACCCCCTCCCGACCGGAAACCCGCCCCGCGCCGCCCTGTTTCGCCCCGCCCCTGCCACGCTCCCGGTACCTTACCAATTTCTAGCGTTCACGCCCGGATAGGAGCAGGATGTAGGAGTGTGGGAGATGTGTCTGGAGCCTGACAGCCTCAGCTGCGCTCTGGCCTGCCCTTTGGACCTAGGAGCCAGGCCAACTTGCAGAGGGCTTATTGCCCTATTGTATGCAAACTACCAAGGCCTACCGCAAGGAGAGCTCTGTCGGAGGGAAGGGAAGTGCCCCAGGCTGCGTTCCCAAGCTGTTGCTAGGCAACCCAGACTCAGCGCTAAACGGAGGGAATCAGGGTCCTAGTGCCCCAGTCTTGGGGAGGGAGCTCCACAGCCAGAGTGTTCCTCCGTTTGTGCCCAGAAAGCGCCTGCCAGACTGGGCTTCCCTGGAGCTCTGTTGCAGAGCAGAGACGTGTGGATGTGTTTTGGGGCCTTGACTTGTGCGTTTGGGCTCCCTAGCACAGCCCCAGCGTAGGGGAACCAGCCCCTTAGCAAAGAGCTCCAGGCAGTGCTTTGTGCCCAGGCCTGGATGCCCAGTCCCAGCACGCGAGAGAGATGAGTTAGGCCATTGGCGGGTTCTTGCAAGCCTGTATTGGAAAGGACCGAATGAGCTTCACACCGGCGGAGCTGCAGATCTGTGCCCAGGCGCGATAGGACAGAGCCCCTGTCGAGATGCTGCTCTGCCTGAGCGAGCCTCGCCAAGCCCTTCCCAGCTTCTAGCTTTCGCGCAGGGGAAGGAACAGACTGCGGAAGTGGGGGAGACGTGACTGGCGGGCGCCTCACTGGCCTCAGCTCCGCTCTTCCCTTCCCTTTGCACCTATGATCCATGCCTCCTTGCAGAGGGCTTAGGTCCCGAAGGAGAGCTCTGTCAGAGGGAAGGGAAGCGCCCCAGGCTGCATTCCCAGCTGTTGCTTAGCTGCCCAGACTCAGCGCTGCACAGGGGGAATCAGGCTCTCTGTGCCCCTATGTTGGGCATGCAGCTTCACACACAGGTGTGTCTCCGTAGGAATCAAGAAAGTTCCTGACAGAGTGAGGTTCACTAGAGCTATACTAAAGAGCAAAGACTTGTCCATGTGGTCTTGCCTTCTCCTGTGCGTTTGGGTCTCCGGGCTCGCCCCCAGCTCCGTGGAAACAACCCCTGAGAAAATATCTTCAAGATCTGCTTTTCCCAGTGTCTGGGAACTGGGGTTCGTAGGAGGAGAGAAAAGCACGCCTCCATCGGGAACGAAAGGCAGCCAACCTGCCTGTGATTTGAAGCCTCTATTTGGAAGGAATGGGTTAGCTTCTCCTAAAGGAGACCTCCAGATCTGCTCAGAAGTCGGTAATTCCAGAGGCAGGGTGCTGGTTCCTGATTGCCCTTTGCTAGCCTTGCAAAGACATTCCTAGGTTCTAGAGTTATTTTCCATGAAGGAGCAGGCTTCGGGAATGTGTCAGACGGGACTGGCTCCTTATTGGCCTCAGCTCAGCTATTGCCTTTCCATTCAAACTAGGACAAGGGCCTACTTTATGAAGGGTAAGGGTCTTCTTCTTTGCCAACTGCCAAGGGCTACAGCAATGAGACCTCTGTCAAGGCGAGGGAAGCCTAAGAGGATGGATTCTCAAGCAGGTGCTTTGCCACAAAGCATCAGCACCCCACGGAGAGAATCAAGCTCCCTGTGCCCCAATGTTGGGAGTGTAGCTTCACACACAGAGTTGTCTCTATAGGAGCCAAGAATGTTCCTGAGAGATTAGGTTCACTAAACCTCTCCTACAGAGCATAGACCTGTCCATGTGGTTTTGCCTTCCCCTGTGAGTTGGGTCCCCGAGGTCCGCCACACATCCGGGGAAACTGTGCCTGAGAAAAGATCTCCAGGAACCGCTTCACTGAGGCTGGGAAACGCTGTTCACAGGAAGTAAGGCAAGCGAATCTCCTGCAGAGAAAAAGAGGCCTTACTGTCCCTGGAGGAGCAGGCTGCCAGAGTGTGTGAAACCTGACTGCTGCCTTACTGGCCTCAGCTCCGCCATTGCCTGTTCATCCGAGCTAGGACCCAGGCCTACTTGGAGAAGCGTTTGGGTGCGGATTTCTACAAAGTGCCAAGGGCTATAGCAGTGAGAATTCTCTCAGCGGTAAGGGAGAGCATTGTATGGATTCTCAAGCTGTTTTCTGAATGACAGCATCAAAATGAACAGAGAGAATCAGGCTCTCTGTCCCCCTATGTTAGGTATGCAGCTTCACACACAGAGGTGTCTCTATAGGAGCCAAGAATGCTCCTGAGAGATGAGGTTCACTAGAGGTCTGCTGCAGAGCATAGACGTCTCCATGTGGTCTTGCCTTCCCCTGTGGCTTTGGGTCTCCGGGCTCGGCCCCAGCTCCGTGGAAACAACCCCTGAGAAAATATCTTCAAGATCTACTTTTCCCAGAGGCTGGGAACTGGGGTTCATAGGAGGAGAGAAAAGCAAGCCTCCTTCGGGCACGAAAGGCAGCCAACCTGCCTGTGTTTTGAAGCCTCTATTTGGAAGGAATGGGTTAGCTTCTCCTAAAGGAGACCTCCAGATCTGCTCAGAAGTCGGTAATTCCAGAGGCAGGGTGCTGGTTCCTGACTGCCCTTTGCCAGCCTTGCAAAGACATTCCTAGATTCTAGAGTTATATTCCATGAAGGAGCAGGCATCGGGAATGTGTCAGACGGGACTGGCTCCTTATTGGCCTCAGCTCAGCTATTTCCTTTCCATTCAAACTAGGACAAGGGCCTACTTTATGAAGGGTAAGGGTCTTCTTCTTTGCCAACTGCCAAGGGCTACAGCAATGAGACCTCTATCAAGGCGAGGGAAGCCTAAGAGGATGGATTCTCAAGCAGGTGCTTTACTACAAAGCATCAGCACCCCACGGAGAGAATCAAGCTCCCTGTGCCCCAATGTTGGGAGTGTAGCTTCACACACAGAGTTGTCTCTATAGGAGCCAAGAATGTTCCTGAGAGATTAGGTTCACTAAACCTCTCCTACAGAGCATAGACCTGTCCATGTGGTTTTGCCTTCCCCTGTGAGTTGGGTCCCCGAGGTCCGCCACACATCCGGGGAAACTGTGCCTGAGAAAAGATCTCCAGGAACCGCTTCGCTGAGGCTGGGAAACGCTGTTCACAGGAAGTAAGGCAAGCGAATCTCCTGCAGAGAAAAAGAGGCCTTACAGTCCCTGGAGGAGCAGGCTGCCAGAGTGTGTGAAACCTGACTGCTGCCTTACTGGCCTCAGCTCCGCCATTGCCTGTTCATCCGAGCTAGGACCCAGGCCTACTTGGAGAAGCATTTGGGTGCGGATTTCTACAAAGTGCCAAGGGCTATAGCAGTGAGAATTCTCTCAGCGGTAAGGGAGAGCATTATGTGGATTCTCAAGCTGTTTTCTGAATGACAGCGTCAAAATGAAGAGAGAGAATCAGGCTCTCTGTGCCCCTATGTTAGTTACGCAGCTTCACACACAGAGGTGTCTCTATAGGAGCCAAGAATGTTCCTGAGAGATGAGGTTCACTAGAGGTTTGCTACAGAGCATAGACCTGTCCATATGGTTTTGCCTTGCCCTGTGAGTTGGGTCCCCGGGGTCCGCCCCAGCTCAGGGAAAGGAGCCCCTGAGAAAAGATCTCCTGGGACCGCTATTCCCCCAGGCTGGCAAACGCAGTTCACAGGAGGTAATGCAAGAGAGCCTCCTGCAGGGCACAACAGGCCTTACTGTCCCTGGACGATCAGGCTGCAAGAGTGTGTGAGACCTGACTGGTGCCTTACTGACCTCAGCTCCGCCATTGCATGTTCCTCCGAACTAGGACCCAGGCCTACTAGGAGAAGGGTTTGTGTATGGATTTCTAAATACTGCCAAGGGGTATAGCAATGAGAACTGTGTCACGGGTAAGGAAGGGCATTGTATGGATTTTCAAGCTGTTGTTTGAACGACAGCTTCAAAGCTGCACAGATAGAATCAGACTCTGTGTCTCCATGTTCGGTACACAGCTTCACAGACAGGGGTGTCTCCATAGGAAACAAGAACGTTCCTGACAGAGTGAGGTTCACTAGAGCTCTCCTAGAGAGCAAAGACTTGTCCATGTGGTTTTTCTTCCCCTGTGCGTTTGGGGCTCCAGGCTCGGCCCCAGCTCCGTGGAAACAAACCCTGAGAAAAGATCTTCAAGATCCGCTTTTCCCAGAGGCTGGGATGTGGGGTTCATAGGAGGCGGGAAAAGCAGGTCTCCTTCAGACAGCAAGAGGCAGCCAAGCGGCCTGCGTTTGGAAGCCCCTATTTGGAAGAATGGGTTAGCTTCTCCCAAAGGAGACCTCCAGATCTGCTCAGAAGTCGGTAATTCCAGAGGCAGTGTGCAGGGTCCTGACTGCCCTTTGCCAGACTTGCAAAGACATTCCTAGATTCTACCGTTATCTTCCTGAAGAAGCAGGCTTCAGGAATATGTCAGACTTGACTGGCGCCTTATTGGCCTCAGCTCAGCTATTGCCTTTCCATTCAAACTAGGACAAGGCCCTATTTTATGAAGGGTAAGGGTCTTCTTCTTTCCAAACTGCCGAGGGCTACAGCAATGAGACCTCCGTAAATGCGAGGGAAGTGTAAGCGGATGGATTCTCAAGAAGGTTCTTTGCCACCAAGCATCAGCACCCCACGGAGAGAATCAGGCTCCATTTGCCCCTATGTGGGGGTGTGTAGCTTCACACACAGTGGTGTCTCTACAGGAGCCAAGAATGTTCCTGAGAGATGAGGTTCACAAGAGCTCTCCTACAGAGTGCTCACCTATCCATGTGGTTTCGCCTTCCCCTGTGAGTTGGGTCCCCGAGGTCCGCCCCAGCTCCGGGAAAACAGCCCCTCAGGAAAGATCTCCAGGAACAGCTTTTCGCCCAGGCTGGGAAAAGCTGTTCACAGGAAGTAAGGCAAGTGAGCCTCCTGCAGAGAAAAAGAAGCCTTACTGTCCCTGGAGGAGCAGGCTGCCAGAGTGTGTGAAAACTGACTGGTGCCATACTGGTCTCAGCTCCGCCATTGCTTGTTCCTCCGAACTGGGACTCAGGCCTACTTGGAGAAGGGTTTAGGTGCAGATTTCTACAAACTGCCAAGGGCTACTGCAATGAGAACTCTCTCAGAGGTAAGAGCGAGAATTGTATGGATTCTCAAGCTGTTTTCTGAACGACAGCATTAAACCTTCACAGAGAGAATCAGGCTCTCTGCCGCCATGTTGGGTACGCAGTTTCACACACAGAGGTGTGCCCACAGGAGCCAAGAACGTTCGTCAAAGACTGAGGTTCACTAGAGCTCTCTTAGAGAGCAAAGACTTGTTCATGTGGTTTTGCCTTCCCCTGTACGTGTGGGTCTCCGGGCACAACCCCAGCTCCGTGGAAACAACCCCTGAGCAAAGATCTCCAAGATCTGCTTTCCCCCCATGCTGGGAACCAGGGATCATAGGAGGCAGGAAAAGCAAGCCTCCTTCGGGCAAGAAGAGGCAGCCAACCGGCCTGTGTTTGGAAGCCTATATTTGCAAGGAATGGGTTAGCTTCTCCAGAACGAGACCTCCAGATCTGCTCAGAAGATAGATATTCCAGAGGCAGGGTCGAGGTTCCTGACTGCCCTTTGCCAGCCTTGCAAAGACATTCCTAGATTCTAGCGTTATTTTCCATGAAGGAGCAGGCATCGGGAATATGTCAGAGTTGACGGGTGCCTTACTGGCCTCAGCTCAGCTATTGCCTTTCCTTTCAAACTAGGATCAGGGCTTACTTGGTAAAGGGTAAGGGTCTGCTGCTTTCCAAACTGCCAAGAGACACAGCAATGAGACCTCTGTCAAGGCGAGGGAAGCGTAAGCGGATGGCTTCTCAAACAGGTGCTTTGCCACAAAGCATCAGCACCCCACGGAGAGAATCAGGCTCCCTGTGCCCCTATGTTCGGTGTGTAGCTTTACACACAGAGGTGTCTCTGTACGAGCCAGGAATGTTCCTAAGAGATGGGACTCACTAACGTCTCCTACAGAGCATAGACCTGTCCATGTGGTTTTGCCTTCCCCTGTGAGATGGGTCCCCGAGGTCCACCCCAGCTCTGGGGATAGAGCCCCCGAGAAAAGATCTCCAGGAACCGCTTTTCGCCCAGGCTGGGAAACGCAGTTCACAGGAGGCAAGGCAAGCGAGCCTCCTGCAAGGAAAAAGAGGCCTTACTGTCCCTGGAGGAGCAGGCTGCCAGAGTGTGTGACACCTGACTGGTGCCTTATTTGCCTCAGCTCCGCCATTGCATGGCCATCCAAACCAGGACCCAGGCCTACTTGGAGAAGGGTTTGGGTGCGGATTTGTAAAAACTGCCAAGGGCTACAGCAATGAGAACTCTCTCAGAGGTAAGGGAGAGCATTGTATGGATTCTCAAGCTGTTGTTTGAACGACAGCTTCAAAGCTGCAAAGAGAGAATCAGGCTCTGTGTGCCCCCTTGTTGGGTACGCAGCTTCACACACAGAGGTATCCCCTTAGAATCCAAGACTTTCCTCACATACTGAGGTTAACTAGAGTTCTCCTACAGAGCAAAGACTTGTCCATGTGGTTTTGCCTTCCTCTGTGCGTGTGGGTCTCCAGGCTCGGCTCCAACTCAGTTGAAATAGCCCCTGAAAAAAGATCTCCAAGAACCACTTTTCCCACAGGCGGGAAGCAGAGTTCACAGGAAGCGGAACAAGCAAGCCTCCTTCGGGCAAGTAGAGGCAGCCAACTAGCCTGTGTTTGGAAGCCTCTATTTGGAAGGAATGGGTTAGCTTCTCCTAAAGGAGACCTCCAGATCTGCTCAGAAGTCAGTAATTCCAGAGGCAGGGTGCTGGTTCCTGACTGCCCTTTGCCAGCCTTGCAAAGACATTCCCAGATTGTAGAGTTATTTTCCATGAAGGTGCAGGCTATGGGAGTATGTCAGACTTGACAGGCGCCTTATTGGCCTCAGCTCAGCTATTACCTTTCCATTCAAACTAGGACAAAGGCCTACTTTATGAAGGGTAAGGGTCTTCTTCTTTCCAAACTGCCAAGGGCTACAGCAATGAGACCTCTGTCAAGGCGAGGGAAGCCTAGGTGGACGGATTCTCAAGCAGGTGCTTTGCCACAAAGCCTCAGCACCTCAGGGAGAGAATCAGGCTCCATTTGCCCCTATGTTGGGTGTGTAGCTTTACACACAGAGGTGTCTCTATAGGAGCCCAGAATGTTCCTGAGAGATGAGGTTCACTAGAGCTCTCCTACAGAGCATAGACCTGTCCATGTGGTTTTGCCTTCCCCTGTGAGTTGGGTCCTCGTGGTCCTCCCCAGCTCCGGGGAAGGAGCCCCTGAGAAAAGATCTCCAGGGACCACTTTTCCCCCAGGTTGGGAAACGCAGCTCACAGGAGGCAAGTCAAGTGAGCCTCCTGCAGGGAAAAAGAGGCCTTACTGTCCCTGGACGATCAGGCTGCCAGAGTGTGTGACACCTGACTGGTGCCTTATGGCCTCAGCTTCGCCATTGCATGTTCCTCCGAACTAGGACCCAGGACTACTAGGAGAAGGGTTTGGGTGCAGATTTCTAAAAACTGCCAAGGGCTACAGGAATGAGAACTCTGTCACGGGTAAGGAAGAGCATTGTATGGATTTTCAAGGTGTTTTTTGAACGACAGCTTTAAAGCTACACAGAGAGAATCAGGCTCTCTGTGCCCCCATGTTGGGTACGCAGCTTCACACACAGGGGTGTCTCCATATGAATCAAGAATGTTCCTGACAGACTGAGGTTCACTAGAGCTCTCCTAGAGAGCAAAGACTTGTCCATGTAGTTTTTCTTCCCCTGTGCGATTGGGTCTCCGGGCTTAGCCCCAGCTCCGTGGAAACAACCCCTGAGAAAAGATCTTCA
This sequence comes from Bubalus kerabau, assembly GCF_029407905.1. Taxonomy (NCBI): domain Eukaryota; kingdom Metazoa; phylum Chordata; class Mammalia; order Artiodactyla; family Bovidae; genus Bubalus; species Bubalus kerabau. The sequence goes on from NW_026577934.1 coordinate 818,900, forward strand.
AGATCCGCTTTTCCCAGAGCCTGGGAAGCTGGGTTCATAGGAGGCAGGAAAAGCAAGCCTCCTTCGGGCACGAAGTGGCAGCCTACCGGCCTGTTTTTGGAAGTCTCAATATGGAAGGAATGAGTTAGAGTCTCCTAAAGGAGACCTCCAGATCTGCTCAGAAATCGGTAATTCCAGAGGCAGGGTGCAGGCTCCTGACTGCCCTTTGCCAGCCTTGCAGAGACATTCCTAGATTCCAGCCTTATTTTCCATGAAGGAGCAGGCTTCGGGAATATATCAGACTTGACTGGCGCCTTATTGGCCTCAGCTCAGCTCTTGCGTTTCCTTTCAAACTAGGACAAGGGCCCACTTTATGAAGGGTAAGGGTCCTCTTCTTTCCAAACTGCCAAGGGCCACAGCAATGAGACCTCTGTGAAGGCAAGGGAAGCCTAAGTGGATGGATTCTCAAGCAGGTGCTTTGCCACAAAGCATCAGCACCCCAAGGAAAGAATCTGGCTCCATTTGCCCCTATGTTGGGTGTGTAGCTACACACACAGAGGTGTCTCGATAGGAGCCAAGAATGTTCCTGAGAGAGGAGGTTCACTAGAGATCTCCTACAGAGCATAGACCTGTCCATTTGGTTTTGCCTTCCCCTGTGAGTTGGGTCCCCGAGGTCCGCCCCAACTCCGGGGAAACAGCCCCTGAGAAAACATCTCCAGGATCAGCTTTCTGCCCAGGCTGGGAAATGCTGTTCACAGGAAGTAAGGCAAGCGAGCCTCCTGTAGGGAAATAGAGGCCTTACTGTCCCTGGAGGAGCAGACTGCCAGAGTGTGTGACACCTGACTGGTGCCTTACTGGCCTCAGCTCCGCCATTGCATGTTCATCTGAACTTGAACCCAGGCCTACTTGGAGAAGTGTTTGTGTGCCGATTTCCAGAACCTGCCAAGGGCTACAGCAATGATAACTCTCTCAGTGGTAAGGGAGAGCATTCTATGGATTTTCAATTTGTTGTTTGAACGACAGCGTCAAAGCTGCACAGAGAGAATCAGGTCTCTGTGTCTCTATGTTGGCTATGCAGCTTCCCACACAGAGATGTCCCCGTTGGAGCCAAGAACATTCCCCATACACTGAGGTTCACTAGAGCACTCCTAGAGAGCAAAGACTTGTCCATGCGGTTTTCCCTTCCCCTGTGCGTGTGGGTCTCCGGGATCGGCCCCTGCTCCGTGGAAACAGCCTCTGGGAAAAGATCTCCAAGAACCTCTTATCCCCCAGGCTGGGAAGCGGAGTTCGCAGGAGGTGGGATAAGCAAGCTTCCTTCGGCAAGAAGAGACAGCCAACCGGCCTGTGTTTGGAAGCCTATATTTGCAAGGAATGGGTTAGTTTCTCCTGACCGAGACCGCCAGATGTGCTGAGAAGATAGAAATTCCAGAGGCAGGGTCGAGGTTCCTGACTGCCCTTTGCCAGCCTTGCAAAGACATTCCCAGATTCTAGCGTTATTTTCCTTGAAGGAGCAGGCATCGGGAATATGTCAGACTTGACTGGCGCCTTACTGGCCTCAGCTCAGCTATTGCCTTTCCATTCAAACTAGGACAAGGGCCTACTTGGTGAAAGGTAAGGGTCTGCTTCTTTCCAAACTGCCAAGGACTACAGCAATGAGACCTCTGTCAAGGTGAGGGAAGCCTATGCGGATGGATTCTTAGCAGGTGCTTTGCCACAAAGCATCAGCACCCCACGGAGAGAATCAGACTCCCTTTGCCACTATGTTGGGTGTGTAGCTTCATGCACAGAGGTGTCTCTGTAGAAGCCAAGAATGTTCCTGAGAGATGAGGTTCACTAGAGCTCTCCTACAGAGCACAGACCTGTCCATGTGGTTTTGCCTTCCCCTGTGAGTTGGGCCCCTGAGGTCCGACCCAGCTCCAGGGAAACAGCCCCTGAGAAAAGATCTCCAGGAACAGCTTTTCGCCCAGGCTGGGAAACGCAGTTCACAGGAGGCAAGGCAAGCGAGCCTCCTGCAGGGAAAAAGAGGCCTTACTGCTCCTGGACGATCAGGCTGCAAGAGTGTGTGAGACCTCACTTGTGCCTTACTGGCCTCAGCTCCGCCATTGCCTGTTGTTCCGAGCTAGGACCCAGGACTACTCGGAGAAGGGTTAGGGTGCGGATTTCTACAAACTGTCAAGGACGACAGCAATGAGAATTCTCTTAGCGGTAAGGGAGAGCATTGTATGGATTCTCAAGCTGTTGTTTGAATGACAGTTTCAAAGCTACACAGAGAGAATCAGGCTCTCTGTTCCCCTATTTTGGCTGTGCAGCTTCACACTCAGAATTTGACTCTGTTGGAGCCAGAAATATTCCTGAAAGACTTAGGCTCACCAAAGCTGTCCTCCAGAGCAAAGACATTGGATGTGGTTTTGCCTTCCCTTGTCAGTATGGGACCCCTAGCTTGGCCCCAGCTCCGGGGATACAGCCTCTGAAAAAAAATCTTCCAAGAAGCGATTTTCCTCCAGGCTGTTAAGCGGAATTCGCAGTTTGCAAGTTAAGGAAGCCTGCTTCGTGGAAGAGCAAGCAGCCAACTGGCCCTGTGTTAGGAAGCCTGTATTTGGAAGGAATGGGTTAGTTTCTACAGCGGGAGAACCTCAGATCTGCTCAGGGGACTGAAATACTAGAGTCAGGGTCGAGGTTCTCCCCTGTCCTTTGGGCTCCTTGCAAAGACATTCCTAGCTTCTAGCGTTAGTGTCCCTGTAGTAGCAGGCTGCGGGAGCGTGTGATAAATGACTGCCTCGTTCCTGTCCTCAGCTCCGCTATTGACTTTCTATTCGAACTAGAACCCAGGCCTACTTTGAGAGGGGTTAGGGTCCAGTGTTTCCAAACTGCCAAGGGCTACGGCAATGCGAGCTCTGTCAGAGGTAAGAAAAGAGCAATTGGTTGGATTCTTCAGCTGCTGCGTGGCTGCACAGCTTCTGCGCTGCATGGAGAGCATGAGGCTCCTTGTGGCCCTATTTTGGGTATGCAGCAACACGCACACAGAGTGTCTGTGTTCGCTTATGTACAGGCTTATGTACACTAGAGCTCACCTACAGAGCAAAGACATGTGGATGTGGTTTTGCCTTTCCCTATGAGTTTGGGTCTCTTACCTCGGCCCCAGCCCCGGGGAAACAGCCCCTGAGAAAATACTTACAATAAGTGTTTTGTCCATCAGCTGGAAAGCGAAGTTCACAGAATGCGTGTAAATGAAGCCTCCCTTGTGGAAGGAGAGGCAGCCAACTGGTGTGTGTTTGCAAGCATGTATTTGGAAGGAACGGGTTAGCTTCTACAATGGGAGACGTCCAGATCTACTCAGAGGACCGAAACTCAGAGTCAGGGCTGAGCATCTCGCATGTCATCTGTGAACCATGTAATGACATTCCTAGGTTATAGTGGCATTGCCCATGAAGGAGCAGGCTGCGGCACTGTGTCAGACATGTTTGGGCGCATTACTCTGGTCAGCTCCACTATTTCCTTTCATGTACATTTTGGTCTCTAGGCCCGGTATCAAGGGGTGCACACAGGGTGTTTTCTCGCAGGATCCAAGAATGTTCCAGACAGTCCTAGGCTCACTAGCTGTTGCTAGGTCGCACATTATGCTATACTTATTGTTAACAGTAAAAATACTATTGGAGCTCTAATTATTTTTTTTCTTTTTACTTGCAATGCTAGTGATAGAACCAAAGGCTGCTATCTATATCAAACAAGAGAAACGTAAAGGAAACTAAACAATTTTATGGAATCACATTGCCATGGTCCTATACAGTAAACTAGAAATTCAAGGGACATGATCTTTCTGAATGCAGGAGACTCCAGTTTCATTCCTGGGTCCGGAAGATTCCCTGGAGAAGGCACAAGCTACCACTCCAGTATTCTGGCCTAGAGAATGCCATGGGCTGTATAGTCCATGGGGTCACAGAGTCAGGCACCACTGAGCCACTTTCACTTTCACATGCGGATATTATATAAAAAAATGTGGTAACAGATCTAGAACCTTTGGCAAGCTAACGAATGAGTAATCTAAATATGGATAATCAACTTTGTCCTGCATGGTGATTACTGTCCGGTATTTGCTTTGAGAGCAGTTGAACTCCTCATTATTAAAGAGAAGTAATCCTTTCCTCTTTGAAACATTTGTGAACCATTCAGTTGGGTGTGGTGAATAAAATACTTAAGGATCTAATACATAAAAATGCAATAGACAAAGCACATTATATTTTCGCTCCCTTTCTCAAAGGATGGAATATTTTGTATTTGCCCTGATTTTATGTCTTGACTTCATGCACCATTGTATAGTGACATTTTTAGTTGAAATACAGTAGGACTAAAAATATTGATAGAATACTAATAAACCATGTTGGTATGTGTGGTTGTCACATAGGATTCACAGGAGATTTAAATTCACAGTTGTCAACGTAAAGGATTCATGCTATTTAGCTTCTTCATGAATCTATACCACAAAGGAAGAGCTTTTCGCAACATATTTCATGGAGGGAACTACAAGGATGATAGGCATAATACTATGTGTCAACTCAGGGATTTCTAAGCATTGCTCACAATACAGATCTGCTTTTCAACATCAGGGTTCTTTCAGTGTCCTTGAACAGCATTTGTTTTTCTGTTCAGTTCAGTTCAGTCGCTTGATCGTGTCCGACTTTTTGCAACCCCCATTGAACCGCAGCACGCCAGACCTCCCTGTCCATCCCCAGAGTTTACCCAAACTCATGACCATTGGGTCGCTGATCCGCTGTCGTCCCCTTCTCCTCCTGTCTTCAATCTTTCCCAACATCAGGGTCTTTTCAAATGAGTCAGCTCTCCAAAAACTGGAGTTTCAGCTTCACTATCAGTCCTTCCGATGAACACCCAGAACGGATTTCCTTTAGGATGGACTGGTTGGATTTCCTTGAAACCCAAGGGACTCTCAAGAGTTTTCTCCAACACCACAGTTCGAAAGCATCCATTCTTCTGCGCTCAGCTTTCTTTATAGTTCACCTATATATTCTGTATACAGAAGAAAAACACTCATGAGTATAAAACTTGTTCACATAATACGAGTGTATGAATTGTTATCTTCCTGACCCAGGGATCAAACCCACATCACTTCCATATCCTGCACTGGTAGGCAGAGTATTTACTGACCGTGCCGCCTAGGAATCGATACACATTTCAAGAACCACTGCCATCAGCTTCTCCTGTTCATGACCGAAGTAGGAGAAAGAACGCTGGAAGAAGTACCCATAAGCATATTATTTAGTCAAGGAACTGTTGTTATGCTGGATACTCCAGTTATTACTGGGACAAGTCAGTTCCTCCAATGATGATCGGTATACCTGAAAAATTCTTACAAATTCATGGGATGCGATGTCTCTATGATCAATGTGTTCATCTTATCCTACTGCTTCAGGTAGACCTGCTTCAGCATGAAGGACTGCACTTGAAGGGATGCCTACTATTCCAGCTCAAGCAACAGATACTGACGTGCAGATCACTGTCCTTTGTTGAACAGGATCAGCAGTTTGTCAACATAGGTAACACGCCAGAGCAAGCCTTGGGATGCAACTCTGAAAACAGGCTAGGCCCTCTTTTTCCCAAGCCCTGCGATAAAATACGAATCCAAAAAAGAAAAATAGCAACGATTTTGTCAGGACTTCCTCGCTTTTGCGTTCTGGATGGCAGGAAGCACACACTGAGGCCAGATGACTGCAGGATTTAATTGTGAGCTAACATTGGGTGGGGTGGAAGCTCATCACTCTAGGAAGAATGTGGCTAAACTAAACCGTTTGACTTTCATTCACTTCATGTGCATAGAGTTCCATAATCCTTCGTTAAGGAATTCAGTAAGTTGTACTTCCTTACCCCTTCACCATCTCTTGGTTTACACGAATGTAAGTTCCTAGTCCAGCACTTATTTATACAACGCGTGTTACAGGTAGTAATAGTGCATAAATGATGATGAGCAATGACAGGAAGTTTATTTCTTCTCTGTTCGACTTCTCTATTTTTATACAACCAAGCAATGAAATATACTTACGAATGTGAATATTTTAGTGGTGTGTAGAAATACACAGTGTTGGCACAATAATTATCAGGGTATTGTGTCTTTTTCATATATTCCTTTGGAGATTCTGTTCCATTATACGCTATCATAAGATATTCAATACAGTTTCTGAAACTATAGAGTAGGTCCTTGTGGTTTCTTTCATATGTAGTACTATGTAGTTGTTAATACTTCAAACAAAAACTGGTACACAAGTATTCATAGCGACCTTATTCACAATAGCCCAAAGGTAGAACCTATTCAAGTGTCCATCGGTGGGTGAATGAATATGCATCACAGGGTATATTCAAAAGCTTGAACAGTATTCTACCATACAAAAAGATAAACTGAAATGGTTCTGCCACTGCACAAGACACTACAGAAATTACTCCAAAACTAACGCATGGAACAAACAGATATTCCAATTCTAATTCATGCTATGTACCCAAAGGGTTTGGAAAAGGGGCTGAAAAAATGCATATTTCTGCAGTCATAGTCACAACAGCGTGATTCACACTGGCCAACAAACGGAGGCAATCTGAGTGTCCATGGACAGCCAGTTCCATAAACAAACTGTGGTAGACACACAATGGAATCTGATTCAGCCCTTCAAAGTCGGTAATTCTGACAATGCCACAATGTGGACGAACCTTATGGTCATTATATTACGTGAAATAAACCAGACCAAAATAGGAGAAACGTTCTGTGATTCCACTAGTATGACATATCCAAACAAGTCAAGTCCAAAGCCAGAAAAACAGAAAGTGATTCCCAGGGATCCAAGACAGTTCATGTTTCACAGAACCCGCCCAGTTTCCCTTGGGGAAACTGACTTCTCATGACATCTCCAAAACCGATTATACAAATAATTGGAAGTCATATCCAGTCAAATGAATGTAGATATAATTTTACAATGTATACCAACCTCACTCAAACGTCTCAACAGACAAAAGGCAAAATTGTATCTATGGTACCTCAGCTTTGCTTAAAACTGTATCTACAGTACCTTAGTTCTGCTTATGAAATTTAATAATAAAAAAAACACACTAAAGTCTATCCAAAAACGGACATAAAAATTATAACATGAACTTTAAAAAATTATAAATTTAAACTGTGAAAAACCTTTTTCACACAACTTAAACGCAAGCCACAGAAAAATGTATTGACAAAATACATATATGATAAAGGATCGTACTCCAAATATACCAAAATATCTGGAACAAACAACATCATTAAAAGTGTGTAAATCTGAACTCCTGGTCAAATGAAAGATACAGATAGTAAATCAGCATATCAAAAATACTCAAAATCATATGTCATTAGGAAATTACAAGGTAAAACAGCAGTGAAGTAGCACTGCACACCTATTAGATCCAGTAAGCTCAAAAAGGGGAAGGGGGCACGGGGCTTCTCTGGTGGCTCAGTGGTAAAGAATCTGCGTGACGATGCAAGACACTCAAGTTCGATCCCTTACCCAGGAAGATCCCACGTGCCAGAGAAACTTAGCTGGATTTTTCCACAGCTAAACAAGGCTCACCTGTGACCTGAACACTACATGCCTAGCACTTACTAAACAGCTTTGAAAAAGTGTCCAGACAAAAAGTATCACACAATTACACATAGCTCTACTTCTAAGAGCTAAAGACTTTCAAATATCAGGATGTCTTCGGGCGATGACTGTGTAAGCAAATTGGGATACATCCAAAGTGAAGGGAAGCAAATGCTACCCCAAAATATACCACTTCAGCATGAAAATTAGTTGGACCTAATTAACTTTTTTTTAAGAGGACACATGCTCATCTCTCACACCCAAGTTCAAGACGGCTCTTCTGTGAGTCACATTTACAAGAGAAATCTCATTTCAAAGGAATCCTCGACATATACCAGATAGAAGGATGACAGTCTTGTGAAACTCTTTTTTTTTTTTTAAATCAATAGGAAAACCTAAGATGTAAATCTGTAGAACGACCATATCCTTCCTTTCCTTTGGTTTTATTTTTATTAATATTGATTTTTTTTTTTTTTTTGTATTTGGCTGCACCAGATCGACCTTCATTGAAGCCAGCCAGATATTTAGGTAAAGGATGCAACTCTGCGTTGTGGCATGGGAGATCTAGTTCTCGGAAAAGGGGTTGAACCTGGGTCACCTTCTTTGGGAGTGTCCAGTCTTAGCTACTGGACCACCAGGAAGCCCCTGGTTTGGTTTTAGATGAAAATGGTATCTAACGTGATATCTTGGGCCATTTCAGTCACTGACTCAGTTTCCTGAGTTTCTTCAAAGCACGCACGAGGTACACATAATAAACCGGTGTGCAAAACAAGGAAAGGGAGTTCATACTACAACACTGTATGCTTACAAATAGCTAAATGGTAAATGGCATGTTATTTATTTTTAATTACTATGGAGAAAAAAAAAAGAATGCAGGATTCACACATTTTATAACATGAATAAACATTAAAACCATCTTTAGCAAAAAATATCCATATAGAAAAGGCCACACAGATCCCATATTCACCGTCTGCTCTAAGTCCATCAAGTTTGTCCAAATCAACGTACATCTCCATAGCATTCCTAAAAAAAAGGGGGGTGGGTGGGAAGAAAAGATATATTCATACAATTGAACAATTGCTGAAAGGGAAGTGGGGCTGTGGATTACATTATAGTGCAGAAACCAAATGATGTCCTGATTTTGGAGATTATGTGGAGGTTCTGCAGGAGAATGCACCCACTTTGAATAAAACACATAGAGTGATTTAGATGATGTGGCAAATGCGAGCACTTTTTCCCTTTGCTAGGAGTTTTCTGTACATTTTACCCAGAAAGGAAATTATGTTTCAAAACAAACAAGTCAATACCATAAAAGAAAATCGAATTAGACAGGCAGAAAATTTTCTATAGAGTTCAGACTTACCCAGGCGAAGTTCAAGGGAAGCTGTGATGCTCCACTGTCCTTGTAGGAGTCCACATGGAATGAAGAAGTACTGTGGGAAGTCTATTAGTAACCACTGTGCCTTGGGTCTGCAGAACAAACAGATTTTGCAAATAAAATGTTCCCCATAACTTCACAAAAGTTGTTAGACTACATTCAGTAAAGTTGAATAATTTTCGATCAATTTACAATCATATAAACTACTACAACTTACAATCCCAATCAATACATAAAAATCACTTGCATTTCTATAAACTAATAACAAACAGAAACAAACATTAAGAAAATCTCACTTATAATTGCACCCAAAAGAATAAAACATCTAGCAACAAACTTAATCAAGGACATAAAAGACCAGTAGTCAGAAAACTAGAAAGCACTGATAAAGAAACCAAAGAAAACACAAATAAACAGAAAACGACACCACGCTCAAACACTGGAACAAGAGGAATTCAAATGCCCATTTCAAACAAAGCCATCAACAAATACACTGAGTGCCATCACAAAATGATATTCAATGGCCTTTTCACAGAAACAGAAATAGTCCTACTAGTAGGCTGCTAATATTGAACAGGACCTTAAAGGGCCAAGAAGACTCTGAGAAAGAAGATCACTGCTGGAGATATCTTCCTCTCCGACTTCAAACTACAGCACGGCCCTGTAGTAACCACCACAGTGAGGAACTGGCAGGAACACAGACACAGGGACTCCAGGAAAGAAGAGAGAGCCCAGGAGTGAACCCACATGGACGTGGTCAGTTCATGAAAATCAAACCAGGAATGAGCCAAGAGGAAAGGACACTCTTCTGAAGAAACAGGGACAGGAAAACTGGCCAACTACTCAGAAGAACATCTGCGAAGGTCATCCTCTAGGCCATCGAACAGAAATCGAACTGAAAACCTGCCATTTGTACATGGAGCTCTCCCCACCCCCCCCCCCCCCCCACCCCCCGAGTGCTCTGAGATGGACCTCCGGTCAGCACTCAGCTGGACACAGGAAACATCTACTTCGTCCTCATTTTCCCCTCTTTCAGCGTCTCTCTGCTGGCGGGCACTGAGGCAACCCCTCTCCTCTCAGCTGGGATGCAGCCCCATAACCCCGGAGCCCGAGTCCTGAGGGTCCTGAGGAGACAGAGCTCCCACCAGGGAAGAGCGGGCAGCCCCATGCTCACAGACCTCAGAGGGCTCACTCACAAGCAGCTCTGCTGTGAGCACTCAGACTGGAAGCCCAAACTGAAATGGAGCACAATGGCTCCATGACCCTCCTCAAAACACGGCTAAGGAACAGTCAGAGCCTGGATGGAATGCAGCCATAAAAAGGAACATATTTGAGTCCGCTCTAAGGAAGGGGATGAACCGAGAGCGTATTAAACAGGCAAGTCAGTCAGAAAGAGGAAAACATGGAATCGAGAAGGATGGGTCTGACGAATCTGTTCACATAGCAGCACCGGAGATGCAGACATAGAGGACAGACTTACGGACCAGGGTGGGGAATGGAGAGAGCAACATGGATGCATGTACACCAACATTTGTAAGTAGACAACCAGTGGGATTTGCTGTTAGGACTCAGGGAACTCAAACTGGGGCTCTGTAATAACCTAGAGAGGTGGGGATGGATGGGATGTGGGAGGGAGTTTCCAGAGCGAGGGGACACGAGTACGTCTATGGTTCGTTCGCGTGGATGTATGACAAATCAAACCGATATTGTAAAGCAGTGATCAATCAACTAGAAATAAATAACTATTTATTAAAAAAAATGAAATGAACAGAAGCACAAACTTTGCAACTAACACCGGAATTCCATTTAAAAAACTATACAGTTTGAGAAAACAACAAAAGCTCTCCATGACTTTTGGTCTGGTGATGAGTTCTAACACACAACAAAAAAGCCAAATTACCAAATAGGAATATACATTATTTCAAATATTGACTTTTACAATTTTATACATTGACTGTGTGAAGGACCTTATTCCAGAGAACCAAAAGACACTCTGTTAACTGAACCAGTGACCACCCAACCTTCCAGGCAAAATAGAAGAGAAAACACCTGCAGGAGTCATCTTACCACCGGAGGTCCTGGTAAGGAACAAGGAACTAACAAGCTCCCACCAACCAGGATTCTGCACAGGTCAGCAAGAGGTCACCAAGAGATGGGAGAGACTGCAGACCAGAGGTCTAGCAACTTCCATCTAGCAACAAAACACAGCACAGTTAAAATTATTTCAATGTTACAAAAATAAATAAATAAATAAATAAATAAATAAAAGGACAGAAGTTCTTTGCACACATGACTGAGGTTAGGGATGAGGCAGTACATGTATGTGCCTGGAAACTCTTAAAGCATAAGAAAGGAAAGAAATTAAAGACAACTCTCAAGCTGTCCAAACTGATAAAAACGAAAGATTACACAGTTTTATCTGTATACATTAGCAGATAATAATCTGAAAAGGAAATTTAAAAAATTCCCTTTCAATAATGTCAACATGAATACAACACTTTGCCATGGATGTACTGACGATGACAAGACTGGCACGCTGGAAGTTATACACCCTGGCTGAAAACTATCCTGAATACATGGACAGATATTCCATAACGATGGAAAGACTTAGGATGGCAATCCCATGGAATGCATCTTCAATCTGAAATGAAGATTCGATATGAGTTGATCGCTCAGAGCTTTTGTGCCATCAACTGTTATTAAAGTATGAAAGAGATAGAGAAAGCTGCTGACTTAGACTTGAGGCGGGGTGTACGCCCTGCTGGGCTCTAGCCAGATATTCTACAGGCACTAGCAGTCAGCTCAGGAAAGAAAGGCACTGTCTCAGGGAATGGCACCAGGCCCCTCCCCCACGACATGCCTTGAGGTCACATTGGCAGCAGGTGAGTCCTCCGGGGCCAAAAACTGATTGACATGAATCTTGAAGAAAGGCAGTATTCCAGGCAACTATATCATTTCCTTAACATAGATGAGGAGAACACGGTAGGAGGAAAACATACTGTTTTGTTCAAGTCGCTTCTGAGCCTTTTGGGGGAACGGACCTGAAGCCAGAGTCTAGCACAAAACATAGGATATTTACATCGCTTGAGACAAACATTTCCTTAGGAACAAATGCATTGCTTAGCTCAAGGTTTGTCTGCGAAATTCTTACACATCAGGAGATGACGCCAAGCTGGGTTTCCACACACAAGAACATGCATGCAAAGGACAAGCCTGCACAGCCCATCTGCCCCCCTCCCCCACAGCCAGCAGCATTTCCAAGTGACCTCCTAAGGCCTTCCCCAAACTACATGAGCACTTCTGGGTTTCCTGTTTGCCTCACTTCGAACACATTTCTTAAAAAAATAAAACAAAACAAAACTCTCACACTTCTTGATAGAATGCCACAGTGGAAGGAAAACAGGCCTTCAATATTTAAACCTCCCTGTGCAAACACTTGGAGCTTGCTTTTGTTTTGTTTTGTTTTGAATTACACCACCACATAATTTAAACTGTTTACACATTCTAATTATTCAGTTCCAAAACACCAAATTTTTATTGCACAACGTCCCTATGAAAAGGCCCACGCAGCAGGACAGCCACAGATTCTGCCATGAAAGGGCAGCAAGGTGCCCTCCCCCCTTCTTTGCTGCCTGGGCGGCCACCAGGGTTTGAAATCCATGCACCCTACTAAGTTTCTAGGGTGCAATTCGCGGACCCTTCCCTTTCCCATCCCAGCAGGTGATCCAGGGCTTGCTGGCCTACAAAGTGCCAGAAGCAGGGCTGGGCCAGCTGGCCAGGGTTCATGGTTCTGTCCCTTGGACTTGCAGCGGACAGTAGGCTGCTTTGGAAAACCGTGCAGACTCGGAGATTTTTCAGCAGAGGGGTGGAGCGGTAAAGGCCTTGACCCCAAAGGCTAGGCCTTTCTGCGACCGCCAGGTTGGGGAGCTCCGAGAATGTGCCAACAGAGGGCGGAATAAGTGGTTCCCTGCTCCACGCAGTCCCAGTGCCCTGACCTGTGGTCCGCACCCCTCCGCTGTGCCCACTGGGTGCAGATCCTTGGGGACCTAGGAGCTCACGAAATGGGCGTCCCCAGCCGCAATGGCCACCTCAGAGAGCACAACTGGGAAGCCCTCCCCCACCCTGCCAGGAGCCTACCCCAGCCGAGACCGGACCCCCGCTCCATGCCGCCAGGGTTCGCCCCGCCCCTGCCCCCCTCCCGGCGGGTTCCCAGCCGCAGTGGCGACCCCAGGGAGCACAATTGAGACCGACCCCCAACCCACAGCGATCGGAATCTCCACACGCACAGCCCGGGTTTACCCCGGCCCGGGTGCGCTCCCGGCGCGTTTCCAGCCGCAGTGGCCACCTCCGAGAGCACAACTGGGAAGGCCTCCCCCACCCCCGCCAGGAGCCGACCACCGCCCCGCGCCATCCAGGTTCGCCCCGCCCCTGCCGCGCTCCCGTTGCCTTCCCAGCCGCAGTGGGGACCCCGGAGAACACAACTGAGACCGCCCCCCACCCCCTCCCGACCGGAACCCCGACCCACGCCGCCAGGGTTCGCCCCACTCCTGGCGCGGCGCGCTGCTCACCTTCACCGGGGGCTCCCGGTGAGCCCCGCCCCCACGCCCCCACGCCCGGTTCCAGCAGAGGCTCTCGGACCTCGCTACTGCCGCCAGGTCAAACACGAGGACAATACATCCACCACACAGAGACAATCCAAGCTGTCTATGATTTAGGGATCGAACGAGGACTACAGAAAGGCAAGATGGCCTGACCTAGGAGGGCCATGATATTCTATAGAACCAGACAAAGTTGGTTACCAAGGAAACTTTTTTCCTTGGAACCCGGAAACCTGGTTCTTTGCATATGCAATGACCAACAATTAGCTTGTTACCCAAGCCTGCCTCGCTGCCAGCCCCACCCCCCTCCCCACTCCCCAGAAGACCGGCTCAAAGAAATATTTTAAATCTCAGGTGGAAAACTGGAAGATGTCTTGTCTGTCTCTCTGGATTTAGGTATGTGTCAGTGTGAGCCTTGTGGTTTTTGATAATATTGCTCAAGTTCTGAGTTCTGATTTCAATGGTCTCAAGACAAGGCAGCCCTTCCAAATCAAACTCCTGGGAATACAAGAAAACATTGACCTAAATGGAAGTCAGAGTCCCGTGAGCTGGGAACTAGTCAATAGGAAATAGCTAGTGGTTTTGGTTTTGCTCCTCCACTCTAGACATGTCTAAGAGTCACCAACATTAAGCACAACCTGTTCATAGTGCCTAGGTTTCTTTTGAGGTAAAAATTGCTCTATTGTTATACCCGTCACAAGCTCGTTCGTCAGCAAGAAAGTACCTGGAAACGACAACAACAAAAGTAAAAAATGTAAATGTGATATGAGCTTTTAGACAAACCCTTAACAATAATTATACTCTAAAATATCTGCCTCTCATAGTCTTGATTGAAGGCAGAGGAGAAGGGGACGACAGAGGATAAGAGGGTTGGATGGCATCACTGACTCGATGGACATGAGTTTGAGCAAGCCCCTGGAGTTGGTGACGGACACGGAAGCCTGGCGTCCTGCAGGCCACGGGGTCCCAAAGAGGCAGACACGACTGAGCAACTGAACTGAACTGAACTGACAAACGTTTCTCCAGGTGTTTTAGTTCCCCGAGTTTCTATCCTTGTGCTAAACTAAGTGACGACAGTGTATTGAATAGCTAGGTCATTTCCAAAGAAATGAAAGTTCTGAAACACTCACGACTTGAAAGGACCTCCCTTTTACACAGAAACAAAAGAGATTTTTGACTCTCCATGAATAGTGTCTGGCACCTTCCTGACATGTTAAATGTAAGAAAGCAATTGTTTTGTTTTGTTCTCTTCTGTTCTTGTTGGTGGGGGGTGGCGCGCTATATCGAATGCCAATAGAAAAGTCAGTTCTTGGTTGCTGAAGGGAAATGCATGACTTGTTATTACACGAAGGTATGTGGAATGCAATGGCACTTGAGGAAGGAAAACGAAGTAGTTCTGTCTTCCAGGTGACAGTTTCAGGATGGGAGAAGCAAAGGAATGGGTACAGAATGGGATAAGGAGGTTGTAGGGAAAGTGGACCCCCAGGAAAGAGTTCTGTGCCTAGCACGAGTTTTCTTGAGAGGTTGAACTGCCTTTGCTAATGGAGTTTCAGTTTCTTTACCTCGTAAGTGATCTCTTCTAGGTTGACCTAGGACAGAAATCTTTGGTTAGCTTTGGCTACGTGGAGAAGTAGTGTTTCACGGTGACATATGTGATCCTACCTGACTGTTCGCAACCCTTTTGATATCGATGCACTGCTTCTGCTGCTGCCGCCGCCGCCGCCGCTGCTGCTGCTAAGTCGTTTCAGTCGTGTCCGACTCTGTGCGACCCCATAGACGGCAGCCCACCAGGCCCCGCAGTCCCTGGGGTTCTCTAGGCAAGAACACTGGAGTGGGTGGCCATTTCCTCCTCCCATGCATGAAAGTGAAAAGTGAACGTGAAGTCGCTCAGTGGTGTCCGACTCTTAGCGACCCCATGGACTGCAGCCTACCAGGCTCCTCCGTCCATGGGATTTTCCACGCAAGAGTCCTGGAGTGGGGTGCCATTGCCTTCTCCCATATCTATGCACAAGCCTGCCTAAATCACTGACTTCTAGCTAGCTTTGCGATGCCAATGACCATCCACCCTTACCAGGCAACAGAGAAGAGAAACCACTTACCACAGGAGGTCCTGGTAAAGGAACAAGGAACTAACAAGCTCCCACCAACCAGGATTCTGCAGAGGTCAACAAGAGGTCAGTAAGAGATGGCAGACTGCAGTCCAGAGGTCCTAGCGACTTCCATCTTGCAGCAGAGACCCAGCATAGTCCAAACGAATTCAATGTTGCAACAAATCAATAAACAAATAAAAGGACAGAAGTTCTTTGCACACATGACTGAGATTAGGGGTGAGGCAGTACATGTATGTGCCCGGAAAATCCTAAAGTATAAGAAAGGAAAGAAATTAAAGACAACTATCAAGCTGTCCAAACTGATAAAAACGAATGATTACACAGTGTTCTCTGTATACATTAGCAGATAATAATCTGAAAAGGAAATTAAAAAAATTCCCTTTCAATAATGTCAACATGAATACCACACTTTGCCATGGATGTAATGACGATGACAAGACCGGCACGCTGGAACTTATACACCCTGGCTGAAAACTATCCTGAATACATGGACAGATATTCCATAACGATGGAAAGACTTAGGATGGCAATCCCATGGAATGCATCTTCAATCTGAAATGAAGATTCGATATGAGTTGATCGCTCAGAGCTTTTGTGCCATCAACTGTTATTAAAGTATAAAAGAGATAGAGAAAGCTGCTGACTTAGACTTGAGGCGGGGTGTACGCCCTGCTGGGCTCTAGCCAGATATTCTACAGGCACTAGCAGTCAGCTCAGGAAAGAAAGGCACTGTCTCAGGGAATGGCACCAGGCCCCTCCCCCACGACATGCCTTGAGGTCACATTGGCAGCAGGTGAGTCCTCCGGGGCCAAAAACTGATTGACATGAATCTTGAAGAAAGGCAGTATTCCAGGCAACTATATCATTTCCTTAACATAGATGAGGAGAACAAGGTAGGGGGAAAACATACTGTTTTGTTCAAGTCGTTTCTGAGCCTATTGGGGGAACCGACCTGAAGCCAGAGTCCAGCGGAAATCCATAGGATATGTACATCGCTTAAGACAAACATTTCCTTAGGAACAAAGGCATTGCTTAGCTCAAGGTTTGTCTGCGAAATGCTTACACATCAGGAGATGGCTCCGAGTTGGGTTTCCACACACAAGAACATGCATGCAAAGGACAAGCCTGCACAGCCCATCTGCCCCCCTCCCCCACAGCCAGCAGCATTTCCAAGTGACCTCCTAAGGCCTTCCCCAAACTACAGGGGCACCTCTGGGTTTCCTGTTTCCCTCACTTCGAACACTTTTCTTAAAAAAAAAAAAAAATCCCGCACACTTCTTGATAGAATGCCACAGTGGAAGGAAAACAGGCCTTCAATATTGAAACCTCCCTGTGCCAAACACTTGGAGCTTGGTTTGGTTTTGTTTTGTGTTGAATTACACCACCACATAATTTAAACTGGTTACAAGTTCTAATCATTCAGTTCCAAAATACCAAACTTTTATTGCACAAGGTCCCCTTGAAAAGGCCCACGCAGCAGGACAGCCACAGATTCGGCCATGAAAGGGCAGCAAGATGCCCTCCCCCCTTCTTTGCTGCCTGGGCGGCCACCAGGGTTTGAAATCCATGCACCCTACTAAGTTTCTAGGGTGCAATTCGTGGACCCTTCCCTTTCCCATCCCAGCAGGTGCTCCAGGGCCCGCTGGCCTACAAAGTGCCAGAAGCAGGGCTGGGCCAGCCAGCCAAGATTCAGGGTTCTGTCCCTTGGACTTCCAGCGGACCCTAGGCTGCTTGGGAAACCCGCGCAGACTCGGAGATTTTTCAGCAGAGGGGTGGAGCGGTAAAGGCCTTGACCCCAAAGGCGAGGCCTTTCTGCGACCGCCAGGTGGGGGAGCTCCGAGAATGTGCCAACAGAGGGCGGAATACGTGGTTCCCTGCTCCACGCAGTCCCAGTGCCCTGACCCGTGGTCCGCACCCCTCCGCTGCGCCCACTGGATGCCGATCCTTGGGGACCCAGGAGCGCACGAAATGGGCGTGCCCAGCCGCAATGGCGACCCCCGAGAGCACAAGTGGGAAGCCCTCCCCCACCCCCGCCAGGAGCCGACCCCAGCCGAGACCGGACCCCGCCCCGCGCCGCCCGGGTTCGCCCCGCCCCTGCCGCGCTCCCGTTGCCTTCCCAGCCGCAGTGGGGACCCCGGAGAACACAACTGAGACCGCCCCCCACCCCCTCCCGACCGGAACCCCGACCCACGCCGCCAGGGTTCGCCCCACTCCTGGCGCGGCGCGCTGCTCACCTTCACCGGGGGCTCCCGGTGAGCCCCGCCCCCACGCCCGGTTCCAGGAGAGGCTCTGGCTACTGCCGCCAGTTCAAACACGAGGACAATACATCCACCCCACAGGGACAATCCAAGCTGTCTATGATTTAGGGATCAAACGAGGACTACAGAAAGGCAAGGTGACCTGACCTAGGAGGGCCATGAGAGTCTATAGAACCAGACAAAGTTGGTTAGCAAGGAAACTTTTTTCCTTGGAACCGGGAAAGCTGGTTCTTTGCATATGCAATGACCAACAATTAGCTTGTTACCCAAGCCTGCCTCGCTGCCACCCCCACCCCCACCTCCACCCCCATCCCCCACTCCCCAGGAGACCGGCTCAAAGAAATATTTTAAATCTCAGGCGGAAAACTGGAAGATGTCTTGTCTGTCTCTCTGGATTTAGGTATGTGTCAGTGTGAGCCTTGTGGTTTTTGATAATATTGCTCAAGTTCTGAGTTCTGATTTCAATGGTCTCAAGACAAGGCAGCGCTTCCAAATCAAACTGCTGGAAATACAAGAAAACATTGACCTAAATGAACGTCAGAGTCCCGTGAACTGGGAACTAGTCAATATGAAATATCTAGTATTTTTGGTTTTGCTCCTCCACTATAGACATGTCTAAGAGTCAACAACATTAAGCACAACATGTTCATAGTGCCTAGGTTTCCTTTGAGGTAAAAATTGCTCTATTGTTATATCTGTCACAAGCCTGTCAGCAAGAAAGGACCTGGAAACGACAACATCAAAAGCAAAAAAACGTAAATGTGATATGAGCTTTTAGACAAACTCTTAACAATGATTATACCCTAAAATATCTGCCTCTCATAGTCTTGACTGAAGGCAGAGGAGAAGGGGACGACAGAGGACAAAATGGTTGGATGGCATCACTGACCTGATGGAGATGAGTTTGAGCAAGCCCCTGGAGTTGGTGACGGACACGGAAGCCTGGCATCCTGCAGGCCACCGGGTCCCAAAGAGTCAGACACGACTGAGCAACTGAACTGAACTGAACTGAAAAACGTTTCTCCAGGTGTTTTGGTTCCCCGAGTTTCTATCCTTGTGCTAAACTAAGTGACGACAGTGTATTTCATAGCTAGGTCATTTCCAAAGAAATGAAAGTTCTGAAACACTCACGACTTGAACGGACCTCCCTTTTACACAGAAACAAAAGAGATTTTTGACTCTCCATGAATAGTGTCTGGCACCTTCCTGACATGTTAAATGTAAGAAAGCAATTGTTTTGTTTTGTTCTCTTCTGTTCTTGTTGGTGGGGGGTGGCGCGCTATATCGAATGCCAGTATAAAAGTCAGTTCTTGGTTGCTGAAGGGAAATGTATGACTTGTTATTACAAGAAGGTATGTGGAATGCAATGGCACTTGAGGAAGGAAAACGAAGTAGTTCTGCCTTACAGGTGGCAGTTTCAGGATGGCAGAAGCAAAGGAATGGGTACAGAATGGGATAAGGAGGTGGTAGGGAAAGTGGACCCCCAGAAAAGAGTTCTGTGCCTAGCACAAGTTTTCTTGAGATGTGGAACTGCCTTTGCTAATGGAGTTTCAGTTTCTTTACCTCTTAAGTGATCTCTTCTAGGTGGACCTAGAACAGAAATCTTTGGTTAGCTTTGGCTACGTGGAGAAGTAGTGTTTCACGGTGACATATGTGATCCTACCTGACTGTTCTCAACCCTTTTGATATCGATGCACTGCTTCTGCTGCTGCTGCTGCTGCCGCCGCCGCCGCCGCCGCTAAGTCGTTTCAGTCGTGTCCGACTCTGTGCGACCCCGTACACGGCAGCCCACCAGGCCCTGCAGTCCCTGGGGTTCTCTAGGCAAGAACACTGGAGTGGGTTGCCATTTCCTCCTCCCATGCATGAAAGTGAAAAGTGAACGTGAAGTCGCTCAGTGGTGTCCGACTCTTAGCGACCCCATGGACTGCAGCCTACCAGGCTCCCCCGTCCATGGGATTTTCCACACAAGAGTACTGGAGTGGGGTGCCATTGCCTTCTCCCATATCTATGCACAAGCCTGCCTAAATAATTGACTTCTAGCTATCTTTGGGATGCCAATGACCATCCACCCTTACCAGGCAACAGAGAAGAGAAAACACTTACCACAGGAGGTCCTGGTAAGGAACAAGGAACTAACAAGCTCCCACCAACCAGGATTCTGCAGAGGTCAACAAGAGGTCAGGAAGAGATGGCAGACTGCAGTCCAGAGGTCCTAGCGACTTCCATCTTGCAGCAGAGACCCAGCATAGTCCAAACGAATTCAATGTTGCAACAAATCAATAAACAAATAAAAGGACAGAAGTTCTTTGCACACATGACTGAGATTAGGGGTGAGGCAGTACATGTATGTGCCCGGAAAATCCTAAAGTATAAGAAAGGAAAGAAATTAAAGACAACTATCAAGCTGTCCAAACTGATAAAAACGAATGATTACACAGTGTTCTCTGTATACATTAGCAGATAATAATCTGAAAAGGAAATTAAAAAATTCCCTTTCAATAATGTCAACATGAATACCACACTTTGCCATGGATGTAATGACGATGACAAGACCGGCACGCTGGAACTTATACACCCTGGCTGAAAACTATCCTGAATACATGGACAGATATTCCATAACGATGGAAAGACTTAGGATGGCAATCCCATGGAATGCATCTTCAATCTG
The DNA here is from genome assembly GCF_029407905.1 of Bubalus kerabau. Classification (NCBI taxonomy): domain Eukaryota; kingdom Metazoa; phylum Chordata; class Mammalia; order Artiodactyla; family Bovidae; genus Bubalus; species Bubalus kerabau. The sequence continues at coordinate 839,499 of NW_026577934.1, forward strand.
AAATGAAGATTCGATATGAGTTGATCGCTCAGAGCTTTTGTGCCATCAACTGTTATTAAAGTATAAAAGAGATAGAGAAAGCTGCTGACTTAGACTTGAGGCGGGGTGTACGCCCTGCTGGGCTCTAGCCAGATATTCTACAGGCACTAGCAGTCAGCTCAGGAAAGAAAGGCACTGTCTCAGGGAATGGCACCAGGCCCCTCCCCCACGACATGCCTTGAGGTCACATTGGCAGCAGGTGAGTCCTCCGGGGCCAAAAACTGATTGACATGAATCTTGAAGAAAGGCAGTATTCCAGGCAACTATATCATTTCCTTAACATAGATGAGGAGAACAAGGTAGGGGGAAAACATACTGTTTTGTTCAAGTCGTTTCTGAGCCTATTGGGGGAACCGACCTGAAGCCAGAGTCCAGCGGAAATCCATAGGATATGTACATCGCTTAAGACAAACATTTCCTTAGGAACAAAGGCATTGCTTAGCTCAAGGTTTGTCTGCGAAATGCTTACACATCAGGAGATGGCTCCGAGTTGGGTTTCCACACACAAGAACATGCATGCAAAGGACAAGCCTGCACAGCCCATCTGCCCCCCTCCCCCACAGCCAGCAGCATTTCCAAGTGACCTCCTAAGGCCTTCCCCAAACTACAGGGGCACCTCTGGGTTTCCTGTTTCCCTCACTTCGAACACTTTTCTTTAAAAAAAAAAAAAAAAAATCCCGCACACTTCTTGATAGAATGCCACAGTGGAAGGAAAACAGGCCTTCAATATTGAAACCTCCCTGTGCCAAACACTTGGAGCTTGGTTTGGTTTTGTTTTGTGTTGAATTACACCACCACATAATTTAAACTGGTTACAAGTTCTAATCATTCAGTTCCAAAATACCAAACTTTTATTGCACAAGGTCCCCTTGAAAAGGCCCACGCAGCAGGACAGCCACAGATTCGGCCATGAAAGGGCAGCAAGATGCCCTCCCCCCTTCTTTGCTGCCTGGGCGGCCACCAGGGTTTGAAATCCATGCACCCTACTAAGTTTCTAGGGTGCAATTCGTGGACCCTTCCCTTTCCCCTCCCAGCAGGTGCTCCAGGGCCCGCTGGCCTACAAAGTGCCAGAAGCAGGGCTGGGCCAGGCAGCCAAGATTCAGGGTTCTGTCCCTTGGACTTCCAGCGGACCCTAGGCTGCTTGGGAAACCCGCGCAGACTCGGAGATTTTTCAGCAGAGGGGTGGAGCGGTAAAGGCCTTGACCCCAATGGCGAGGCCTTTCTGCGACCGCCAGGTGGGGGAGCTCCGAGAATGTGCCAACAGAGGGCGGAATACGTGGTTCCCTGCTCCACGCAGTCCCAGTGCCCTGACCCGTGGTCCGCACCCCTCCGCTGCGCCCACTGGATGCCGATCCTTGGGGACCCAGGAGCGCACGAAATGGGCGTGCCCAGCCGCAATGGCGACCCCCGAGAGCACAACTGGGAAGCCCTGCCCCACCCCCGCCAGGAGCCGACCCCTGCCCCGCGCCGCCCGGGTTCGCCCCGCCCCTGCCGCGCTCCCGGTGCCTTCCCAGCCGCAGCGAGGACCCCCGAGCGCACAACTGAGACCGCCCCCCACCCCCTCCCGACCGGAACCCCGACCCGCGCCGCCAGGGTTCGACCCACACCTGTCCCGGCACGCTGCCCACCTTCACCGGGGGCTCCCGGTGAGCCCCGCGCCCACTCCAGGTTCCAGTAGAGGCTCTGGCTACTGCCGCCAGTTCAAACACGAGGACAATACATCCACCCCACAGGGACAATCCAAGCTGTCTATGATTTAGGGATCAAACGAGGACTACAGAAAGGCAAGGTGACCTGACCTAGGAGGGCCATGAGAGTCTATAGAACCAGACAAAGTTGGTTACCAAGGAAACTTTTTTCCTTGGAACCGGGAAAGCTGGTTCTTTGCATATGCAATGACCAACAATTAGCTTGTTACCCAAGCCTGCCTCGCTGCCACCCCCACCCCCACCCCCATCCCCCACTCCCCAGGAGACCGGCTCAAAGAAATATTTTAAATCTCAGGCGGAAAACTGGAAGATGTCTTGTCTGTCTCTCTGGATTTAGGTATGTGTCAGTGTGAGCCTTGTGGTTTTTGATAATATTGCTCAAGTTCTGAGTTCTGATTTCAATGGTCTCAAGACAAGGCAGCGCTTCCAAATCAAACTGCTGGAAATACAAGAAAACATTGACCTAAATGAACGTCCGAGTCCCGTGAACTGGGAACTAGTCAATATGAAATATCTAGTATTTTTGGTTTTGCTCCTCCACTATAGACATGTCTAAGAGTCAACAACATTAAGCACAACATGTTCATAGTGCCTAGGTTTCCTTTGAGGTAAAAATTGCTCTATTGTCATATCTCTCACAAGCCTGTCAGCAAGAAAGTACCTGGAAACGACAACAACAAAAGTAAAAAATGTAAATGTGATATGAGCTTTTAGACAAACACTTAACAATAATTATACTCCAAAATATCTGCCTCTCATAGTCTTGATTGAAGGCAGAGGAGAAGGGGAGGACATAGGATAAGATGTTTGGATGGCTTCACTGACTCGATGGACATGAGTTTGAGCAAGCCCCTGGAGTTGCTGAGGGACTCGGAAGCCTGGCATCCTGCAGGCCACCGGGTCCCAAAGAGTCAGACACGTCTGAGCAACTGAACTGAACTGAACTGAAAAACGTTTCTCCAGGTGTTTTGGTTCCCCGCGTTTCTATCCTTGTGCTAAACTAAGTGACGACAGTGTATTTCATAGCTAGGTCATTTCCAAAGTAATGAAAGTTCTGAAAGGACCTCCCTTTTACACAGAAACAAAAGAGATTTTTGACTCTCCATGAATCTTGTCTGGCACCATCCTGACATGTTAAATGTAAGAAAGCAATTGTTGTGTTTTGTTTTGTTCTATTCTTGGGGGTGGGGGAAGGGAGTGCGCTATATCGAACGCCAATATAAAAGTCAGTTCTTGGTTGCTGAAGTGAAATGTATGACTTGTTTTTATAAGAAGGTATGTGGAATGCATTGACACTTGAGGAAGGAAAACGAAGTAGTTCTGTCTTACAGGTGGAAGTTTCAGGATGGGAGAAGCAAAGGAATGGGTACAGAATGGGATAAGGAGGTTGTAGCGAAAGTGGACCCCCAGAAAAGGGTTCTGTGCCTAGCAGAAGTTTTCTTGAGATGTGGAACTGCCTTTGCTAATGGAGTTTCAGTTTCTTTACCTCTTAAGTGATGTCTTCTAGGTTGACCTAGAACAGAAATCTTTGGTTAGCTTTGGCTAAGTGGAGAAGTAGTGTTTCACGGTGACATATGTGATCCTACCTGACTGTTCGCAACCCTTTTGATATCGATGCACTGCTTCTGCTACTGCTGCTGCTGCCGCCGCCGCAGCCGCTGCTAATTCGTTTCAGTCGTGTCCGACTCTGTGCGACCTCGTAGATGGCAGCCCACCAGGTCCCGCAGTCCCTGGGTTTCTCTAGGCAAGAACACTGGAGTGGGTTGCCATTTCCTCCTCCCATGCATGAAAGTGAAAATGAACGTGAAGTCGCTCAGTGGTGTCCGACTCTTAGCGACCCCATGGACTGCAGCCTACCAGGCTGCTCTGTCCGTGGGATTTTCCACGCAAGAGTACTGGAGTGGGGTGCCATTGCCTTCTCCCATATCTATGCACAAGCCTGCCTAAATAATTGACTTCTAGCTAGCTTTGGGATGCCAATGACCATCCACCCTTACCAGGCAACAGAGAAGAGAAAACACTTACCACAGGAGGTCCTGGTAAGCAACAAGGAACTAACAAGCTCCCTCCAAGCAGGATTCTGCAGAGGTCAACAAGAGGTCAGTAAGAGATGGCAGACTGCAGTCCAGAGGTCCTAGCGACTTCCATCTTGCAGCAGAGACCCAGCATAGTCCAAACGAATTCAATGTTGCAAAAAATAAGGACAGAAGTCTTTGAGCACATGACTGAGTTTAGGGGTGAGGTAGTACATGTATGTGCCTGGAAAATCTTAAATATGAGAAAGGAAAGAAATGAAAGAAACTATCAAGCTGTCCAAACTGATAAAAGCGAATGATTACACAGTTTTCTCTGTATACATTAGCAGATAATAATCTGAAAAGGAATTTTAAAAAATTCCCTTTCAATAATGTCCACATGAATACAACACTTTGCCATGTATTAACGATGATGACAAGACTGGCACACTGGAAATTATACACCCTGGCTGAAAACTATCCTGAATACATGGACAGATATTCCATAATGATGGAAAGACTTAAGATGGCAATCACATGGAATGCATCTTCAATCTGAAATAAATATTCGATATGGTTTGATCGCTCAGAGCTTTTGTGTCATCAATTGTTATTAAAGTATAAAAGAGATAGAGAAAGCTGCTGACTTAGTCTTGAGGCTGGATGTACACCCTGCTGGGTTCTAGCCAGGTATTCTACAGGCACTAGCAGTCAGCTAAGGAAAGAAAGGCACTGTCTCAGGTAATTGCAGCAGGCCCCTCCCCCACGATATGCCTTGAGATAACATTGGCAGCAGGTGAGTCATCCCGGGCCAAAATTTGATAGACCTGAATCTTGAAGAAAGGCAGTATTCAAGGCAAATATATCATTTCCTTAATATAGATAAGGAGAACAAGCTAGGAGGAAAACATACTGTTTTTTTCAAGTTGCTTCTGAGCCTTTTGGGGGAACCGACCTGAAGCCAGAGTCTAGCGGAAATACATAGGATATTTATATCACTTAAGACAAATATTTCCTCAGAAAAAAAAAAGCATTGCTTAGCTCAAGGTTTGTCTGCGAAATGCTTACACATCAGGAGATGGCTCGAGCTGGGTTTCCACACACAAGAACATGCATGCAAAGGACAAGCCTGCACAGCCAATCTGCCCCACCCCACAGCAAGCAGCATTTCCAAGTGACCTCCTTAGGCCTTCCCCAAACTACAGGGGCACCTCTGGGTTTCCTGTTTCCCTCACTTCAAACACTTTTCTTAAAAAAAAAAAAAAAATCCCGCACACTTCTTGATAAATGCCATAGTGGAAGGAAAAAGGCCTTCAATATTAGGAACTCCATTTGAAAAACACTTGTAGCTTGGTTTTGTTTTAATTACACCACCACATAATTTAAACTTTTTACACGTTCTAATTATTCAGTTCCAAAACACCAAACTTTTCTTCCACAGGGTCCCCATGAAAAGGCCCACGCAGCAGGACAGCCACAGATTCTGACATGAAAGTGCAGCAAGGTACCCTCCCCCCTTCTTTGCTGCCTGGGCGGCCACCAGGGTTTGAAATCCATGCACCCTACTAAGTTTCTAGGGTGCAATTCGTGGACCCTTCCCTTTCCCATCGCAGCAGGTGCTCCAGGGCCCGCTGGCCTACAAAGTGCCAGAAGCAGGGCTGGGCCAGCCAGCCAAGATTCAGGGTTCTGTCCCTTGGACTTCCAGCGGACCCTAGGCTGCTTGGGAAACCCGCGCAGACTCGGAGATTTTTCAGCAGAGGGGTGGAGCGGTAAAGGCCTTGACCCCAAAGGCGAGGCCTTTCTGCGACCGCCAGGTGGGGGAGCTCCGAGAATGTGCCAACAGAGGGCGGAATACGTGGTTCCCTGCTCCACGCAGTCCCAGTGCCCTGACCCGTGGTCCGCACCCCTCCGCTGCGCCCACTGGATGCCGATCCTTGGGGACCCAGGAGCGCACGAAATGGGCGTGCCCAGCCGCAATGGCGACCCCGAGAGCACAACTGGGAAGCCCTCCCCCACCCCCGCCAGGAGCCGACCCCCGCCGCGACCGGACCCCACCTCTCTCCCCGCGCCGCCATGGTTCGCCCCGCCCCTGCCGCGCTCCCGTTGCCTTCCCAGCCGCAGTGGGGACCCCGGAGAACACAACTGAGACCGCCCCCCACCCCCTCCCGACCGGAACCCCGACCCGCGCCGCCAGGGTTCGCCCCACTCCTGGCGCGGCGCGCTGCTCACCTTCACCGGGGGCTCCCGGTGAGCCCCGCCCCCACGCCCGGTTCCAGGAGAGGCTCTGGCTACTGCCGCCAGTTCAAACAGGAGGATAATACATCCACCCCACAGGGACAATCCAAGCTGTCTATGATTTAGGGATCAAACGAGGACTACAGAAAGGCAAGGTGACCTGACCTAGGAGGGCCATGAGAGTCTATAGAACCAGACAAAGTTGGTTACCAAGGAAACTTTTTTCCTTGGAACCGGGAAAGCTGGTTCTTTGCATATGCAATGACCAACAATGAGCTTGTTACCCAAGCCTGCCTCGCTGCCACCCCCACCCCCACCCCCATCCCCCACTCCCCAGAAGACCGGCTCAAAGAAATATTTTAAATCTCAGGTGGAAAACTGGAAGATGTCTTGTCTGTCTCTCTGGATTTAGGTATGTGTCAGTGTGAGCCTTGTGGTTTTTGATAATATTGCTCAAGTTCTGAGTTCTGATTTCAATGGTCTCAAGACAAGGCAGCGCTTCCAAATCAAACTGCTGGAAATACAAGAAAACATTGACCTAAATGAACGTCCGAGTCCCGTGAACTGGGAACTAGTCAATATGAAATATCTAGTATTTTTGGTTTTGCTCCTCCACTATAGACATGTCTAAGAGTCAACAACATTAAGCACAACATGTTCATAGTGCCTAGGTTTCCTTTGAGGTAAAAATTGCTCTATTGTTATATCTGTCACAAGCCTGTCAGCAAGAAAGTACCTGGAAACGACAACATCAAAAGAAAAAAACGTAAGTGTGATATGAGCTTTTAGACAAACTCTTAACAATGATTATACTCTAAAATATCTGCCTCTCATAGTCTTGACTGAAGGCAGAGGAGAAGGGGACGACAGAGGATAAAATGGTTGGATGGCATCACTGACCTGATGGAGATGAGTTTGAGCAAGCCCCTGGAGTTGGTGACAGACACGGAAGCCTGGCATCCTGCAGGCCACCGGGTCCCAAAGAGTCAGACACGACTGAGCAACTGAACTGAACTGAACTGAAAAACGTTTCTCCAGGTGTTTTGGTTCCCCGAGTTTCTACCCTTGTGCTAAACTAAGTGAGGGCAGTGTATTTCATAGCTGGGTCATTTCCAAAGAAATGAAAGTTCTGAAAGGACCTCCGTTTTACACAGAAACAAAAGAGATTTTTGACTCTCCATGAATCTTGTCTGGCACCATCCTGACATGTTAAATGTAAGAAAGCAATTGTTTTGTTTTGTTTTGTTCTATTCTTGGGGGTGGGGGAAGGGAGCGCGCTATATCGAACGCCAATATAAAAGTCAGTTCTTGGTTGCTGAAGGGAAATGTATGACTTGTTTTTACAAGAAGGTATGTGGAATGCATTGACACTTGAGGAAGGAAAACGAAGTAGTTCTGTCTTACAGGTGGAAGTTTCAGGATGGGAGAAGCAAAGGAATGGGTACAGAATGGGATAAGGTGGTTGTAGCAAAAGTGGACCCCCAGAAAATGGTTCTGTGCCTAGCAGAAGTTTTCTTGAGATGTTGAACTGCTTTTGCTAATGGAGTTTCAGTTTCTTTACCTCTTAAGTGATCTCTTCTAGGTGGACCTAGAACAGAAATCTTTGGTTAGCTTTGGCTAAGTGGAGAAGTAGTGTTTCACGGTGACATATGTGATCCTACCTGACTGTTCTCAACCCTTTTGATTTCAATGCACTGCTTCTGCTGCTGCTGCTAAGTCGTTTCAGTCGTGTCCGACTCTGTGCGACCCCATACATGGCAGCCCACCAGGTCCCGCAGTCCCTGGGGTTCTCTAGGCAAGAACACTGGAGTGGGTTGCCATTTCCTCCTCCCATGCATGAAAGTGAATAATGAACGTGAAGTCGCTCAGTGGTGTCCGACTCTTAGCGACCCCATGGACTGCAGCCTAGCAGGCTCCTCTGTCCGTGGGATTTTCCACGCAAGAGTACTGGAGTGGGGTGCCATTGCCTTCTCCCATATCTATGCACAAGCCTGCCTAAATAATTGACTTCTAGCTAGCTTTGGGATGCCAATGACCATCCACCCTTACCAGGCAACAGAGAAGAGAAACCACTTAACACAGGAGGTCCTGGTAAGCAACAAGGAACTAACAAGCTCCCTCCAAGCAGGATTCTGCAGAGGTCAACAAGAGGTCAGTAAGAGATGGCAGACTGCAGTCCAGAGGTCCTAGCGACTTCCATCTTGCAGCAGAAACCCAGCATAGTCAAAACGAATTCAATGTTGCAAAAAATAAGGACAGAAGTTCTTTGAGCACATGACTGAGTTTAGGGGTGAGGTAGTACATGTATGTGCCTGGAAAATCTTAAATATGAGAAAGGAAAGAAATTAAAGAAACTATCAAGCTGTCCAAACTGATAAAAACGAATGATTACACAGTTTTCTCTGTATACATTAGCAGATAATATTCTGAAAAGGAATTTTAAATAATTCCCTTTCAATAATGTCAACATGAATACAACAATTTGCCATGTATTAACGACGATGACAAGACTGGCACACTGGAAATTATACACCCTGGCTGAAAACTATCCTGAATACATGGACAGATATTCCATAATGATGGAAAGACTTAAGATGGCAATCACATGGAATGCATCTTCCATCTGAAATAAATATTCGATATGGTTTGATCGCTCAGAGCTTTTGTGTCATCAATTGTTATTAAAGTATAAAAGAGATAGAGAAAGCTGCTGACTTAGTCTTGAGGCTGGATGTACACCCTGCTGGGCTCTAGCCAGGTATTCTACAGGCACTAGCAGTCAGCTAAGGAAAGAAAGGCACTGTCTCAGGGAATTGCCGCAGGCCCCTCCCCCTCGATATGCCTTGAGATATCATTGGCAGCAGGTGAGTCATCCCGGGCCAAAATTTGATAGACCTGAATCTTGAAGAAAGGCAGTATTCAAGGCAAATATATCATTTCCTTAATATAGATAAGGAGAACAAGCTAGGAGGAAAACATACTGTTTTTTTCAAGTTGCTTCTGAGCCTTTTGGGGGAAACGACCTGAAGCCAGAGTCTAGTGGAAATACATAGGATATTTATATCACTTAAGACAAACATTTCCTCAGGAAAAAAAGCATTTCTTAGCTCAAGGTTTGTCTGCGAAATGCTTACACATCAGGAGATGGCTCGAGCTGGGTTTCCACACACAAGAACATGCATGCAAAGGACAAGCCTGCACAGCCAATCTGCCCCACCCCACAGCAAGCAGCATTTCCAAGTGACCTCCTTAGGCCTTCCCCAAACTACAGGGGCACCTCTGGGTTTCCTGTTTCCCTCACTTCAAACACTTTTCTTAAAAAAAAAAAAATATCCCGCACACTTCTTGATAAATGCCACAGTGGAAGGAAACAGGCCTTCAATATTAGGAACTCCATTGGAAAAACACTTGTAGCTTGGTTTTGTTTTAATTACACCACCACATAATTTAAACTTTTTACACGTTCTAATTATTCAGTTCCAAAACACCAAACTTTTCTTCCACAGGGTCCCCATGAAAAGGCCCACGCAGCAGGACAGCCACAGATTCTGACATGAAAGGGCAGCAAGGTACCCTCCCCCCTTCTTTGCTGCCTGGGCGGCCACCAGGGTTTGAAATCCATGCACCCTACTAAGTTTCTAGGGTGCAATCCGTGGACCCTTCGCTTTCCCATCCCAGTAGGTGCTCCAGGGCCCGCTGGCCTACAAAGTGCCAGAAGCAGGGCTGGGCCAGCCGGCCAGAGTTCAGGGTTCTGTCCCTTGGACTTCTAGCGGACACTAGGCTGCTTGGGAAACCCGCGCAGACTCGGAGATTTTTCAGCAAAGGGGTGGAGCGGTAAAGGCCTTGACCCTAAAGGCGAGGCCTTTCTGCGACCGCCAGGTTGGGGAGCTCCGAGAATGTACCAACAGACGGCGGAATACGTGGTTCCCTGCTCCACGCAGTCCCAGTGCCCTTACCAGTGGTCCGCAGCCCTCCGCTGCACCAACGGGATGGCGATCCTTGGGGACCCAGGAGCGGACGAAATGGGTGTTCCCAGCCTCAGTGGAGACCCCTGAGAGCACAACTGGGAAGCCCTCCCCATCCCCGCCAAGAGCCAACCCCGCCACAACCGGACCCCCTCCCCTCGCGCCAGGGTTCGCCCCGCCCCTGCCGCGCTCCCGGCGCGTTCCCAGCCACAGTGGCGACCCCCGGGAGCACAACTGGGACCGACCCCCACTTACAGCCATCGTAATCTCCACCCGCGCAGCCGGAGTTTACCCCGCCCCGGTGCGGTCCCGGCGCGTTTCCAGCCGCAGTGGCCACTTCCGAGAGCACTACTGGGACTGCTTCCCACCCCCTCCCGACCGGAAAACGGCCCCGCGCCGCCCGGTTTCGCCCCGCCCCTGCCTCGCTCCCGGTACATTTCCAGCCGCAGTGGGGACCCCCGAGAGCACAACTGGGACCGCTTCCCACCCCTCCCGATCGGAACCCCGACCCGCGCCGCCCTGTTTCGCCCCGCCCCTGCCATGCTCCTGGTACCTTACCAATTTCTAGCGTTCACGCCAGGATAGGAGCAGGATGTAGGAGTATGGGAGATGTGTCTGGAGCCTGACAGCCTCAGCTCCGCTCTGGCCTGCCCTTTGGACCTAGGAGCCAGGCCAACTTGCAGAGGGCTTATTGCCCTATTGTATGCAAACTACCAAGGCCTACCGCAAGGAGAGCTCTGTCGGAGGGAAGGGAAGTGCCCCAGGCTGCGTTCCCAAGCTGTTGCTAGGCAACCCAGACTCAGCGCTAAACGGAGGGAATCAGGGTCCTAGTGCCCCAGTCTTTGGGAGGGAGCTCCACAGCCAGAGTGTTCCTCCGTTTGTGCCCAGAAAGCGCCTGCCAGACTGGGCTTCCCTGGAGCTCTGTTGCAGAGCAGAGACGTGTGGATGTGTTTTGGGGCCTTGACTTGTGCGTTTGGGCTCCCTAGCACAGCCCCAGCGTAGGGGAACCAGCCCCTTAGCAAAGAGCTCCAGGCAGTGCTTTGTGCCCAGGCCTGGATGCCCAGTCCCAGCACGCGGGAGAGATGAGTTAGGCCATTGGCGGGTTCTTGCAAGCCTGTATTGGAAAGGACCGAATGAGCTTCACACCGGCGGAGCTGCAGATCTGTGCCCAGGCGCGATAGGACAGAGCCCCTGTCGAGATGCTGCTCTGCCTGAGCGAGCCTCGCCAAGCCCTTCCCAGCTTCTAGCTTTCGCGCAGGGGAAGGAACAGACTGCGGAAGTGGGGGAGACGTGACTGGCGGGCGCCTTACTGGCCTCAGCTCCGCTCTTCCCTTCCCTTTGCACCTATGATCCATGCCTCCTTGCAGAGGGCTTAGGTCCCGAAGGAGAGCTCTGTCAGAGGGAAGGGAAGCGCCCCAGGCTCCATTCCCAAGCTGTTGCTTAGCTGCCCAGACTCAGCGCTGCACAGGGGGAATCAGGCTCTCTGTGCCCCTATGTTGGGCATGCAGCTTCACACACAGGTGTGTCTCCGTAGGAATCAAGAAAGTTCCTGACAGAGTGAGGTTCACTAGAGCTATACTAAAGAGCAAAGACTTGTCCATGTGGTCTTGCCTTCTCCTGTGCGTTTGGGTCTCCGGGCTCGCCCCCAGCTCCGTGGAAACAACCCCTGAGAAAATATCTTCAAGATCTGCTTTTCCCAGTGTCTGGGAACTGGGGTTCATAGGAGGAGAGAAAAGCACGCCTCCATCGGGAACGAAAAGGCAGCCAACCTGCCTGTGATTTGAAGCCTCTATTTGGAAGGAGTGGGTTAGCTTCTCCTAAAGGAGACCTCCAGATCTGCTCAGAAGTCGGTAATTCCAGAGGCAGGGTGCTGGTTCCTGATTGCCCTTTGCTAGCCTTGCAAAGACATTCCTAGGTTCTAGAGTTATTTTCCATGAAGGAGCAGGCTTTGGGAATGTGTCAGACAGGACTGGCTCCTTATTGGCCTCAGCTCAGCTATTGCCTTTCCATTCAAACTAGGACAAGGGCCTACTTTATGAAGGGTAAGGGTCTTCTTCTTTGCCAACTGCCAAGGGCTACAGCAATGAGACCTCTGTCAAGGCGAGGGAAGCCTAAGAGGATGGATTCTCAAGCAGGTGCTTTGCCACAAAGCATCAGCACCCCACGGAGAGAATCAAGCTCCCTGTGCCCCAATGTTGGGAGTGTAGCTTCACACACAGAGTTGTCTCTATAGGAGCCAAGAATGTTCCTGAGAGATTAGGTTCACTAAACCTCTCCTACAGAGCATAGACCTGTCCATGTGGTTTTGCCTTCCCCTGTGAGTTGGGTCCCCGAGGTCCGCCACACATCCGGGGAAACTGTGCCAGAGAAAAGATCTCCAGGAACCGCTTCACTGAGGCTGGGAAACGCTGTTCACAGGAAGTAAGGCAAGCGAATCTCCTGCAGAGAAAAAGAGGCCTTACAGTCCCTGGAGGAGCAGGCTGCCAGAGTGTGTGAAACCTGACTGCTGCCTTACTGGCCTCAGCTCCGCCATTGCCTGTTCATCCGAGCTAGGACCCAGGCCTACTTGGAGAAGCGTTTGGGTGCGGATTTCTACAAAGTGCCAAGGGCTACAGCAGTGAGAATTCTCTCAGCGGTAAGGGAGAGCATTGTATGGATTCTCAAGCTGTTTTCTGAACGACAGCATCAAAATGAACAGAGAGAATCAGGCTCTCTGTCCCCCTATGTTAGGTATGCAGCTTCACACACAGAGGTGTCTCTATAGGAGCCAAGAATGCTCCTGAGAGATGAGGTTCACTAGAGGTCTGCTGCAGAGCATAGACGTCTCCATGTGGTCTTGCCTTCCCCTGTGGCTTTGGGTCTCCGGGCTCGGCCCCAGCTCCGTGGAAACAACCCCTGAGAAAATATCTTCAAGATCCACTTTTCCCAGAGGCTGGGAACTGGGGTTCATAGGAGGAGAGAAAAGCAAGCCTCCTTCGGGCACGAAAGGCAGCCAACCTGCCTGTGTTTTGAAGCCTCTATTTGGAAGGAATGGGTTAGCTTCTCCTAAAGGAGACCTCCAGATCTGCTCAGAAGTCGGTAATTCCAGAGGCAGGGTGCTGGTTCCTGACTGCCCTTTGCCAGCCTTGCAAAGACATTCCTAGATTCTAGAGTTATATTCCATGAAGGAGCAGGCATCGGGAATGTGTCAGACGGGACTGGCTCCTTATTGGCTTCAGCTCAGCTATTGCCTTTCCATTCAACTAGGACAAGGGGCTACTTTATGAAGGGTAAGGATCTTCTTCTTTGCCAACTGCCAAGGGCTACAGCAATGAGACCTCTGTCAAGGCGAGGGAAGCCTAAGAGGATGGATTCTCAAGCAGGTGCTTTGCCACAAAGCATCAGCACCCCACGGAGAGAATCAAGCTCCCTGTGCCCCAATGTTGGGAGTGTAGCTTCACACACAGAGTTGTCTCTATAGGAGCCAAGAATGTTCCTGAGAGATTAGGTTCACTAAACCTCTCCTACAGAGCATAGACCTGTCCATGTGGTTTTGCCTTCCCCTGTGAGTTGGGTCCCCGAGGTCCGCCACACATCCGGGGAAACTGTGCCTGAGAAAAGATCTCCAGGAACCGCTTCACTGAGGCTGGGAAACGCTGTTCACAGGAAGTAAGGCAAGCGAATCTCCTGCAGAGAAAAAGAGGCCTTACTGTCCCTGGAGGAGCAGGCTGCCAGAGTGTGTGAAACCTGACTGCTGCCTTACTGGCCTCAGCTCCGCCATTGCCTGTTCATCCGAGCTAGGACCCAGGCCTACTTGGAGAAGCGTTTGGGTGCAGATTTCTACAAAGTGCCAAGGGCTATAGCAGTGAGAATTCTCTCAGCGGTAAGGGAGAGCATTATGTGGAACTTAAGCTGTTTTCTGAACGACAGCGTCAAAATGAAGAGAGAGAATCAGGCTCTCTGTGCCCCTATGTTAGGTACGCAGCTTCACACACAGAGGTGTCTCTATAGGAGCCAAGAATGTTCCTGAGAGATGAGGTTCACTAGAGGTTTGCTACAGAGCATAGACCTGTCCATATGGTTTTGCCTTGCCCTGTGAGTTGGGTCCCCGGGGTCCGCCCCAGCTCAGGGAAAGGAGCCCCTGAGAAAAGATCTCCTGGGACCGCTATTCCCCCAGGCTGGCAAACGCAGTTCACAGGAGGTAATGCAAGAGAGCCTCCTGCAGGGCACAACAGGCCTTACTGTCCCTGGACGATCAGGCTTCAAGAGTGTGTGAGACCTGACTGGTGCCTTACTGGCCTCAGCTCCGCCATTGCATGTTCCTCCGAACTAGGACCCAGGCCTACTAGGAGAAGGGTTTGGGTATGGATTTCTAAATACTGCCAAGGGGTATAGCAATGAGAACTGTGTCACGGGTAAGGAAGGGCATTGTATGGATTTTCAAGCTGTTGTTTGAACGACAGCTTCAAAGCTGCACAGATAGAATCAGACTCTGTGTCTCCATGTTCGGTACACAGCTTCACAGACAGGGGTGTCTCCATAGGAAACAAGAACGTTCCTGACAGAGTGAGGTTCACTAGAGCTCTCCTAGAGAGCAAAGACTTGTCCATGTGGTTTTTCTTCCCCTGTGCGTTTGGGGCTCCAGGCTCGGCCCCAGCTCCGTGGAAACAAACCCTGAGAAAAGATCTTCAAGATCCGCTTTTCCCAGAGGCTGGGATGTGGGGTTCATAGGAGGCGGGAAAAGCAGGTCTCCTTCAGACAGCAAGAGGCAGCCAAGCGGCCTGCGTTTGGAAGCCCCTATTTGGAAGAATGGGTTAGCTTCTCCTAAAGGAGACCTCCAGATCTGCTCAGAAGTCCGGTAATTCCAGAGGCAGTGTGCAGGGTCCTGACTGCCCTTTGCCAGCCTTGCAAAGACATTCCTAGATTCTACCGTTATCTTCCTGAAGAAGCAGGCTTCAGGAATATGTCAGACTTGACTGGCGCCTTATTGGCCTCAGCTCAGCTATTGCCTTTCCATTCAAACTAGGACAAGGCCCTATTTTATGAAGGGTAAGGGTCTTCTTCTTTCCAAACTGCTGAGGGCTACAGCAATGAGACCTCCGTAAATGCGAGGGAAGTGTAAGGGGATGGATTCTCAAGAAGGTTCTTTGCCACCAAGCATCAGCACCCCACGGAGAGAATCAGGCTCCATTTGCCCCTATGTGGGGGTGTGTAGCTTCACACACAGTGGTGTCTCTACAGGAGCCAAGAATGTTCCTGAGAGATGAGGTTCACAAGAGCTCTCCTACAGAGTGCTCACCTATCCATGTGGTTTCGCCTTCCCCTGTGAGTTGGGTCCCCGAGGTCCGCCCCAGCTCTGGGAAAACAGCCCCTCAGGAAAGATCTCCAGGAACAGCTTTTCGCCCAGGCTGGGAAAAGCTGTTCACAGGAAGTAAGGCAAGGGAGCCTCCTGCAGAGAAAAAGAAGCCTTACTGTCCATGGAGGAGCAGGCTGCCAGAGTGTGTGAAAACTGACTGGTGCCATACTGGTCTCAGCTCCGCCATTGCTTGTTCCTCCGAACTGGGACTCAGGCCTACTTGGAGAAGGGTTTAGGTGCAGATTTCTACAAACTGCCAAGGGCTACTGCAATGAGAACTCTTTCAGAGGTAAGAGCGAGAATTGTATGGATTCTCAAGCTGTTTTCTGAACGACAGCATTAAACCTGCACAGAGAGAATCAGGCTCTCTGCCCCCATGTTGGGTACGCAGTTTCACACACAGAGGTGTGCCCATAGGAGCCAAGAACGTTCGTCAAAGACTGAGGTTCACTAGAGCTCTCTTAGAGAGCAAAGACTTGTTCATGTGGTTTTGCCTTCCCCTGTACGTGTGGGTCTCCGGGCACAACCCCAGCTCCGTGGAAACAACCCCTGAGCAAAGATCTCCAAGATCTGCTTTTCCCCCATGCTGGGAACCAGGGATCATAGGAGGCAGGAAAAGCAAGCCTCCTTCAGGCAAGAAGAGGCAGCCAACCGGCCTGTGTTTGGAAGCCTATATTTGCAAGGAATGGGTTAGCTTCTCCAGAACGAGACCTCCAGATCTGCTCAGAAGATAGATATTCCAGAGGCAGGGTCGAGGTTCCTGACTGCCCTTTGCCAGCCTTGCAAAGACATTCCTAGATTCTAGCGTTATTTTCCATGAAGGAGCAGGCATCGGGAATATGTCAGAGTTGACGGGTTCCTTACTGGCCTCAGCTCAGCTATTGCCTTTCCTTTCAAACTAGGATCAGGGCTTACTTGGTAAAGGGTAAGGGTCTGCTGCTTTCCAAACTGCCAAGAGACACAGCAATGAGACCACTGTCAAGGCGAGGGAAGCGTAAGCGGATGGCTTCTCAAACAGGTGCTTTGCCACAAAGCATCAGCACCCCACGGAGAGAATCAGGCTCCCTGTGCCCCTATGTTCGGTGTGTAGCTTTACACACAGAGGTGTCTCTGTACGAGCCAGGAATGTTCCTAAGAGATGGGACTCACTAACGTCTCCTACAGAGCATAGACCTGTCCATGTGGTTTTTCCTTCCCCTGTGAGATGAGTCCCCGAGGTCCACCCCAGCTCTGGGGATAGAGCCCCTGAGAAAAGATCTCCAGGAACCGCTTTTCGCCCAGGTTGGGAAACGCAGTTCACAGGAGGCAAGGCAAGCTAGCCTCCCGCAGGGAAAAATAGGCCTTACTGTCCCTGGAGGAGCAGGCTGCCAGAGTGTGTGACACCTGACTGGTGCCTTACTGACCTCAGCTCTGCCATTGCATGGCCATCCAAACCAGGACCCAGGCCTACTTGGAGAAGGGTTTGGGTGCGGATTTGTAAAAACTGCCAAGGGCTACTGCAATGAGAAGTCTCTCAGAGGTAAGGGAGAGCATTGTATGGATTCTCAAGCTGTTGTTTGAACGACAGCTTCAAAGCTGCAAAGAGAGAATCAGGCCCTGTGTGCCCCCTTGTTGGGTACGCAGCTCCACACACAGAGGTATCCCCGTAGAATCCAAGACTTTCCTCACATACTGAGGTTAACTAGAGTTCTCCTACAGAGCAAAGACTTGTCCATGTGGTTTTGCCTTCCTCTGTGCGTGTGGGTCTCCGGGCTCGGCTCCAACTCAGTTGAAATAGCCCCTGAAAAAAGATCTCCAAGAACCACTTTTCCCCCAGGCGGGAAGCGGAGTTCACAGGAAGCGGAACAAGCAAGTCTCCTTCGGGCAAGTAGAGGCAGCCAACTAGCCTGTGTTTGGAAGCCACTCTTTGGAAGGAATGGTTAGCTTCTCCAAAAGAAGACCTCCAGATCTGCTCAGAAGACGGAAATTCCAGAGGCAGGGTCGAGGTTCCTGACTGTCCTTTGCCAGCCTTGCAAAGACATTTCTAGATTCTAGCGTTATTTTCCATGAAGGAGCAGGCTTCAGGAATATGACAGACTTGACTGGCGCCTTACTGGCCTCAGCTCAGCTATCGCCTTTCCGTTCAAACTAGGACAAGGGCCTACTTGGTGAAGGGTAAGGGTCTGCTTCTTTCCAAACTGCCAAAGGCTACAGCAAAGAGACCTCTGTCAAAGAGAGGGAAGTGGAAGCGGATGGATTCTCAAACAGGTGCTTTGCCACAAAGCATCTGCACCCCACGGAGAGAATCAGGCTGCATTTGCCCCTATGTTGGGTGTGTAGCTTCAAACACAGAGGTGTCTCTATAGGAGCCAAGAATGTTCCTGGGAGATGAGGTTCACTAGAGCTCTGCTACGGAGCATAGACCTGTCCATATGGTTTTGCCTTCCCCTGTGAGTTGGGTTCCCGATGTTCGCCCCAGCTCCGAGGAAGAAACCCCTGAGAAAACACCTCCAGGAATTACTTTTCGTCCAGACTGGGAAATGCAGTTCACAGAAGGCAAGGCAAGCGAGCCTCCTGCAGAGAAAAAGAGGCCTTACTGCCCCTGGAGGAGCAGGCTGCAAGAGTGTGTGAGAGCTGACTGGTGCCTTACTGGCCTCAGCTCCGCCATTGCATGCTCCTCCGAACTAGGACCCAGGCCTACTAGGAGAAGGGTTTGGGTGCGGATTTCTAAAAAACTGCCAAGGGCTACAGCAATGAGAACTCTCTCAGAGGTAAGGGAGAGCATTGAATGGATTCTCAAGCTGTTGTTTGAATGACAGCTTCAAAGCTGCAAAGAGAGAATCCGTCTCTCTGTGCCCCATTGTTGGGTACGCAGCTTCACACATAGGGGTGTCTCCATAGGAGTCAAGAACGTTCCTGACAGAGTAAGTTTCACTTAGAGGTCTCCTGGAGAGCAAAGACTTGTCCATGTGGTTTTCCTTCCCCTGTGCGATTGGGTCTCTGGTCTCGGCCCCAGCTCCATGGAAACAACCCCTGAGAAAATATCTTCAAGATCCGCTTTTCCCAGAGGCTGGGAACAGGGCTTCATAGGATGCAAGAAAAGCAGGCCTCCTTCGGGCACGAAGAGGCAGCCAACCGGCCTGTTTGGAAGCCTCTATTTGGAAAGAATGGGTTAGCTTCTCCTAAAGGAGACCTCCAGATCTGCTCAGAAGTTGGTAATTCCAGAGGCAGGGTGCTGGTTCCTGACTGCCCTTTGCCAGCCTTGCAAAGACATTCCCAGATTCTAGAGTTATTTTCCATGAAGGTGAAGGCTACGGGAGTATGTCAGACTTGGCAGGCACCTTATTGGCCTCAGCTCAGCTATTACCTTTCCATTCAAACTAGGACAAAGGCCTACTTTATGAAGGGTAAGGGTCTTCTTCTTTCCAAACTGCCAAGGGCTACAGCAATGGGACCTCTGTCAAGGCGAGGGAAGCCTAAGTGGATGGATTCTCAAGCAGGTGCTTTGCCACAAAGCATCAGCACCCCACGGAGAGAATCAGGCTCCATTTGCCCCTATGTTGGGTGTGTAGCTTCACACACAGAGGTGTCTCTATAGGAGGCCAGAATGTTCCTGAGAGATGAGGTTCACTAGAGCTCTCCTACAGAGCATAGACCTGTCCATGTGCTTTTGCCTTCCCCTGTGATTTGGGTCCTCGAGGTCCTCCCCAGCTCCGGGGAAGGAGCCCCTGAGAAAAGATCTCCAGGGACCTCTTTTCCCCCAGGCTGGGAAATGCAGCTCACAGGAGGGAAGTCAAGTGAGCCTCCTGCAGGGAAAAAGAGGGCTTACTGTCCCTGGACGATCAGGCTGCAAGAGTGTGTGAGACCTGACTGGTGCCTTACTGGCCTCAGCTCCGCCATTGCATGTTCCTCCGAACTAGGACCCAGGACTACTTGGAGAAGGGTTTGGGTGCGGATTTCTAAAAACTGCCAAGGGCTACAGCAATGAGAACTCTGTCACGGGTAAGGAAGAGCATTGTATGGATTTTCAAGGTGTTCTTTGAACAACATCTTTAAAGCTACACAGAGAGAATCAGGCTCTCTGTTCCCCCATGTTGGGTACGCAGCTTCGCACATAGGGGTGTCTCCATATGAATCAAGAATGTTCGTGACAGAGTGAAGTTCACTAGAGCTCTCCTAGAGAGCAAAGACTTGTCCATGTGGTTTTTCTTCCCCTGTGAGTTTGGGTCTCCAGGCTTAGCCCCAGCTCCGTGGAAACAACCCCTGAGAAAAGATCTTCAAGATCCGCTTTTCCCAGAGCCTGGGAAGCTGGGTTCATAGGAGGCAGGAAAAGCAAGCCTCCTTCGGGCACGAAGAGGCAGCCTACCGGCCTGTTTTTGGAAGTCTCAATATGGAAGGAATGAGTTAGATTCTCCTAAAGGAGACCTCCAGATCTGCTCAGAAATCGGTAATTCCAGAGGCAGGGTGCAGGCTCCTGACTGCCCTTTGCCAGCCTTGCAGAGACATTCCTAGATTCCAGCATTATTTTCCATGAAGGAGCAGGCTTCGGGAATATGTCAGACTTGACTGGCACCTTATTGGCCTCAGCTCAGCTCTTGCCTTTCCTTTCAAACTAGGACAAGGGCCCACTTTATGAAAGGTAAGGGTCCTCTTCTTTCCAAACTGCCAAGGGCTACAGCAATGAGACCTCTGTCAAGGCGAGGGAAGCGTAAGCTGATGGATTCTCAAGCAGGTGCTTTGCCACAAAGCATCAGCACCCCACGGAAAGAATCTGGCTCCCTTTGCCCCTACGTTGCGTGTGTAGCTACACACACAGAGGTGTCTCGATAGGAGCCAAGAATGTTCCTGAGAGAGGAGGTTCACTGTTGGGGGCCAGAGTGAGGCACTCCGCCCATGGCAAAGGTCATGAGGAAGGAGGCTCGACATACGCAAAGGCGGGATCGAGCCTCAGGAGTCCCCCTGGAAATCCTCGAGCATCTACCCCCATAACCAGAGCCTGCCTACCTTACTACTTTGTGCTCTCACCTACACCTCTGACTTTACAGGGGGCTGTCCCCCACCACCTCTTTTGGAGAAGGAGTTAACCTAGAGCTCCAGTTGATAAAAACCCCTGGGTGTGACAAGAGTGTTTTAACCTACAAACTCCTCTGAAGGTTCTCTAGCCTGCCTGACAGGCTTGTCCGGCCACATGTGATTGCTCACAGCCTCCCAACCATGAGAGGCACGAGATGCTTTAAACCTTCTAAAAACAGGTTCCTTAGAAAAGTTAGAAAATTATTAGTATAAGTATAATGGGCTGATTAGAAATCATATTGGTGAAGGGTTTTTCATTTGTTGAGCTGATGTTTACTGCTAAGTCTCCACATCCCCTGCCCTTATACACATTAATGAATATATAGAAGAAATAAGTATTAACCTTTGATATAAATCACGTTAGACCTTAGGCTAAGTAAATTCTTTCCTTAACTAAAACCCACTACACCCTCACCCTATAGGAATGTAACTTTATTTGGGTGGCGTCTGTTTTAAGAATAATCACCCCTGGAGAAATAAGTGTCCTGGTTGGCTGACCACTGTCACAAGGAGAGGGTCGTAAATTGTCAGCAGGCCCCCCGGCCAGAAGATGATGTAACACCCCTAAGACCTCTGTATACTTTTGTATGAAGCACCTGACTTTGATAAAAGTCAGGACTGTTGACCCCACGTGACTTTTGCATAACATCTCAGTGTATAAAAGTAGACCATGGAAAATAAAGAATTGGGATCAGTTTCTCGAAATACTGGTCTCCCCATGTCTCTCTCTCTCTCTCACTCTGGTTGAGTCTCCATCTGGAGCGCGGAAGCCACCAAGCTTACTAATTTTGCCTGGGCTTCTAAGATCCGACTGGGGAGGCCTCAGTGTCTCCTCTCCTTCGGGAGAACGGAAGGACGCCTGCGGCCTACGTAAGTGGTGCAAGCTTCTTGTCTTGAAGTTTTATTGGTCCCCCGCATAAACCAAGCTACTCAGCCTCTTTTCTCCACTGAATTTTCCTACTGAGCTATCCTCATTTTATTACTCTTTATATCCTTAATTAACGTTTAATTAAGCAGTTGTTCCCTGACCCTCGCCTACGCCGTCTCTGCTTCGAATACCCTGGATCAGCTGGGGCTGGACCCCGGCAGTTCACTAGAGATCTCCTACAGAGCATAGACCTGTCCATTTGGTTTTGCCTTCCCCTGTGAGTTGGGTCCCCGAGGTCCGCCCCAACTCCGGGGAAACAGCCCCTGAGAAAAAATCTCCAGGAACTGCTTTCCGCCCAGGCTGGGAAACGCTGTTCACAGGAAGTAAGGCAAGCGAGCCTCCTGAAGGGAAATAGAGGCCTTACTGTCCCTGGAGGAGCAGGCTGCCAGAGTGTGTGACACCTGACTGGTGCCTTACTGGCCTCAGCTCCGCCATTGCATATTCATCTGAACTTGAACCCAGGCCTACTTGGAGAAGTGTTTGTGTGCCGATTTCCAGAAACTGCGAAGGGCTACAGCAATGATAACTCTCTCAGTGGTAAGGGAGAGCATTCTATGGATTTTCAATTTGTTGTTTGAACGACAGCGTCAAAGCTGCACAGAGAGAATCAGGTCTCTGTGTCTCTATGTTGGCTATGCAGCTTCCCACACAGAGATGTCCCCGTTGGAGCCAAGAACATTCCCCATAGACTGAGGTTCACTAGAGCACTCCTAGAGAGCAAAGACTTGTCCATGCGGTTTTCCCTTCCCCTGTGCGTGTGGGTCTCCGGGATCGGCCCCTGCTCCGTGGAAACAGCCTCTGGGAAAAGATCTCCAAGAACCTCTTATCCCCCAGGCTGGGAAGCGGAGTTTGCAGGAGGTGGGATAAGCAAGCTTCCTTCGGCAAGAAGAGACAGCCAACCGGCCTGTGTTTGGAAGCCTATATTTGCAAGGAATGGGTTAGTTTCTCCTGACCGAGACCGCCAGATGTGCTGAGAAGATAGAAATTCCAGAGGCAGGGTCGAGGTTCCTGACTGCCCTTTGCCAACCTTGAAAAGACATTCCCAGATTCTAACGTTATTTTCCATGAAGGAGCAGGCATCGGGAATATGTCAGACTTGACTGGCGCCTTACTGGCCTCAGCTCAGCTACTGCCTTTCCATTCAAACAAGGACAAGGGCCTACTTGGTGAAGGGTAAGGGTCTGATTCTTTCCAAACTGCCAAGGGCTACAGCAATGAGACCTCTGTCAAGGTGAGGGAAGCCTATGCGGATGGATTCTTAGCAGGTGCTTTGCCACAAAGCATCAGCACCCACGGAGAGAATCAGACTCCCTTTGCCACTATGTTGGGTGTGTAGCTTCATGCACAGAGGTGTCTCTGTAGAAGCCAAGAATGTTCCTGAGACATGAGGTTCACTAGAGCTCTCCTACAGAGCATAGACCTGTCCATGTGGTTTTGTCTTCCCCTGTGAGTTGGGCCCCCGAGGTCCGACCCAGCTCCAGGGAAACAGCCCCTGAGAAAAAATCTCCAGGAACAGCTTTGCGCCCAGGCTGGGAAATGCAGTTCACAGGAGGCAAGGCAAGCGAGCCTCCTGCAGGGAAAAAGAGGCCTTACTGCTCCTGGACGATCAGGCTGCAAGAGTGTGTGAGACCTCACTTGTGCCTTACTGGCCTCAGCTTCGCCGTTGCCTGTTGTTCCGAGCTAGGACCCAGGACTACTCGGAGAAGGGTTAGGGTGCGGATTTCTACAAACTGTCAAGGACGACAGCAATGAGAATTCTCTTAGCAGTAAGGGAGAGCATTGTATGGATTCTCAAGCTGTTGTTTGAATGACAGCTTCAAAGCTACACAGAGAGAATCAGGCTCTCTGTTCCCCTATTTTGGCTGTGCAGCTTCACACTCAGAATTTGACTCTGTTGGAGCCAGAAATATTCCTGAAAGACTTAGGCTCACCAAAGCTGTCCTCCAGAGCAAAGACATTGGATGTGGTTTTGCCTTCCCTTGTCAGTATGGGTCCCCTAGCTTGGCCCCAGCTCCGGGGATACAGCCTCTGAAAAAAATCTTCCAAGAAGCGATTTTCCTCCAGGCTGTTAAGCGGAATTCGCAGTTTGCAAGTTAAGGAAGCCTGCTTCGTGGAAGAGCAAGCAGCCAACTGGCCCTGTGTTAGGAAGCCTGTATTTGAAAGGAATGGGTTAGCTTCTACAGAGGGAGAACTTCAGATCTGCTCAGGGGACTGAAATACTAGAGTCAGGGTCGAGGTTCTCCCTTGTCCTTTGCGCACCTTGCAAAGACATTCCTAGCTTCTAGCGTTAGTGTCCCTGTAGTAGCAGGCTGCAGGAGCGTGTGATAAATGACTGCCGCGTTCCTGTCCTCAGCTCCGCTATTGACTTTCTATTCGAACTAGAACCCAGGCCTACTTTGAGAGGGGTTAGGGTCCAGTGTTTTCAAACTGCCAAGGGCTACGGCAATGCGAGCTCTGTCAGAGGTAAGAAAAGAGCAATTGGTTGGATTCCTCAGCTGCTGCGTGGCTGCACAGCTTCCGTGCCGCATGGAGAGCATGAGGCTCCTTGTGGCCCTATTTTGGGTACGCAGCAACATGCACACAGAGTGTCTGTGTTCACTTATGTACAGGCTTATGTACACTAGAGCTCTCCTACAGAGCGAAGACCACTCAGTGGGCTCCAAGAGATACCTGTCGCGACTCGAGAAGAGAGTGGAGTCCTTTGCTTCCCCTCGAGATGAGGCCTGACTCCCTGGGTGAGTATGGAATGCAACCCCAAATCCCTGTCGCCTATGGAAAGGAACATTAAGTCCTGGTACAAGCCTAGATGAGGTCTAGTTTGCACTTCAGTGAATGGAGCCCAATCCCCAGCTCTCCCTGGCAACTCAAATGGAAGATTAGACTTCCTGGGCCAACACAAGAGGAAGCCTGAATTCCCCGTCGTAACTCGAGAATCCCACCGCAACTCGAGAAAAACCACGTGCTTCCCTCGTCATCGCAAGATGAGGCCCTTTGTCCGCTACAGCATCTCAAGAGAAGTCCCACGTTCCATCCTGAAGTGTGAAACGGTACTTGGCACCCTTGATGCGACCCCAAAAGTTCCGCGACATACCAGACTCACTCAAAGGGAACACCAAGGTTCCCGGCACCACTTCATCTGAGCCCCTTCTCCTCTCCTGAGTGCGACAGGAGGGTCGACTCCCCTTCTCTGTCTGCAAGGGGTTCCCGACCTTCCGGGCGCACCTCAGGATGAGGCCGGTCTCATGAGGAAGTTCAAGACGTAGCCTCGTGGGTGGTGCCACATGCCGAAAGACCCCAATTTCACAGTCCACTCTTGAAAAGAACCCTATGCCAGCACAACTCTTTGAAGGAAAACCTGTGGATGAAGGCACAAGACGAAGGGGCACTGACACCCGCGTGCATCGTCCAGAAAAACCCGCAGGTCCCACAGACATTTCGACAAGTGGCCTGTCACCCTGTAAACAACTCGAAAGGCAAACGAAGGTCCATTCCTCAAGAGAAGACTAGGTGTGACTCTCATGTGCCTACACTGCAGGGACCATGGGATCCAGAAACGGAGAGGAAGCCTGAGGTTCCTGCCTCCCCTCGAGATGAGGCCCTCTTCCGTTTCTCCAGTCCCAGCGGAGTCCCGAGGGGCCCCGCCACCTCCACAGGATCCCTCGCCTCTCAGAGGCACCCTGGGAAGTTCTCTAAGGTCCCCGGCAGAAGGTGAGGGACACGAGGGTTTCCCGCCGCCCCCCGAGAAAGACCTCGAGAGTCCTTCTTCAACGCGTCTCGAGGCCCTAGTCCCCTCCCGTGACTCGAGAGCCAGGACGCGCTCCCCCTCGCCACGCGCATGGAGACCTGACTTCCCTGGTGCCGCACGAGAGGCTCCCTGAGATCCTCGTCGTGCCTCGGGAGAAAACCCCCACGGGCGCCGCAGCTCGAGGAAACCCCTGAGACGCCCCCGTCCTCGCGAGCTGAGGGCCTTCTTTTCCTGCATGGCCTGGAGAGCAATCCCTGGTCCTCTCTCCAAAAGGAAGAGAGGCTGGAATCCCTTGAGGCCGCTCAGGGGGCTCCAAGAGACCCGCGTCGCGACTCGAGAGGAGAGCGGAGTCCTTGGCTTCCGCTCGAGACGAGGCCTGACTCCCCGGGGGAGCCTGGAATAAAACCCCGAGATCCTTGCCTTCCCTGGAGAGGAATATTAGGTCCCGGACACACGCCTAGGTGAGGTCTCTTCGGCCCTGCAGTGACTCGAGCGCAACCCCCAGCTTTCCCTCGCAACACGAGGGGAAGATTGAGCTTCCCAGGGCCAACCCTAGAGGAAGGCTGAGATCCCCGTCGTAACTCGAGAATCCCGCCGCAACTCGAGAAAAACCACGTGGTTCCCACCTCTTGGCAAGATGAGGCCCTTGCCCGCGATGGCGTCTCAAGGGAAGTCCCCTGTTCCGCCCTGAAGGGTGAAACGATCCCTGACAGCCTTCCTGCGACCGCCAAGAGACCCCCGACACGCCGGGTTCCCCCAAGGGGAACACCAGGGTCCCGGCACCGCTTCCTCTGAGCCCCTTCTCCCCTCCTGATCGCGACAGGAGAGTCGATTCCCCTTCGTGGTCTGGAAGGGGTTCCCGGACTTCCCGGCGCACCTCAGGATGAGGACGGTTTCACGAGGAAACTCGAGACGAGCCACGTGGGTGGGGCCACATGCCGAACGTCCCCGATTCCCCGGTCCGCTCTTGAGAAGGACCCGAGGCCCGGACCCCTCTTCGAAGGCAACCCTGTGGGTGAAGGCACAACACGAAGGGGCACTGCCACCCCCGTGCATCGTCTGCAAACACCCGCGGGTTCCACACACAGCTCGACGATGGGCCTGAGACCCCCTGAGCAACTCGAGAGGCCAGCGGGGTTCCCTTCCTCAGACAAGACGAGGCCTGACTCTCCTGTCCCAACTCTGCAGGGACCCTGCGGTCGGAGTCCAAAACGGAGAGGAAGCCTGAGGATCCTGCCTCCCCTCGAGGTGAGGCCCTCTTCCGTTGCGCCAGACCCAGCGGAGTCCCGAGGGGCCCCGCCACCTCCACAGGATCCCTCGCCTCTCAGAGGCACCCTGGGAAGTTCCCTAAGGTCCCCGGCAGAAGGCGAGGGATACGAGGTTTTCCCGCCGCACCCCGAGAAAGACCTCGAGAGTCCTTCTTCAACGCGTCTCGAGGCCCTAGTCCCCTCCTGTGACTCGAGAGCCAGGACGCGCTCCCCCTCGCCACGCGCATGGAGACCTGACTTCCCTGGCGCCGCACGAGAGGCTCCCTGAGATCCTCGTCGTGCCTCGGGAGAAAACCCCCACGGGCGCCGCAGCTCGAGGAAACCCCTGAGACGCCCCCGTCCTCGCGAGCTGAGGGCCTTCTTTTCCTGCATGGCCTGGAGAGCAATCCCGGGTCCTCTCTCCAAACGGAAGAGGAGGCTGGACTCCCTTGAGGCCGCTCAGGGGGCTCCAAGAGACGCGCGTCGCGACTCGAGAGGAGTGCGGAGTCCTTGGCTTCCCCTCGAGACGAGGCCTGACTCCCCGGGGGAGCCTGGAATGCAACCCCGAGATCCCTGCCTTCCCTGGAGAGGAATAGTAGGTCCCGGACACACGCCTAGGTGAGGTCTCTTCGGCCCTGCGGTGACTCGAGCGCAACCCCCAGCTTTCCCTCGCAACCCGAGGGGAAGATTGGGCTTCCCAGGGCCAACGCAAGGGGAAGGCTGAGATCCCCGTCGTAACTCGAGAATCCCGCCGCAACTCGAGAAAAACCACGTGGTTCCCACCTCTTGGCAAGATGAGGCCCTTGCCCGCGACGGCGTCTCAAGGGAAGTCCCCTGTTCCGCCCTGAAGGGCGAAACGTTCCCTGACAGCCTTCCTGCGACCCCCAAAAGTCCCCCGACACGCCGGGTTCCCTCGAGGGGAACACCGAGGGTCCCGGCACCGCTTCCTCTGAGCCCCTTCTCCCCTCCTGATCGCGACAGGAGAGGCGATTCCCCTTCGTGGTCTGGAAGGGGTTCCCGGCCTTCCCGGCGCACCTCAGGATGAGGCCGGTCTCACGAGGAAATTCGAGACGAGCCACGTGGGTGGGGCCACATGCCGAACGCCCCCGATTCCCCGGTCCGCTCTTGAGAAGGACCCGAGGCCCGGACCCCTCTTCGAAGGCAACCCTGTGGGTGAAGGCACAACACGAAGGGGCACTGCCACCCCCGTGCATCGTCCGCAAAGACCCGCGGGTTCCACACACAGCTCGACGAGGGGCCTGAGACCCCCTGAGCAACTCGAGAGGCCAGCGGGGTTCCCTTCCTCAGACAAGACGAGGCCTGACTCTCCTGTCCCAACTCTGCAGGGACCCTGCGGTCGGAGTCCGAAACGCAGAGGAAGCCTGAGGTGCCTGCCTCCCCTCGAGGTGAGGCCCTCTTCCGTTGCGCCAGACCCAGCGGAGTCCCGAGGGGCCCCGCCACCTCCACAGGATCCCTCGCCTCTCAGAGGCACCCTGGCAAGTTCCCTAAGGTCCCCGGCAGAAGGCGAGGGACACGAGGGTTTCCCGCCGCCCCCCGAGAAAGACCTCGAGAGTCCTTCTTCAACGCGTCTCGAGGCCCTAGGCCCCTCCTGTGACTCGAGAGCCAGGACGCGCTCCCCCTCGCCACGCGCATGGAGACCTGACTTCCCTGGCGCCGCACGAGAGGCTCCCTGAGATCCTCGTTGTGCCTCGGGAGAAAACCCCCACGGGCGCCGCAGCTCGAGGAAACCCCTGAGACGCCCCCGTCCTCGCGAGCTGAGGGCCTTCTTTTCCTGCATGGCCTGGAGAGCAATCCCGGGTCCTCTCTCCAAACGGAAGAGGAGGCTGGACTCCCTTGAGGCCGCTCAGGGGGCTCCAAGAGACCCGCGTCGCGACTCGAGAGGAGAGCGGAGTCCTTGGCTTCCCCTCGAGACGAGGCCTGACTCCCCGGGGGAGCCTGGAATGCAACCCCGAGATCCCTGCCTTCCCTGGAGAGGAAAATTAGGTCCCGGACACACGCTTAGGTGAGGTCTCTTCGGCCCTGCAGTGACTCGAGCGCCACCCCCAGCTTTCCCTCGCAACCCGAGGGGAAGATTGGGCTTCCCAGGGCCAACCCAAGGGGAAGGCTGAGATCCCCGTCGTAACTCGAGAATGCCGCCGCAACTCGAGAAAAACCACGTGGTTCCCACCGCTTGGCAAGATGAGGCCCTTGCCCGCGACGGCGTCTCAAGGGAAGTCCCCTGTTCCGCCCTGAAGGGCGAGACGGTCCCTGACAGCCTTCCTGCGACCCCCAAAAGTCCCCCGACACGCCGGGTTCCCCCGAGGGGAACACCGAGGGTCCCGGCACCGCTTCCTCTGAGCCCCTTCTCCCCTCCTGATCGCGACAGGAGAGGCGATTCCCCTGCGTGGTCTGGAAGGGGTTCCCGGCCTTCCCGGCGCACCTCAGGATGAGGCCGGTCTCACGAGGAAATTCGAGACGAGCCACGTGGGTGGGGCCACAGGCCGAACGCCCCCGATTCCCCGGTCCGCTCTTGAGAAGGACCCGAGGCCCGGACCCCTCTTTGAAGGCAACCCTGTGGGTGAAGGCACAACACGAAGGGGCACTGCCACCCCCGTGCATCGTCCGCAAAGACCCGCGGGTTCCACACACAGCTCGACGAGGGGCCTGAGACCCCCTGAGCAACTCGAGAGGCCAGCGGGGTTCCCTTCCTCAGACAAGACGAGGCCTGACTCTCCTGTCCCAACTCTGCAGGGACCCTGCGGTCGGAGTCCGAAACGCAGAGGAAGCCTGAGGTGCCTGCCTCCCCTCGAGGTGAGGCCCTCTTCCGTTGCGCCAGACCCAGCGGAGTCCCGAGGGGCCCCGCCACCTCCACAGGATCCCTCGCCTCTCAGAGGCACCCTGGGAAGTTCCCTAAGGTCCCCGGCAGAAGGCGAGGGACACGAGGGTTTCCCGCCGCCCCCCGACAAAGACCTCGAGAGTCCTTCTTCAACGCGTCTCGAGGCCCTAGTCCCCTCCCGTGACTCGAGAGCCAGGACGCGCTCCCCCTCGCCACGCGCATGGAGACCTGACTTCCCTGGCGCCGCACGAGAGGCTCCCTGAGATCCTCGTCGTGCCTCGGGAGAAAACCCCCACGGGCGCCGCAGCTCGAGGAAACCCCTGAGACGCCCCCGTCCTCGCGAGCTGAGGGCCTTCTTTTCCTGCATGGCCTGGAGAGCAATCCCGGGTCCTCTCTCCAAACGGAAGAGGAGGCTGGACTCCCTTGAGGCCGCTCAGGGGGCTCCAAGAGACCCGCGTCGCGACTCGAGAGGAGAGCGGAGTCCTTGGCTTCCCCTCGAGACGAGGCCTGACTCCCCGGGGGAGCCTGGAATGCAACCCCGAGATCCCTGCCTTCCCTGGAGAGGAAAATTAGGTCCCGGACACACGCTTAGGTGAGGTCTCTTCGGCCCTGCAGTGACTCGAGCGCCACCCCCAGCTTTCCCTCGCAACCCGAGGGGAAGATTGGGCTTCCCAGGGCCAACCCAAGGGGAAGGCTGAGATCCCCGTCGTAACTCGAGAATGCCGCCGCAACTCGAGAAAAACCACGTGGTTCCCACCGCTTGGCAAGATGAGGCCCTTGCCCGCGACGGCGTCTCAAGGGAAGTCCCCTGTTCCGCCCTGAAGGGCGAGACGGTCCCTGACAGCCTTCCTGCGACCCCCAAAAGTCCCCCGACACGCCGGGTTCCCCCGAGGGGAACACCGAGGGTCCCGGCACCGCTTCCTCTGAGCCCCTTCTCCCCTCCTGATCGCGACAGGAGAGGCGATTCCCCTGCGTGGTCTGGAAGGGGTTCCCGGCCTTCCCGGCGCACCTCAGGATGAGGCCGGTCTCACGAGGAAATTCGAGACGAGCCACGTGGGTGGGGCCACAGGCCGAACGCCCCCGATTCCCCGGTCCGCTCTTGAGAAGGACCCGAGGCCCGGACCCCTCTTCGAAGGCAACCCTGTGGGTGAAGGCACAACACGAAGGGGCACTGCCACCCCCGTGCATCGTCCGCAAAGACCCGCGGGTTCCACACACAGCTCGACGAGGGGCCTGAGACCCCCTGAGCAACTCGAGAGGCCAGCGGGGTTCCCTTCCTCAGACAAGACGAGGCCTGACTCTCCTGTCCCAACTCTGCAGGGACCCTGCGGTCGGAGTCCGAAACGCAGAGGAAGCCTGAGGTGCCTGCCTCCCCTCGAGGTGAGGCCCTCTTCCGTTGCGCCAGACCCAGCGGAGTCCCGAGGGGCCCCGCCACCTCCACAGGATCCCTCGCCTCTCAGAGGCACCCTGGGAAGTTCCCTAAGGTCCCCGGCAGAAGGCGAGGGACACGAGGGTTTCCCGCCGCCCCCCGACAAAGACCTCGAGAGTCCTTCTTCAACGCGTCTCGAGGCCCTAGTCCCCTCCCGTGACTCGAGAGCCAGGACGCGCTCCCCCTCGCCACGCGCATGGAGACCTGACTTCCCTGGCGCCGCACGAGAGGCTCCCTGAGATCCTCGTCGTGCCTCGGGAGAAAACCCCCACGGGCGCCGCAGCTCGAGGAAACCCCTGAGACGCCCCCGTCCTCGCGAGCTGAGGGCCTTCTTTTCCTGCATGGCCTGGAGAGCAATCCCGGGTCCTCTCTCCAAACGGAAGAGGAGGCTGGACTCCCTTGAGGCCGCTCAGGGGGCTCCAAGAGAACCGCGTCGCGACTCGAGAGGAGAGCGGAGTCCTTGGCTTCCCCTCAAGACGAGGCCTGACTCCCCGGGGGAGCCTGGAATGCAACCCCGAGATCCCGGCCTTCCCTGGAGAGGAAAATTAGGTCCCGGACACACGCTTAGGTGAGGTCTCTTCGGCCCTGCAGTGACTCGAGCGCCACCCCCCGCGTTCCCTCGCAACCCGAGGGGAAGATTGGGCTTCCCAGGGCCAACCCAAGGGGAAGGCTGAGATCCCCG
This sequence comes from Bubalus kerabau, assembly GCF_029407905.1. NCBI lineage: Eukaryota > Metazoa > Chordata > Mammalia > Artiodactyla > Bovidae > Bubalus > Bubalus kerabau. The sequence goes on from NW_026577934.1 coordinate 870,716, forward strand.
TCGTAACTCGAGAATGCCGCCGCAACTCGAGAAAAACCACGTGGTTCCCACCGCTTGGCAAGATGAGGCCCTTGCCCGCGACGGCGTCTCAAGGGAAGTCCCCTGTTCCGCCCTGAAGGGCGAGACGGTCCCTGACAGCCTTCCTGCGACCCCCAAAAGTCCCCCGACACGCCGGGTTCCCCCGAGGGGAACACCGAGGGTCCCGGCACCGCTTCCTCTGAGCCCCTTCTCCCCTCCTGATCGCGACAGGAGAGGCGATTCCCCTGCGTGGTCTGGAAGGGGTTCCCGGCCTTCCCGGCGCACCTCAGGATGAGGCCGGTCTCACGAGGAAATTCGAGACGAGCCACGTGGGTGGGGCCACAGGCCGAACGCCCCCGATTCCCCGGTCCGCTCTTGAGAAGGACCCGAGGCCCGGACCCCTCTTCGAAGGCAACCCTGTGGGTGAAGGCACAACACGAAGGGGCACTGCCACCCCCGTGCATCGTCCGCAAAGACCCGCGGGTTCCACACACAGCTCGACGAGGGGCCTGAGACCCCCTGAGCAACTCGAGAGGCCAGCGGGGTTCCCTTCCTCAGACAAGACGAGGCCTGACTCTCCTGTCCCAACTCTGCAGGGACCCTGCGGTCGGAGTCCGAAACGCAGAGGAAGCCTGAGGTGCCTGCCTCCCCTCGAGGTGAGGCCCTCTTCCGTTGCGCCAGACCCAGCGGAGTCCCGAGGGGCCCCGCCACCTCCACAGGATCCCTCGCCTCTCAGAGGCACCCTGGGAAGTTCCCTAAGGTCCCCGGCAGAAGGCGAGGGACACGAGGGTTTCCCGCCGCCCCCCGACAAAGACCTCGAGAGTCCTTCTTCAACGCGTCTCGAGGCCCTAGTCCCCTCCCGTGACTCGAGAGCCAGGACGCGCTCCCCCTCGCCACGCGCATGGAGACCTGACTTCCCTGGCGCCGCACGAGAGGCTCCCTGAGATCCTCGTCGTGCCTCGGGAGAAAACCCCCACGGGCGCCGCAGCTCGAGGAAACCCCTGAGACGCCCCCGTCCTCGCGAGCTGAGGGCCTTCTTTTCCTGCATGGCCTGGAGAGCAATCCCGGGTCCTCTCTCCAAACGGAAGAGGAGGCTGGACTCCCTTGAGGCCGCTCAGGGGGCTCCAAGAGACCCGCGTCGCGACTCGAGAGGAGAGCGGAGTCCTTGGCTTCCCCTCGAGACGAGGCCTGACTCCCCGGGGGAGCCTGGAATGCAACCCCGAGATCCCTGCCTTCCCTGGAGAGGAAAATTAGGTCCCGGACACACGCTTAGGTGAGGTCTCTTCGGCCCTGCAGTGACTCGAGCGCCACCCCCAGCTTTCCCTCGCAACCCGAGGGGAAGATTGGGCTTCCCAGGGCCAACCCAAGGGGAAGGCTGAGATCCCCGTCGTAACTCGAGAATGCCGCCGCAACTCGAGAAAAACCACGTGGTTCCCACCGCTTGGCAAGATGAGGCCCTTGCCCGCGACGGCGTCTCAAGGGAAGTCCCCTGTTCCGCCCTGAAGGGCGAGACGGTCCCTGACAGCCTTCCTGCGACCCCCAAAAGTCCCCCGACACGCCGGGTTCCCCCGAGGGGAACACCGAGGGTCCCGGCACCGCTTCCTCTGAGCCCCTTCTCCCCTCCTGATCGCGACAGGAGAGGCGATTCCCCTGCGTGGTCTGGAAGGGGTTCCCGGCCTTCCCGGCGCACCTCAGGATGAGGCCGGTCTCACGAGGAAATTCGAGACGAGCCACGTGGGTGGGGCCACAGGCCGAACGCCCCCGATTCCCCGGTCCGCTCTTGAGAAGGACCCGAGGCCCGGACCCCTCTTTGAAGGCAACCCTGTGGGTGAAGGCACAACACGAAGGGGCACTGCCACCCCCGTGCATCGTCCGCAAAGACCCGCGGGTTCCACACACAGCTCGACGAGGGGCCTGAGACCCCCTGAGCAACTCGAGAGGCCAGCGGGGTTCCCTTCCTCAGACAAGACGAGGCCTGACTCTCCTGTCCCAACTCTGCAGGGACCCTGCGGTCGGAGTCCGAAACGCAGAGGAAGCCTGAGGTGCCTGCCTCCCCTCGAGGTGAGGCCCTCTTCCGTTGCGCCAGACCCAGCGGAGTCCCGAGGGGCCCCGCCACCTCCACAGGATCCCTCGCCTCTCAGAGGCACCCTGGGAAGTTCCCTAAGGTCCCCGGCAGAAGGCGAGGGACACGAGGGTTTCCCGCCGCCCCCCGACAAAGACCTCGAGAGTCCTTCTTCAACGCGTCTCGAGGCCCTAGTCCCCTCCCGTGACTCGAGAGCCAGGACGCGCTCCCCCTCGCCACGCGCATGGAGACCTGACTTCCCTGGCGCCGCACGAGAGGCTCCCTGAGATCCTCGTCGTGCCTCGGGAGAAAACCCCCACGGGCGCCGCAGCTCGAGGAAACCCCTGAGACGCCCCCGTCCTCGCGAGCTGAGGGCCTTCTTTTCCTGCATGGCCTGGAGAGCAATCCCGGGTCCTCTCTCCAAACGGAAGAGGAGGCTGGACTCCCTTGAGGCCGCTCAGGGGGCTCCAAGAGACCCGCGTCGCGACTCGAGAGGAGAGCGGAGTCCTTGGCTTCCCCTCGAGACGAGGCCTGACTCCCCGGGGGAGCCTGGAATGCAACCCCGAGATCCCGGCCTTCCCTGGAGAGGAAAATTAGGTCCCGGACACACGCTTAGGTGAGGTCTCTTCGGCCCTGCAGTGACTCGAGCGCCACCCCCAGCTTTCCCTCGCAACCCGAGGGGAAGATTGGGCTTCCCAGGGCCAACCCAAGGGGAAGGCTGAGATCCCCGTCGTAACTCGAGAATGCCGCCGCAACTCGAGAAAAACCACGTGGTTCCCACCGCTTGGCAAGATGAGGCCCTTGCCCGCGACGGCGTCTCAAGGGAAGTCCCCTGTTCCGCCCTGAAGGGCGAGACGGTCCCTGACAGCCTTCCTGCGACCCCCAAAAGTCCCCCGACACGCCGGGTTCCCCCGAGGGGAACACCGAGGGTCCCGGCACCGCTTCCTCTGAGCCCCTTCTCCCCTCCTGATCGCGACAGGAGAGGCGATTCCCCTGCGTGGTCTGGAAGGGGTTCCCGGCCTTCCCGGCGCACCTCAGGATGAGGCCGGTCTCACGAGGAAATTCGAGACGAGCCACGTGGGTGGGGCCACAGGCCGAACGCCCCCGATTCCCCGGTCCGCTCTTGAGAAGGACCCGAGGCCCGGACCCCTCTTCGAAGGCAACCCTGTGGGTGAAGGCACAACACGAAGGGGCACTGCCACCCCCGTGCATCGTCCGCAAAGACCCGCGGGTTCCACACACAGCTCGACGAGGGGCCTGAGACCCCCTGAGCAACTCGAGAGGCCAGCGGGGTTCCCTTCCTCAGACAAGACGAGGCCTGACTCTCCTGTCCCAACTCTGCAGGGACCCTGCGGTCGGAGTCCGAAACGCAGAGGAAGCCTGAGGTGCCTGCCTCCCCTCGAGGTGAGGCCCTCTTCCGTTGCGCCAGACCCAGCGGAGTCCCGAGGGGCCCCGCCACCTCCACAGGATCCCTCGCCTCTCAGAGGCACCCTGGGAAGTTCCCTAAGGTCCCCGGCAGAAGGCGAGGGACACGAGGGTTTCCCGCCGCCCCCCGACAAAGACCTCGAGAGTCCTTCTTCAACGCGTCTCGAGGCCCTAGTCCCCTCCCGTGACTCGAGAGCCAGGACGCGCTCCCCCTCGCCACGCGCATGGAGACCTGACTTCCCTGGCGCCGCACGAGAGGCTCCCTGAGATCCTCGTCGTGCCTCGGGAGAAAACCCCCACGGGCGCCGCAGCTCGAGGAAACCCCTGAGACGCCCCCGTCCTCGCGAGCTGAGGGCCTTCTTTTCCTGCATGGCCTGGAGAGCAATCCCGGGTCCTCTCTCCAAACGGAAGAGGAGGCTGGACTCCCTTGAGGCCGCACAGGGGGCTCCAAGAGACCCGCGTCGCGACTCGAGAGGAGAGCGGAGTCCTTGGCTTCCCCTCGAGACGAGGCCTGACTCCCCGGGGGAGCCTGGAATGCAACCCCGAGATCCCTGCCTTCCCTGGAGAGGAAAATTAGGTCCCGGACACACGCTTAGGTGAGGTCTCTTCGGCCCTGCAGTGACTCGAGCGCCACCCCCAGCGTTCCCTCGCAACCCGAGGGGAAGATTGGGCTTCCCAGGGCCAACCCAAGGGGAAGGCTGAGATCCCCGTCGTAACTCGAGAATGCCGCCGCAACTCGAGAAAAACCACGTGGTTCCCACCGCTTGGCAAGATGAGGCCCTTGCCCGCGACGGCGTCTCAAGGGAAGTCCCCTGTTCCGCCCTGAAGGGCGAGACGGTCCCTGACAGCCTTCCTGCGACCCCCAAAAGTCCCCCGACACGCCGGGTTCCCCCGAGGGGAACACCGAGGGTCCCGGCACCGCTTCCTCTGAGCCCCTTCTCCCCTCATGATCGCGACAGGAGAGGCGATTCCCCTGCGTGGTCTGGAAGGGGTTCCCGGCCTTCCCGGCGCACCTCAGGATGAGGCCGGTCTCACGAGGAAATTCGAGACGAGCCACGTGGGTGGGGCCACAGGCCGAACGCCCCCGATTCCCCGGTCCGCTCTTGAGAAGGACCCGAGGCCCGGACCCCTCTTCGAAGGCAACCCTGTGGGTGAAGGCACAACACGAAGGGGCACTGCCACCCCCGTGCATCGTCCGCAAAGACCCGCGGGTTCCACACACAGCTCGACGAGGGGCCTGAGACCCCCTGAGCAACTCGAGAGGCCAGCGGGGTTCCCTTCCTCAGACAAGACGAGGCCTGACTCTCCTGTCCCAACTCTGCAGGGACCCTGCGGTCGGAGTCCGAAACGCAGAGGAAGCCTGAGGTGCCTGCCTCCCCTCGAGGTGAGGCCCTCTTCCGTTGCGCCAGACCCAGCGGAGTCCCGAGGGGCCCCGCCACCTCCACAGGATCCCTCGCCTCTCAGAGGCACCCTGGGAAGTTCCCTAAGGTCCCTGGCAGAAGGCGAGGGACACGAGGGTTTCCCGCCGCCCCCCGACAAAGACCTCGAGAGTCCTTCTTCAACGCGTCTCGAGGCCCTAGTCCCCTCCCGTGACTCGAGAGCCAGGACGCGCTCCCCCTCGCCACGCGCATGGAGACCTGACTTCCCTGGCGCCGCACGAGAGGCTCCCTGAGATCCTCGTCGTGCCTCGGGAGAAAACCCCCACGGGCGCCGCAGCTCGAGGAAACCCCTGAGACGCCCCCGTCCTCGCGAGCTGAGGGCCTTCTTTTCCTGCATGGCCTGGAGAGCAATCCCGGGTCCTCTCTCCAAACGGAAGAGGAGGCTGGACTCCCTTGAGGCCGCTCAGGGGGCTCCAAGAGACCCGCGTCGCGACTCGAGAGGAGAGCGGAGTCCTTGGCTTCCCCTCGAGACGAGGCCTGACTCCCCGGGGGAGCCTGGAATGCAACCCCGAGATCCCGGCCTTCCCTGGAGAGGAAAATTAGGTCCCGGACACACGCTTAGGTGAGGTCTCTTCGGCCCTGCAGTGACTCGAGCGCCACCCCCAGCGTTCCCTCGCAACCCGAGGGGAAGATTGGGCTTCCCAGGGCCAACCCAAGGGGAAGGCTGAGATCCCCGTCGTAACTCGAGAATGCCGCCGCAACTCGAGAAAAACCACGTGGTTCCCACCGCTTGGCAAGATGAGGCCCTTGCCCGCGACGGCGTCTCAAGGGAAGTCCCCTGTTCCGCCCTGAAGGGCGAGACGGTCCCTGACAGCCTTCCTGCGACCCCCAAAAGTCCCCCGACACGCCGGGTTCCCCCGAGGGGAACACCGAGGGTCCCGGCACCGCTTCCTCTGAGCCCCTTCTCCCCTCCTGATCGCGACAGGAGAGGCGATTCCCCTGCGTGGTCTGGAAGGGGTTCCCGGCCTTCCCGGCGCACCTCAGGATGAGGCCGGTCTCACGAGGAAATTCGAGACGAGCCACGTGGGTGGGGCCACAGGCCGAACGCCCCCGATTCCCCGGTCCGCTCTTGAGAAGGACCCGAGGCCCGGACCCCTCTTTGAAGGCAACCCTGTGGGTGAAGGCACAACACGAAGGGGCACTGCCACCCCCGTGCATCGTCCGCAAAGACCCGCGGGTTCCACACACAGCTCGACGAGGGGCCTGAGACCCCCTGAGCAACTCGAGAGGCCAGCGGGGTTCCCTTCCTCAGACAAGACGAGGCCTGACTCTCCTGTCCCAACTCTGCAGGGACCCTGCGGTCGGAGTCCGAAACGCAGAGGAAGCCTGAGGTGCCTGCCTCCCCTCGAGGTGAGGCCCTCTTCCGTTGCGCCAGACCCAGCGGAGTCCCGAGGGGCCCCGCCACCTCCACAGGATCCCTCGCCTCTCAGAGGCACCCTGGGAAGTTCCCTAAGGTCCCCGGCAGAAGGCGAGGGACACGAGGGTTTCCCGCCGCCCCCCGACAAAGACCTCGAGAGTCCTTCTTCAACGCGTCTCGAGGCCCTAGTCCCCTCCCGTGACTCGAGAGCCAGGACGCGCTCCCCCTCGCCACGCGCATGGAGACCTGACTTCCCTGGCGCCGCACGAGAGGCTCCCTGAGATCCTCGTCGTGCCTCGGGAGAAAACCCCCACGGGCGCCGCAGCTCGAGGAAACCCCTGAGACGCCCCCGTCCTCGCGAGCTGAGGGCCTTCTTTTCCTGCATGGCCTGGAGAGCAATCCCGGGTCCTCTCTCCAAACGGAAGAGGAGGCTGGACTCCCTTGAGGCCGCTCAGGGGGCTCCAAGAGACCCGCGTCGCGACTCGAGAGGAGAGCGGAGTCCTTGGCTTCCCCTCGAGACGAGGCCTGACTCCCCGGGGGAGCCTGGAATGCAACCCCGAGATCCCTGCCTTCCCTGGAGAGGAAAATTAGGTCCCGGACACACGCTTAGGTGAGGTCTCTTCGGCCCTGCAGTGACTCGAGCGCCACCCCCAGCGTTCCCTCGCAACCCGAGGGGAAGATTGGGCTTCCCAGGGCCAACCCAAGGGGAAGGCTGAGATCCCCGTCGTAACTCGAGAATGCCGCCGCAACTCGAGAAAAACCACGTGGTTCCCACCGCTTGGCAAGATGAGGCCCTTGCCCGCGACGGCGTCTCAAGGGAAGTCCCCTGTTCCGCCCTGAAGGGCGAGACGGTCCCTGACAGCCTTCCTGCGACCCCCAAAAGTCCCCCGACACGCCGGGTTCCCCCGAGGGGAACACCGAGGGTCCCGGCACCGCTTCCTCTGAGCCCCTTCTCCCCTCCTGATCGCGACAGGAGAGGCGATTCCCCTGCGTGGTCTGGAAGGGGTTCCCGGCCTTCCCGGCGCACCTCAGGATGAGGCCGGTCTCACGAGGAAATTCGAGACGAGCCACGTGGGTGGGGCCACAGGCCGAACGCCCCCGATTCCCCGGTCCGCTCTTGAGAAGGACCCGAGGCCCGGACCCCTCTTCGAAGGCAACCCTGTGGGTGAAGGCACAACACGAAGGGGCACTGCCACCCCCGTGCATCGTCCGCAAAGACCCGCGGGTTCCACACACAGCTCGACGAGGGGCCTGAGACCCCCTGAGCAACTCGAGAGGCCAGCGGGGTTCCCTTCCTCAGACAAGACGAGGCCTGACTCTCCTGTCCCAACTCTGCAGGGACCCTGCGGTCGGAGTCCGAAACGCAGAGGAAGCCTGAGGTGCCTGCCTCCCCTCGAGGTGAGGCCCTCTTCCGTTGCGCCAGACCCAGCGGAGTCCCGAGGGGCCCCGCCACCTCCACAGGATCCCTCGCCTCTCAGAGGCACCCTGGGAAGTTCCCTAAGGTCCCCGGCAGAAGGCGAGGGACACGAGGGTTTCCCGCCGCCCCCCGACAAAGACCTCGAGAGTCCTTCTTCAACGCGTCTCGAGGCCCTAGTCCCCTCCCGTGACTCGAGAGCCAGGACGCGCTCCCCCTCGCCACGCGCATGGAGACCTGACTTCCCTGGCGCCGCACGAGAGGCTCCCTGAGATCCTCGTCGTGCCTCGGGAGAAAACCCCCACGGGCGCCGCAGCTCGAGGAAACCCCTGAGACGCCCCCGTCCTCGCGAGCTGAGGGCCTTCTTTTCCTGCATGGCCTGGAGAGCAATCCCGGGTCCTCTCTCCAAACGGAAGAGGAGGCTGGACTCCCTTGAGGCCGCTCAGGGGGCTCCAAGAGACCCGCGTCGCGACTCGAGAGGAGAGCGGAGTCCTTGGCTTCCCCTCGAGACGAGGCCTGACTCCCCGGGGGAGCCTGGAATGCAACCCCGAGATCCCGGCCTTCCCTGGAGAGGAAAATTAGGTCCCGGACACACGCTTAGGTGAGGTCTCTTCGGCCCTGCAGTGACTCGAGCGCCACCCCCAGCGTTCCCTCGCAACCCGAGGGGAAGATTGGGCTTCCCAGGGCCAACCCAAGGGGAAGGCTGAGATCCCCGTCGTAACTCGAGAATGCCGCCGCAACTCGAGAAAAACCACGTGGTTCCCACCGCTTGGCAAGATGAGGCCCTTGCCCGCGACGGCGTCTCAAGGGAAGTCCCCTGTTCCGCCCTGAAGGGCGAGACGGTCCCTGACAGCCTTCCTGCGACCCCCAAAAGTCCCCCGACACGCCGGGTTCCCCCGAGGGGAACACCGAGGGTCCCGGCACCGCTTCCTCTGAGCCCCTTCTCCCCTCCTGATCGCGACAGGAGAGGCGATTCCCCTGCGTGGTCTGGAAGGGGTTCCCGGCCTTCCCGGCGCACCTCAGGATGAGGCCGGTCTCACGAGGAAATTCGAGACGAGCCACGTGGGTGGGGCCACAGGCCGAACGCCCCCGATTCCCCGGTCCGCTCTTGAGAAGGACCCGAGGCCCGGACCCCTCTTCGAAGGCAACCCTGTGGGTGAAGGCACAACACGAAGGGGCACTGCCACCCCCGTGCATTGTCCGCAAAGACCCGCGGGTTCCACACACAGCTCGACGAGGGGCCTGAGACCCCCTGAGCAACTCGAGAGGCCAGCGGGGTTCCCTTCCTCAGACAAGACGAGGCCTGACTCTCCTGTCCCAACTCTGCAGGGACCCTGCGGTCGGAGTCCGAAACGCAGAGGAAGCCTGAGGTGCCTGCCTCCCCTCGAGGTGAGGCCCTCTTCCGTTGCGCCAGACCCAGCGGAGTCCCGAGGGGCCCCGCCACCTCCACAGGATCCCTCGCCTCTCAGAGGCACCCTGGGAAGTTCCCTAAGGTCCCCGGCAGAAGGCGAGGGACACGAGGGTTTCCCGCCGCCCCCCGACAGAGACCTCGAGAGTCCTTCTTCAACGCGTCTCGAGGCCCTAGTCCCCTCCCGTGACTCGAGAGCCAGGACGCGCTCCCCCTCGCCACGCGCATGGAGACCTGACTTCCCTGGCGCCGCACGAGAGGCTCCCTGAGATCCTCGTCGTGCCTCGGGAGAAAACCCCCACGGGCGCCGCAGCTCGAGGAAACCCCTGAGACGCCCCCGTCCTCGCGAGCTGAGGGCCTTCTTTTCCTGCATGGCCTGGAGAGCAATCCCGGGTCCTCTCTCCAAACGGAAGAGGAGGCTGGACTCCCTTGAGGCCGCTCAGGGGGCTCCAAGAGACCCGCGTCGCGACTCGAGAGGAGAGCGGAGTCCTTGGCTTCCCCTCGAGACGAGGCCTGACTCCCCGGGGGAGCCTGGAATGCAACCCCGAGATCCCGGCCTTCCCTGGAGAGGAAAATTAGGTCCCGGACACACGCTTAGGTGAGGTCTCTTCGGCCCTGCAGTGACTCGAGCGCCACCCCCAGCGTTCCCTCGCAACCCGAGGGGAAGATTGGGCTTCCCAGGGCCAACCCAAGGGGAAGGCTGAGATCCCCGTCGTAACTCGAGAATGCCGCCGCAACTCGAGAAAAACCACGTGGTTCCCACCGCTTGGCAAGATGAGGCCCTTGCCCGCGACGGCGTCTCAAGGGAAGTCCCCTGTTCCGCCCTGAAGGGCGAGACGGTCCCTGACAGCCTTCCTGCGACCCCCAAAAGTCCCCCGACACGCCGGGTTCCCCCGAGGGGAACACCGAGGGTCCCGGCACCGCTTCCTCTGAGCCCCTTCTCCCCTCCTGATCGCGACAGGAGAGGCGATTCCCCTGCGTGGTCTGGAAGGGGTTCCCGGCCTTCCCGGCGCACCTCAGGATGAGGCCGGTCTCACGAGGAAATTCGAGACGAGCCACGTGGGTGGGGCCACAGGCCGAACGCCCCCGATTCCCCGGTCCGCTCTTGAGAAGGACCCGAGGCCCGGACCCCTCTTCGAAGGCAACCCTGTGGGTGAAGGCACAACACGAAGGGGCACTGCCACCCCCGTGCATCGTCCGCAAAGACCCGCGGGTTCCACACACAGCTCGACGAGGGGCCTGAGACCCCCTGAGCAACTCGAGAGGCCAGCGGGGTTCCCTTCCTCAGACAAGACGAGGCCTGACTCTCCTGTCCCAACTCTGCAGGGACCCTGCGGTCGGAGTCCGAAACGCAGAGGAAGCCTGAGGTGCCTGCCTCCCCTCGAGGTGAGGCCCTCTTCCGTTGCGCCAGACCCAGCGGAGTCCCGAGGGGCCCCGCCACCTCCACAGGATCCCTCGCCTCTCAGAGGCACCCTGGGAAGTTCCCTAAGGTCCCCGGCAGAAGGCGAGGGACACGAGGGTTTCCCGCCGCCCCCCGACAAAGACCTCGAGAGTCCTTCTTCAACGCGTCTCGAGGCCCTAGTCCCCTCCCGTGACTCGAGAGCCAGGACGCGCTCCCCCTCGCCACGCGCATGGAGACCTGACTTCCCTGGCGCCGCACGAGAGGCTCCCTGAGATCCTCGTCGTGCCTCGGGAGAAAACCCCCACGGGCGCCGCAGCTCGAGGAAACCCCTGAGACGCCCCCGTCCTCGCGAGCTGAGGGCCTTCTTTTCCTGCATGGCCTGGAGAGCAATCCCGGGTCCTCTCTCCAAACGGAAGAGGAGGCTGGACTCCCTTGAGGCCGCTCAGGGGGCTCCAAGAGACCCGCGTCGCGACTCGAGAGGAGAGCGGAGTCCTTGGCTTCCCCTCGAGACGAGGCCTGACTCCCCGGGGGAGCCTGGAATGCAACCCCGAGATCCCTGCCTTCCCTGGAGAGGAAAATTAGGTCCCGGACACACGCTTAGGTGAGGTCTCTTCGGCCCTGCAGTGACTCGAGCGCCACCCCCAGCGTTCCCTCGCAACCCGAGGGGAAGATTGGGCTTCCCAGGGCCAACCCAAGGGGAAGGCTGAGATCCCCGTCGTAACTCGAGAATGCCGCCGCAACTCGAGAAAAACCACGTGGTTCCCACCGCTTGGCAAGATGAGGCCCTTGCCCGCGACGGCGTCTCAAGGGAAGTCCCCTGTTCCGCCCTGAAGGGCGAGACGGTCCCTGACAGCCTTCCTGCGACCCCCAAAAGTCCCCCGACACGCCGGGTTCCCCCGAGGGGAACACCGAGGGTCCCGGCACCGCTTCCTCTGAGCCCCTTCTCCCCTCCTGATCGCGACAGGAGAGGCGATTCCCCTGCGTGGTCTGGAAGGGGTTCCCGGCCTTCCCGGCGCACCTCAGGATGAGGCCGGTCTCACGAGGAAATTCGAGACGAGCCACGTGGGTGGGGCCACAGGCCGAACGCCCCCGATTCCCCGGTCCGCTCTTGAGAAGGACCCGAGGCCCGGACCCCTCTTCGAAGGCAACCCTGTGGGTGAAGGCACAACACGAAGGGGCACTGCCACCCCCGTGCATTGTCCGCAAAGACCCGCGGGTTCCACACACAGCTCGACGAGGGGCCTGAGACCCCCTGAGCAACTCGAGAGGCCAGCGGGGTTCCCTTCCTCAGACAAGACGAGGCCTGACTCTCCTGTCCCAACTCTGCAGGGACCCTGCGGTCGGAGTCCGAAACGCAGAGGAAGCCTGAGGTGCCTGCCTCCCCTCGAGGTGAGGCCCTCTTCCGTTGCGCCAGACCCAGCGGAGTCCCGAGGGGCCCCGCCACCTCCACAGGATCCCTCGCCTCTCAGAGGCACCCTGGGAAGTTCCCTAAGGTCCCCGGCAGAAGGCGAGGGACACGAGGGTTTCCCGCCGCCCCCCGACAGAGACCTCGAGAGTCCTTCTTCAACGCGTCTCGAGGCCCTAGTCCCCTCCCGTGACTCGAGAGCCAGGACGCGCTCCCCCTCGCCACGCGCATGGAGACCTGACTTCCCTGGCGCCGCACGAGAGGCTCCCTGAGATCCTCGTCGTGCCTCGGGAGAAAACCCCCACGGGCGCCGCAGCTCGAGGAAACCCCTGAGACGCCCCCGTCCTCGCGAGCTGAGGGCCTTCTTTTCCTGCATGGCCTGGAGAGCAATCCCGGGTCCTCTCTCCAAACGGAAGAGGAGGCTGGACTCCCTTGAGGCCGCTCAGGGGGCTCCAAGAGACCCGCGTCGCGACTCGAGAGGAGAGCGGAGTCCTTGGCTTCCCCTCGAGACGAGGCCTGACTCCCCGGGGGAGCCTGGAATGCAACCCCGAGATCCCGGCCTTCCCTGGAGAGGAAAATTAGGTCCCGGACACACGCTTAGGTGAGGTCTCTTCGGCCCTGCAGTGACTCGAGCGCCACCCCCAGCGTTCCCTCGCAACCCGAGGGGAAGATTGGGCTTCCCAGGGCCAACCCAAGGGGAAGGCTGAGATCCCCGTCGTAACTCGAGAATGCCGCCGCAACTCGAGAAAAACCACGTGGTTCCCACCGCTTGGCAAGATGAGGCCCTTGCCCGCGACGGCGTCTCAAGGGAAGTCCCCTGTTCCGCCCTGAAGGGCGAGACGGTCCCTGACAGCCTTCCTGCGACCCCCAAAAGTCCCCCGACACGCCGGGTTCCCCCGAGGGGAACACCGAGGGTCCCGGCACCGCTTCCTCTGAGCCCCTTCTCCCCTCCTGATCGCGACAGGAGAGGCGATTCCCCTGCGTGGTCTGGAAGGGGTTCCCGGCCTTCCCGGCGCACCTCAGGATGAGGCCGGTCTCACGAGGAAATTCGAGACGAGCCACGTGGGTGGGGCCACAGGCCGAACGCCCCCGATTCCCCGGTCCGCTCTTGAGAAGGACCCGAGGCCCGGACCCCTCTTCGAAGGCAACCCTGTGGGTGAAGGCACAACACGAAGGGGCACTGCCACCCCCGTGCATCGTCCGCAAAGACCCGCGGGTTCCACACACAGCTCGACGAGGGGCCTGAGACCCCCTGAGCAACTCGAGAGGCCAGCGGGGTTCCCTTCCTCAGACAAGACGAGGCCTGACTCTCCTGTCCCAACTCTGCAGGGACCCTGCGGTCGGAGTCCGAAACGCAGAGGAAGCCTGAGGTGCCTGCCTCCCCTCGAGGTGAGGCCCTCTTCCGTTGCGCCAGACCCAGCGGAGTCCCGAGGGGCCCCGCCACCTCCACAGGATCCCTCGCCTCTCAGAGGCACCCTGGGAAGTTCCCTAAGGTCCCCGGCAGAAGGCGAGGGACACGAGGGTTTCCCGCCGCCCCCCGACAAAGACCTCGAGAGTCCTTCTTCAACGCGTCTCGAGGCCCTAGTCCCCTCCCGTGACTCGAGAGCCAGGACGCGCTCCCCCTCGCCACGCGCATGGAGACCTGACTTCCCTGGCGCCGCACGAGAGGCTCCCTGAGATCCTCGTCGTGCCTCGGGAGAAAACCCCCACGGGCGCCGCAGCTCGAGGAAACCCCTGAGACGCCCCCGTCCTCGCGAGCTGAGGGCCTTCTTTTCCTGCATGGCCTGGAGAGCAATCCCGGGTCCTCTCTCCAAACGGAAGAGGAGGCTGGACTCCCTTGAGGCCGCTCAGGGGGCTCCAAGAGACCCGCGTCGCGACTCGAGAGGAGAGCGGAGTCCTTGGCTTCCCCTCGAGACGAGGCCTGACTCCCCGGGGGAGCCTGGAATGCAACCCCGAGATCCCTGCCTTCCCTGGAGAGGAAAATTAGGTCCCGGACACACGCTTAGGTGAGGTCTCTTCGGCCCTGCAGTGACTCGAGCGCCACCCCCAGCGTTCCCTCGCAACCCGAGGGGAAGATTGGGCTTCCCAGGGCCAACCCAAGGGGAAGGCTGAGATCCCCGTCGTAACTCGAGAATGCCGCCGCAACTCGAGAAAAACCACGTGGTTCCCACCGCTTGGCAAGATGAGGCCCTTGCCCGCGACGGCGTCTCAAGGGAAGTCCCCTGTTCCGCCCTGAAGGGCGAGACGGTCCCTGACAGCCTTCCTGCGACCCCCAAAAGTCCCCCGACACGCCGGGTTCCCCCGAGGGGAACACCGAGGGTCCCGGCACCGCTTCCTCTGAGCCCCTTCTCCCCTCCTGATCGCGACAGGAGAGGCGATTCTCCTGCGTGGTCTGGAAGGGGTTCCCGGCCTTCCCGGCGCACCTCAGGATGAGGCCGGTCTCACGAGGAAATTCGAGACGAGCCACGTGGGTGGGGCCACAGGCCGAACGCCCCCGATTCCCCGGTCCGCTCTTGAGAAGGACCCGAGGCCCGGACCCCTCTTCGAAGGCAACCCTGTGGGTGAAGGCACAACACGAAGGGGCACTGCCACCCCCGTGCATCGTCCGCAAAGACCCGCGGGTTCCACACACAGCTCGACGAGGGGCCTGAGACCCCCTGAGCAACTCGAGAGGCCAGCGGGGTTCCCTTCCTCAGACAAGACGAGGCCTGACTCTCCTGTCCCAACTCTGCAGGGACCCTGCGGTCGGAGTCCGAAACGCAGAGGAAGCCTGAGGTGCCTGCCTCCCCTCGAGGTGAGGCCCTCTTCCGTTGCGCCAGACCCAGCGGAGTCCCGAGGGGCCCCGCCACCTCCACAGGATCCCTCGCCTCTCAGAGGCACCCTGGGAAGTTCCCTAAGGTCCCCGGCAGAAGGCGAGGGACACGAGGGTTTCCCGCCGCCCCCCGACAAAGACCTCGAGAGTCCTTCTTCAACGCGTCTCGAGGCCCTAGTCCCCTCCCGTGACTCGAGAGCCAGGACGCGCTCCCCCTCGCCACGCGCATGGAGACCTGACTTCCCTGGCGCCGCACGAGAGGCTCCCTGAGATCCTCGTCGTGCCTCGGGAGAAAACCCCCACGGGCGCCGCAGCTCGAGGAAACCCCTGAGACGCCCCCGTCCTCGCGAGCTGAGGGCCTTCTTTTCCTGCATGGCCTGGAGAGCAATCCCGGGTCCTCTCTCCAAACGGAAGAGGAGGCTGGACTCCCTTGAGGCCGCTCAGGGGGCTCCAAGAGACCCGCGTCGCGACTCGAGAGGAGAGCGGAGTCCTTGGCTTCCCCTCGAGACGAGGCCTGACTCCCCGGGGGAGCCTGGAATGCAACCCCGAGATCCCGGCCTTCCCTGGAGAGGAAAATTAGGTCCCGGACACACGCTTAGGTGAGGTCTCTTCGGCCCTGCAGTGACTCGAGCGCCACCCCCAGCGTTCCCTCGCAACCCGAGGGGAAGATTGGGCTTCCCAGGGCCAACCCAAGGGGAAGGCTGAGATCCCCGTCGTAACTCGAGAATGCCGCCGCAACTCGAGAAAAACCACGTGGTTCCCACCGCTTGGCAAGATGAGGCCCTTGCCCGCGACGGCGTCTCAAGGGAAGTCCCCTGTTCCGCCCTGAAGGGCGAGACGGTCCCTGACAGCCTTCCTGCGACCCCCAAAAGTCCCCCGACACGCCGGGTTCCCCCGAGGGGAACACCGAGGGTCCCGGCACCGCTTCCTCTGAGCCCCTTCTCCCCTCCTGATCGCGACAGGAGAGGCGATTCCCCTGCGTGGTCTGGAAGGGGTTCCCGGCCTTCCCGGCGCACCTCAGGATGAGGCCGGTCTCACGAGGAAATTCGAGACGAGCCACGTGGGTGGGGCCACAGGCCGAACGCCCCCGATTCCCCGGTCCGCTCTTGAGAAGGACCCGAGGCCCGGACCCCTCTTCGAAGGCAACCCTGTGGGTGAAGGCACAACACGAAGGGGCACTGCCACCCCCGTGCATCGTCCGCAAAGACCCGCGGGTTCCACACACAGCTCGACGAGGGGCCTGAGACCCCCTGAGCAACTCGAGAGGCCAGCGGGGTTCCCTTCCTCAGACAAGACGAGGCCTGACTCTCCTGTCCCAACTCTGCAGGGACCCTGCGGTCGGAGTCCGAAACGCAGAGGAAGCCTGAGGTGCCTGCCTCCCCTCGAGGTGAGGCCCTCTTCCGTTGCGCCAGACCCAGCGGAGTCCCGAGGGGCCCCGCCACCTCCACAGGATCCCTCGCCTCTCAGAGGCACCCTGGGAAGTTCCCTAAGGTCCCCGGCAGAAGGCGAGGGACACGAGGGTTTCCCGCCGCCCCCCGACAAAGACCTCGAGAGTCCTTCTTCAACGCGTCTCGAGGCCCTAGTCCCCTCCCGTGACTCGAGAGCCAGGACGCGCTCCCCCTCGCCACGCGCATGGAGACCTGACTTCCCTGGCGCCGCACGAGAGGCTCCCTGAGATCCTCGTCGTGCCTCGGGAGAAAACCCCCACGGGCGCCGCAGCTCGAGGAAACCCCTGAGACGCCCCCGTCCTCGCGAGCTGAGGGCCTTCTTTTCCTGCATGGCCTGGAGAGCAATCCCGGGTCCTCTCTCCAAACGGAAGAGGAGGCTGGACTCCCTTGAGGCCGCTCAGGGGGCTCCAAGAGACCCGCGTCGCGACTCGAGAGGAGAGCGGAGTCCTTGGCTTCCCCTCGAGACGAGGCCTGACTCCCCGGGGGAGCCTGGAATGCAACCCCGAGATCCCGGCCTTCCCTGGAGAGGAAAATTAGGTCCCGGACACACGCTTAGGTGAGGTCTCTTCGGCCCTGCAGTGACTCGAGCGCCACCCCCAGCGTTCCCTCGCAACCCGAGGGGAAGATTGGGCTTCCCAGGGCCAACCCAAGGGGAAGGCTGAGATCCCCGTCGTAACTCGAGAATGCCGCCGCAACTCGAGAAAAACCACGTGGTTCCCACCGCTTGGCAAGATGAGGCCCTTGCCCGCGACGGCGTCTCAAGGGAAGTCCCCTGTTCCGCCCTGAAGGGCGAGACGGTCCCTGACAGCCTTCCTGCGACCCCCAAAAGTCCCCCGACAAGCCGGGTTCCCCCGAGGGGAACACCGAGGGTCCCGGCACCGCTTCCTCTGAGCCCCTTCTCCCCTCCTGATCGCGACAGGAGAGGCGATTCCCCTGCGTGGTCTGGAAGGGGTTCCCGGCCTTCCCGGCGCACCTCAGGATGAGGCCGGTCTCACGAGGAAATTCGAGACGAGCCACGTGGGTGGGGCCACAGGCCGAACGCCCCCGATTCCCCGGTCCGCTCTTGAGAAGGACCCGAGGCCCGGACCCCTCTTCGAAGGCAACCCTGTGGGTGAAGGCACAACACGAAGGGGCACTGCCACCCCCGTGCATCATCCGCAAAGACCCGCGGGTTCCACACACAGCTCGACGAGGGGCCTGAGACCCCCTGAGCAACTCGAGAGGCCAGCGGGGTTCCCTTCCTCAGACAAGACGAGGCCTGACTCTCCTGTCCCAACTCTGCAGGGACCCTGCGGTCGGAGTCCGAAACGCAGAGGAAGCCTGAGGTGCCTGCCTCCCCTCGAGGTGAGGCCCTCTTCCGTTGCGCCAGACCCAGCGGAGTCCCGAGGGGCCCCGCCACCTCCACAGGATCCCTCGCCTCTCAGAGGCACCCTGGGAAGTTCCCTAAGGTCCCCGGCAGAAGGCGAGGGACACGAGGGTTTCCCGCCGCCCCCCGACAAAGACCTCGAGAGTCCTTCTTCAACGCGTCTCGAGGCCCTAGTCCCCTCCCGTGACTCGAGAGCCAGGACGCGCTCCCCCTCGCCACGCGCATGGAGACCTGACTTCCCTGGCGCCGCACGAGAGGCTCCCTGAGATCCTCGTCGTGCCTCGGGAGAAAACCCCCACGGGCGCCGCAGCTCGAGGAAACCCCTGAGACGCCCCCGTCCTCGCGAGCTGAGGGCCTTCTTTTCCTGCATGGCCTGGAGAGCAATCCCGGGTCCTCTCTCCAAACGGAAGAGGAGGCTGGACTCCCTTGAGGCCGCTCAGGGGGCTCCAAGAGACCCGCGTCGCGACTCGAGAGGAGAGCGGAGTCCTTGGCTTCCCCTCGAGACGAGGCCTGACTCCCCGGGGGAGCCTGGAATGCAACCCCGAGATCCCGGCCTTCCCTGGAGAGGAAAATTAGGTCCCGGACACACGCTTAGGTGAGGTCTCTTCGGCCCTGCAGTGACTCGAGCGCCACCCCCAGCGTTCCCTCGCAACCCGAGGGGAAGATTGGGCTTCCCAGGGCCAACCCAAGGGGAAGGCTGAGATCCCCGTCGTAACTCGAGAATGCCGCCGCAACTCGAGAAAAACCACGTGGTTCCAACCGCTTGGCAAGATGAGGCCCTTGCCCGCCACGGCGTCTCAAGGGAAGTCCCCTGTTCCGCCCTGAAGGGCGAGACGGTCCCTGACAGCCTTCCTGCGACCCCCAAAAGTCCCCCGACACGCCGGGTTCCCCCGAGGGGAACACCGAGGGTCCCGGCACCGCTTCCTCTGAGCCCCTTCTCCCCTCCTGATCGCGACAGGAGAGGCGATTCCCCTGCGTGGTCTGGAAGGGGTTCCCGGCCTTCCCGGCGCACCTCAGGATGAGGCCGGTCTCACGAGGAAATTCGAGACGAGCCACGTGGGTGGGGCCACAGGCCGAACGCCCCCGATTCCCCGGTCCGCTCTTGAGAAGGACCCGAGGCCCGGACCCCTCTTCGAAGGCAACCCTGTGGGTGAAGGCACAACACGAAGGGGCACTGCCACCCCCGTGCATCGTCCGCAAAGACCCGCGGGTTCCACACACAGCTCGACGAGGGGCCTGAGACCCCCTGAGCAACTCGAGAGGCCAGCGGGGTTCCCTTCCTCAGACAAGACGAGGCCTGACTCTCCTGTCCCAACTCTGCAGGGACCCTGCGGTCGGAGTCCGAAACGCAGAGGAAGCCTGAGGTGCCTGCCTCCCCTCGAGGTGAGGCCCTCTTCCGTTGCGCCAGACCCAGCGGAGTCCCGAGGGGCCCCGCCACCTCCACAGGATCCCTCGCCTCTCAGAGGCACCCTGGGAAGTTCCCTAAGGTCCCCGGCAGAAGGCGAGGGACACGAGGGTTTCCCGCCGCCCCCCGACAAAGACCTCGAGAGTCCTTCTTCAACGCGTCTCGAGGCCCTAGTCCCCTCCCGTGACTCGAGAGCCAGGACGCGCTCCCCCTCGCCACGCGCATGGAGACCTGACTTCCCTGGCGCCGCACGAGAGGCTCCCTGAGATCCTCGTCGTGCCTCGGGAGAAAACCCCCACGGGCGCCGCAGCTCGAGAAAACCCCTGAGACGCCCCCGTCCTCGCGAGCTGAGGGCCTTCTTTTCCTGCATGGCCTGGAGAGCAATCCCGGGTCCTCTCTCCAAACGGAAGAGGAGGCTGGACTCCCTTGAGGCCGCTCAGGGGGCTCCAAGAGACCCGCGTCGCGACTCGAGAGGAGAGCGGAGTCCTTGGCTTCCCCTCGAGACGAGGCCTGACTCCCCGGGGGAGCCTGGAATGCAACCCCGAGATCCCTGCCTTCCCTGGAGAGGAAAATTAGGTCCCGGACACACGCTTAGGTGAGGTCTCTTCGGCCCTGCAGTGACTCGAGCGCCACCCCCAGCTTTCCCTCGCAACCCGAGGGGAAGATTGGGCTTCCCAGGGCCAACCCAAGGGGAAGGCTGAGATCCCCGTCGTAACTCGAGAATGCCGCCGCAACTCGAGAAAAACCACGTGGTTCCCACCGCTTGGCAAGATGAGGCCCTTGCCCGCGACGGCGTCTCAAGGGAAGTCCCCTGTTCCGCCCTGAAGGGCGAGACGGTCCCTGACAGCCATCCTGCGACCCCCAAAAGTCCCCCGACACGCCGGGTTCCCCCGAGGGGAACACCGAGGGTCCCGGCACCGCTTCCTCTGAGCCCCTTCTCCCCTCCTGATCGCGACAGGAGAGGCGATTCCCCTGCGTGGTCTGGAAGGGGTTCCCGGCCTTCCCGGCGCACCTCAGGATGAGGCCGGTCTCACGAGGAAATTCGAGACGAGCCACGTGGGTGGGGCCACAGGCCGAACGCCCCCGATTCCCCGGTCCGCTCTTGAGAAGGACCCGAGGCCCGGACCCCTCTTCGAAGGCAACCCTGTGGGTGAAGGCACAACACGAAGGGGCACTGCCACCCCCGTGCATCGTCCGCAAAGACCCGCGGGTTCCACACACAGCTCGACGAGGGGCCTGAGACCCCCTGAGCAACTCGAGAGGCCAGCGGGGTTCCCTTCCTCAGACAAGACGAGGCCTGACTCTCCTGTCCCAACTCTGCAGGGACCCTGCGGTCGGAGTCCGAAACGCAGAGGAAGCCTGAGGTGCCTGCCTCCCCTCGAGGTGAGGCCCTCTTCCGTTGCGCCAGGCCCAGCGGAGTCCCGAGGGGCCCCGCCACCTCCACAGGATCCCTCGCCTCTCAGAGGCACCCTGGGAAGTTCCCTAAGGTCCCCGGCAGAAGGCGAGGGACACGAGGGTTTCCCGCCGCCCCCCGACAGAGACCTCGAGAGTCCTTCTTCAAGGCGTCTCGAGGCCCTAGTCCCCTCCCGTGACTCGAGAGCCAGGACGCGCTCCCCCTCGCCACGCGCATGGAGACCTGACTTCCCTGGCGCCGCACGAGAGGCTCCCTGAGATCCTCGTCGTGCCTCGGGAGAAAACCCCCACGGGCGCCGCAGCTCGAGGAAACCCCTGAGACGCCCCCGTCCTCGCGAGCTGAGGGCCTTCTTTTCCTGCATGGCCTGGAGAGCAATCCCGGGTCCTCTCTCCAAACGGAAGAGGAGGCTGGACTCCCTTGAGGCCGCTCAGGGGGCTCCAAGAGACCCGCGTCGCGACTCGAGAGGAGAGCGGAGTCCTTGGCTTCCCCTCGAGACGAGGCCTGACTCCCCGGGGGAGCCTGGAATGCAACCCCGAGATCCCGGCCTTCCCTGGAGAGGAAAATTAGGTCCCGGACACACGCTTAGGTGAGGTCTCTTCGGCCCTGCAGTGACTCGAGCGCCACCCCCAGCTTTCCCTCGCAACCCGAGGGGAAGATTGGGCTTCCCAGGGCCAACCCAAGGGGAAGGCTGAGATCCCCGTCGTAACTCGAGAATGCCGCCGCAACTCGAGAAAAACCACGTGGTTCCCACCGCTTGGCAAGATGAGGCCCTTGCCCGCGACGGCGTCTCAAGGGAAGTCCCCTGTTCCGCCCTGAAGGGCGAGACGGTCCCTGACAGCCTTCCTGCGACCCCCAAAAGTCCCCCGACACGCCGGGTTCCCCCGAGGGGAACACCGAGGGTCCCGGCACCGCTTCCTCTGAGCCCCTTCTCCCCTCCTGATCGCGACAGGAGAGGCGATTCCCCTGCGTGGTCTGGAAGGGGTTCCCGGCCTTCCCGGCGCACCTCAGGATGAGGCCGGTCTCACGAGGAAATTCGAGACGAGCCACGTGGGTGGGGCCACAGGCCGAACGCCCCCGATTCCCCGGTCCGCTCTTGAGAAGGACCCGAGGCCCGGACCCCTCTTCGAAGGCAACCCTGTGGGTGAAGGCACAACACGAAGGGGCACTGCCACCCCCGTGCATCGTCCGCAAAGACCCGCGGGTTCCACACACAGCTCGACGAGGGGCCTGAGACCCCCTGAGCAACTCGAGAGGCCAGCGGGGTTCCCTTCCTCAGACAAGACGAGGCCTGACTCTCCTGTCCCAACTCTGCAGGGACCCTGCGGTCGGAGTCCGAAACGCAGAGGAAGCCTGAGGTGCCTGCCTCCCCTCGAGGTGAGGCCCTCTTCCGTTGCGCCAGACCCAGCGGAGTCCCGAGGGGCCCCGCCACCTCCACAGGATCCCTCGCCTCTCAGAGGCACCCTGGGAAGTTCCCTAAGGTCCCCGGCAGAAGGCGAGGGACACGAGGGTTTCCCGCCGCCCCCCGACAAAGACCTCGAGAGTCCTTCTTCAACGCGTCTCGAGGCCCTAGTCCCCTCCCGTGACTCGAGAGCCAGGACGCGCTCCCCCTCGCCACGCGCATGGAGACCTGACTTCCCTGGCGCCGCACGAGAGGCTCCCTGAGATCCTCGTCGTGCCTCGGGAGAAAACCCCCACGGGCGCCGCAGCTCGAGGAAACCCCTGAGACGCCCCCGTCCTCGCGAGCTGAGGGCCTTCTTTTCCTGCATGGCCTGGAGAGCAATCCCGGGTCCTCTCTCCAAACGGAAGAGGAGGCTGGACTCCCTTGAGGCCGCTCAGGGGGCTCCAAGAGACCCGCGTCGCGACTCGAGAGGAGAGCGGAGTCCTTGGCTTCCCCTCGAGACGAGGCCTGACTCCCCGGGGGAGCCTGGAATGCAACCCCGAGATCCCTGCCTTCCCTGGAGAGGAAAATTAGGTCCCGGACACACGCTTAGGTGAGGTCTCTTCGGCCCTGCAGTGACTCGAGCGCCACCCCCAGCTTTCCCTCGCAACCCGAGGGGAAGATTGGGCTTCCCAGGGCCAACCCAAGGGGAAGGCTGAGATCCCCGTCGTAACTCGAGAATGCCGCCGCAACTCGAGAAAAACCACGTGGTTCCCACCGCTTGGCAAGATGAGGCCCTTGCCCGCGACGGCGTCTCAAGGGAAGTCCCCTGTTCCGCCCTGAAGGGCGAGACGGTCCCTGACAGCCTTCCTGCGACCCCCAAAAGTCCCCCGACACGCCGGGTTCCCCCGAGGGGAACACCGAGGGTCCCGGCACCGCTTCCTCTGAGCCCCTTCTCCCCTCCTGATCGCGACAGGAGAGGCGATTCCCCTGCGTGGTCTGGAAGGGGTTCCCGGCCTTCCCGGCGCACCTCAGGATGAGGCCGGTCTCACGAGGAAATTCGAGACGAGCCACGTGGGTGGGGCCACAGGCCGAACGCCCCCGATTCCCCGGTCCGCTCTTGAGAAGGACCCGAGGCCCGGACCCCTCTTCGAAGGCAACCCTGTGGGTGAAGGCACAACACGAAGGGGCACTGCCACCCCCGTGCATCGTCCGCAAAGACCCGCGGGTTCCACACACAGCTCGACGAGGGGCCTGAGACCCCCTGAGCAACTCGAGAGGCCAGCGGGGTTCCCTTCCTCAGACAAGACGAGGCCTGACTCTCCTGTCCCAACTCTGCAGGGACCCTGTGGTCGGAGTCCGAAACGCAGAGGAAGCCTGAGGTGCCTGCCTCCCCTCGAGGTGAGGCCCTCTTCCGTTGCGCCAGACCCAGCGGAGTCCCGAGGGGCCCCGCCACCTCCACAGGATCCCTCGCCTCTCAGAGGCACCCTGGGAAGTTCCCTAAGGTCCCCGGCAGAAGGCGAGGGACACGAGGGTTTCCCGCCGCCCCCCGACAGAGACCTCGAGAGTCCTTCTTCAAGGCGTCTCGAGGCCCTAGTCCCCTCCCGTGACTCGAGAGCCAGGACGCGCTCCCCCTCGCCACGCGCATGGAGACCTGACTTCCCTGGCGCCGCACGAGAGGCTCCCTGAGATCCTCGTCGTGCCTCGGGAGAAAACCCCCACGGGCGCCGCAGCTCGAGGAAACCCCTGAGACGCCCCCGTCCTCGCGAGCTGAGGGCCTTCTTTTCCTGCATGGCCTGGAGAGCAATCCCGGGTCCTCTCTCCAAACGGAAGAGGAGGCTGGACTCCCTTGAGGCCGCTCAGGGGGCTCCAAGAGACCCGCGTCGCGACTCGAGAGGAGAGCGGAGTCCTTGGCTTCCCCTCGAGACGAGGCCTGACTCCCCGGGGGAGCCTGGAATGCAACCCCGAGATCCCTGCCTTCCCTGGAGAGGAAAATTAGGTCCCGGACACACGCTTAGGTGAGGTCTCTTAGGCCCTGCAGTGACTCGAGCGCCACCCCCAGCTTTCCCTCGCAACCCGAGGGGAAGATTGGGCTTCCCAGGGCCAACCCAAGGGGAAGGCTGAGATCCCCGTCGTAACTCGAGAATGCCGCCGCAACTCGAGAAAAACCACGTGGTTCCCACCGCTTGGCAAGATGAGGCCCTTGCCCGCGACGGCGTCTCAAGGGAAGTCCCCTGTTCCGCCCTGAAGGGCGAGACGGTCCCTGACAGCCTTCCTGCGACCCCCAAAAGTCCCCCGACACGCCGGGTTCCCCCGAGGGGAACACCGAGGGTCCCGGCACCGCTTCCTCTGAGCCCCTTCTCCCCTCCTGATCGCGACAGGAGAGGCGATTCCCCTGCGTGGTCTGGAAGGGGTTCCCGGCCTTCCCGGCGCACCTCAGGATGAGGCCGGTCTCACGAGGAAATTCGAGACGAGCCACGTGGGTGGGGCCACAGGCCGAACGCCCCCGATTCCCCGGTCCGCTCTTGAGAAGGACCCGAGGCCCGGACCCCTCTTCGAAGGCAACCCTGTGGGTGAAGGCACAACACGAAGGGGCACTGCCACCCCCGTGCATCGTCCGCAAAGACCCGCGGGTTCCACACACAGCTCGACGAGGGGCCTGAGACCCCCTGAGCAACTCGAGAGGCCAGCGGGGTTCCCTTCCTCAGACAAGACGAGGCCTGACTCTCCTGTCCCAACTCTGCAGGGACCCTGCGGTCGGAGTCCGAAACGCAGAGGAAGCCTGAGGTGCCTGCCTCCCCTCGAGGTGAGGCCCTCTTCCGTTGCGCCAGACCCAGCGGAGTCCCGAGGGGCCCCGCCACCTCCACAGGATCCCTCGCCTCTCAGAGGCACCCTGGGAAGTTCCCTAAGGTCCCCGGCAGAAGGCGAGGGACACGAGGGTTTCCCGCCGCCCCCCGACAAAGACCTCGAGAGTCCTTCTTCAACGCGTCTCGAGGCCCTAGTCCCCTCCCGTGACTCGAGAGCCAGGACGCGCTCCCCCTCGCCACGCGCATGGAGACCTGACTTCCCTGGCGCCGCACGAGAGGCTCCCTGAGATCCTCGTCGTGCCTCGGGAGAAAACCCCCACGGGCGCCGCAGCTCGAGGAAACCCCTGAGACGCCCCCGTCCTCGCGAGCTGAGGGCCTTCTTTTCCTGCATGGCCTGGAGAGCAATCCCGGGTCCTCTCTCCAAACGGAAGAGGAGGCTGGACTCCCTTGAGGCCGCTCAGGGGGCTCCAAGAGACCCGCGTCGCGACTCGAGAGGAGAGCGGAGTCCTTGGCTTCCCCTCGAGACGAGGCCTGACTCCCCGGGGGAGCCTGGAATGCAACCCCGAGATCCCGGCCTTCCCTGGAGAGGAAAATTAGGTCCCGGACACACGCTTAGGTGAGGTCTCTTCGGCCCTGCAGTGACTCGAGCGCCACCCCCAGCTTTCCCTCGCAACCCGAGGGGAAGATTGGGCTTCCCAGGGCCAACCCAAGGGGAAGGCTGAGATCCCCGTCGTAACTCGAGAATGCCGCCGCAACTCGAGAAAAACCACGTGGTTCCCACCGCTTGGCAAGATGAGGCCCTTGCCCGCGACGGCGTCTCAAGGGAAGTCCCCTGTTCCGCCCTGAAGGGCGAGACGGTCCCTGACAGCCTTCCTGCGACCCCCAAAAGTCCCCCGACACGCCGGGTTCCCCCGAGGGGAACACCGAGGGTCCCGGCACCGCTTCCTCTGAGCCCCTTCTCCCCTCCTGATCGCGACAGGAGAGGCGATTCCCCTGCGTGGTCTGGAAGGGGTTCCCGGCCTTCCCGGCGCACCTCAGGATGAGGCCGGTCTCACGAGGAAATTCGAGACGAGCCACGTGGGTGGGGCCACAGGCCGAACGCCCCCGATTCCCCGGTCCGCTCTTGAGAAGGACCCGAGGCCCGGACCCCTCTTCGAAGGCAACCCTGTGGGTGAAGGCACAACACGAAGGGGCACCGCCACCCCCGTGCATCGTCCGCAAAGACCCGCGGGTTCCACACACAGCTCGACGAGGGGCCTGAGACCCCCTGAGCAACTCGAGAGGCCAGCGGGGTTCCCTTCCTCAGACAAGACGAGGCCTGACTCTCCTGTCCCAACTCTGCAGGGACCCTGCGGTCGGAGTCCGAAACGCAGAGGAAGCCTGAGGTGCCTGCCTCCCCTCGAGGTGAGGCCCTCTTCCGTTGCGCCAGACCCAGCGGAGTCCCGAGGGGCCCCGCCACCTCCACAGGATCCCTCGCCTCTCAGAGGCACCCTGGGAAGTTCCCTAAGGTCCCCGGCAGAAGGCGAGGGACACGAGGGTTTCCCGCCGCCCCCCGACAAAGACCTCGAGAGTCCTTCTTCAACGCGTCTCGAGGCCCTAGTGCCCTCCCGTGACTCGAGAGCCAGGACGCGCTCCCCCTCGCCACGCGCATGGAGACCTGACTTCCCTGGCGCCGCACGAGAGGCTCCCTGAGATCCTCGTCGTGCCTCGGGAGAAAACCCCCACGGGCGCCGCAGCTCGAGGAAACCCCTGAGACGCCCCCGTCCTCGCGAGCTGAGGGCCTTCTTTTCCTGCATGGCCTGGAGAGCAATCCCGGGTCCTCTCTCCAAACGGAAGAGGAGGCTGGACTCCCTTGAGGCCGCTCAGGGGGCTCCAAGAGACCCGCGTCGCGACTCGAGAGGAGAGCGGAGTCCTTGGCTTCCCCTCGAGACGAGGCCTGACTCCCCGGGGGAGCCTGGAATGCAACCCCGAGATCCCGGCCTTCCCTGGAGAGGAAAATTAGGTCCCGGACACACGCTTAGGTGAGGTCTCTTCGGCCCTGCAGTGACTCGAGCGCCACCCCCAGCTTTCCCTCGCAACCCGAGGGGAAGATTGGGCTTCCCAGGGCCAACCCAAGGGGAAGGCTGAGATCCCCGTCGTAACTCGAGAATGCCGCCGCAACTCGAGAAAAACCACGTGGTTCCCACCGCTTGGCAAGATGAGGCCCTTTCCCGCGACGGCGTCTCAAGGGAAGTCCCCTGTTCCGCCCTGAAGGGCGAGACGGTCCCTGACAGCCTTCCTGCGACCCCCAAAAGTCCCCCGACACACCGGGTTCCCCCGAGGGGAACACCGAGGGTCCCGGCACCGCTTCCTCTGAGCCCCTTCTCCCCTCCTGATCGCGACAGGAGAGGCGATTCCCCTGCGTGGTCTGGAAGGGGTTCCCGGCCTTCCCGGCGCACCTCAGGATGAGGCCGGTCTCACGAGGAAATTCGAGACGAGCCACGTGGGTGGGGCCACAGGCCGAACGCCCCCGATTCCCCGGTCCGCTCTTGAGAAGGACCCGAGGCCCGGACCCCTCTTCGAAGGCAACCCTGTGGGTGAAGGCACAACACGAAGGGGCACTGCCACCCCCGTGCATCGTCCGCAAAGACCCGCGGGTTCCACACACAGCTCGACGAGGGGCCTGAGACCCCCTGAGCAACTCGAGAGGCCAGCGGGGTTCCCTTCCTCAGACAAGACGAGGCCTGACTCTCCTGTCCCAACTCTGCAGGGACCCTGCGGTCGGAGTCCGAAACGCAGAGGAAGCCTGAGGTGCCTGCCTCCCCTCGAGGTGAGGCCCTCTTCCGTTGCGCCAGACCCAGCGGAGTCCCGAGGGGCCCCGCCACCTCCACAGGATCCCTCGCCTCTCAGAGGCACCCTGGGAAGTTCCCTAAGGTCCCCGGCAGAAGGCGAGGGACACGAGGGTTTCCCGCCGCCCCCCGACAGAGACCTCGAGAGTCCTTCTTCAACGCGTCTCGAGGCCCTAGTCCCCTCCCGTGACTCGAGAGCCAGGACGCGCTCCCCCTCGCCACGCGCATGGAGACCTGACTTCCCTGGCGCCGCACGAGAGGCTCCCTGAGATCCTCGTCGTGCCTCGGGAGAAAACCCCCACGGGCGCCGCAGCTCGAGGAAACCCCTGAGACGCCCCCGTCCTCGCGAGCTGAGGGCCTTCTTTTCCTGCATGGCCTGGAGAGCAATCCCGGGTCCTCTCTCCAAACGGAAGAGGAGGCTGGACTCCCTTGAGGCCGCTCAGGGGGCTCCAAGAGACCCGCGTCGCGACTCGAGAGGAGAGCGGAGTCCTTGGCTTCCCCTCGAGACGAGGCCTGACTCCCCGGGGGAGCCTGGAATGCAACCCCGAGATCCCGGCCTTCCCTGGAGAGGAAAATTAGGTCCCGGACACACGCTTAGGTGAGGTCTCTTCGGCCCTGCAGTGACTCGAGCGCCACCCCCAGCTTTCCCTCGCAACCCGAGGGGAAGATTGGGCTTCCCAGGGCCAACCCAAGGGGAAGGCTGAGATCCCCGTCGTAACTCGAGAATGCCGCCGCAACTCGAGAAAAACCACGTGGTTCCCACCGCTTGGCAAGATGAGGCCCTTGCCCGCGACGGCGTCTCAAGGGAAGTCCCCTGTTCCGCCCTGAAGGGCGAGACGGTCCCTGACAGCCTTCCTGCGACCCCCAAAAGTCCCCCGACACGCCGGGTTCCCCCGAGGGGAACACCGAGGGTCCCGGCACCGCTTCCTCTGAGCCCCTTCTCCCCTCCTGATCGCGACAGGAGAGGCGATTCCCCTGCGTGGTCTGGAAGGGGTTCCCGGCCTTCCCGGCGCACCTCAGGATGAGGCCGGTCTCACGAGGAAATTCGAGACGAGCCACGTGGGTGGGGCCACAGGCCGAACGCCCCCGATTCCCCGGTCCGCTCTTGAGAAGGACCCGAGGCCCGGACCCCTCTTCGAAGGCAACCCTGTGGGTGAAGGCACAACACGAAGGGGCACTGCCACCCCCGTGCATCGTCCGCAAAGACCCGCGGGTTCCACACACAGCTCGACGAGGGGCCTGAGACCCCCTGAGCAACTCGAGAGGCCAGCGGGGTTCCCTTCCTCAGACAAGACGAGGCCTGACTCTCCTGTCCCAACTCTGCAGGGACCCTGCGGTCGGAGTCCGAAACGCAGAGGAAGCCTGAGGTGCCTGCCTCCCCTCGAGGTGAGGCCCTCTTCCGTTGCGCCAGACCCAGCGGAGTCCCGAGGGGCCCCGCCACCTCCACAGGATCCCTCGCCTCTCAGAGGCACCCTGGGAAGTTCCCTAAGGTCCCCGGCAGAAGGCGAGGGACACGAGGGTTTCCCGCCGCCCCCCGACAGAGACCTCGAGAGTCCTTCTTCAACGCGTCTCGAGGCCCTAGTCCCCTCCCGTGACTCGAGAGCCAGGACGCGCTCCCCCTCGCCACGCGCATGGAGACCTGACTTCCCTGGCGCCGCACGAGAGGCTCCCTGAGATCCTCGTCGTGCCTCGGGAGAAAACCCCCACGGGCGCCGCAGCTCGAGGAAACCCCTGAGACGCCCCCGTCCTCGCGAGCTGAGGGCCTTCTTTTCCTGCATGGCCTGGAGAGCAATCCCGGGTCCTCTCTCCAAACGGAAGAGGAGGCTGGACTCCCTTGAGGCCGCTCAGGGGGCTCCAAGAGACCCGCGTCGCGACTCGAGAGGAGAGCGGAGTCCTT